>NC_067398.1:274235284-274557040 GCF_016432865.1 Antechinus flavipes
GAAAAATGAGGCCTTTATCAGAGAAACTTGCCTCAAAAATTTTTTCAGTTACACAATTGCTAAATGTATTTCCCTCCATCCTAATCTCTTCCCATTTATTTCATTCTCTTTTCTTTCACCCTCTTCCTCTTCAGAACTGTTTTGTTTTACTTCTGACTACTGCCTGTCCCAATCTGCCCTCCCTTCTATCACATACATCCCTTCTTATCCCCTTCCTGTCCTACTTCCATGTAAGATAAATCATATATTCATTTGAGTGTGTGTATTATTCCGTCTTTGAGCCAATCTTCCTTTTCACTGTAAATAAATTTTTCTTGTCTCTTTTATGCCTTCATTTTACCCCTCTCTTTTCTTTTCTCTCAGTACATTATACTTTCTCACTTCTTAATTTTATTTTTTTAATGTATCATCCTTCCATATTTATACTTTTTCCTCTATTTATATTTCTAACTGCCCAAATAGTGAGAAAATTTTTTAATTACAAGTATCATCTTCCTTTAGCCCTCTATGATTTCCCTTTCCTGATTACTTTCTTTTAATACAATTATCTTGTTACACAAGAAAAATCAGATCAAGAAGGAAGAAAAAGAAAAACAGAAAAAAAATGCAAGCAAATAACAGAGAATGAGAATGCTATGTTGTGTTCTACACTCTGTTCCCATGTAGATGGGTGTAGATGGCTCTCTTCATCACTGCCTAAGTGGAACTAGTTTGAATTATCTCAGTGTTGAAGAGAGCCACATTCATCAGAATTGACCGTCATATAGTCTTGTTTTTGCTGTGTATAATGAACTTCTGGTTCTGCTCATTTCACTTAGCATCAATTCATGTAGGTCTCTCTAAATCTCTCTGAAGTCATCCTACTGGTCGTTTCTTATAGAACAATAGTATTCCATAGCATTCATATAGCATAATTTATTCAGCCATTCTCCAATTGATGGACATTCATTCAGTTTCCAGTTTCTAACTACTACAAAAAGAGCTCCCACAAAAATTTTTGCACATGTGGATCCCTTTCTCTCCTTTAAGATTTCTTTGGGCTATAAGCCCAGTAGAACTATTGCTGAATCAAAGGGTATTCCCGATTTCTTTTTGATGCTTCTTTTTGAATCTTGTATTTGGCAATCAAATTTTCTATTTAGCTCTAGTCTTTTCAGTTTCAGTTTAGAAAGTTTGTTTTCATAATTTCTTGAAAGATGATATCTAGGTTCTTTTTTTGATCATGGCTTGTAGGTAGACTAATACTTTAATTTTTTTTTTTTTATTTTAAAATCCTCTCCTGGATCTGGTTTTTAGATCAGTTGTTTTTTCTAATGAGACATTTCACATTGTCTTTTATTTTTTTCATTCTTTTGTTGTGGTTTTGTTGCTCCCCCCCCCCCCCATAAAATCATTAGCTTCTATTTGCTTAATTCTAAGTTTTAAGGATTTTTTTTTTTTTTTTAGTAAGCTTTTGTACCTCCTTTGCCACTAGGCCAATTCTACTTTGTATGTGTGTGAGAAGCAATTAGGGTTAAGTGACTTGTCCAGGGTCATATAGATAGTAATTGTTATTGCAATTATTTTCGTCAGTGTTTTTTGGTCTCCTTTTACAAAACTATTGACTGTTTTTTTTTCCATGATTTTCTTGCATCACTCATTTCTCTTCTTAATTTTTCTTCTGCCTCTTGCTTAATTTTCAAAATCACCATTCATATCTTTCTTGGAGGCTTTGGATAGTTAACTTTATTATCTTCTAATTGTAATTGCTCTTCCTTGTTACCATAGTAATTTTCTATGGTCAGAATTTTTTCCCTTGCTCATTTTTTCAATCTATTTTTCAGCTTAACTATCTGTTAAAGTAGGGCTCTGTTTTCAGGTTGGAAGGCACACTGTCTCAATCTTCAGGGGTTTTGTGCAGGTATTTTCAGAAATACTTCTAGAGACCTGTTAAGTACTTAATTCTTCCAAGATGATATGATCTAAGGAGAGGTGCATTTACTACTCTCCTGGCTTGTGCTGTGGTTTGTGAATGATCCACACAAACACTCTTTTCTACAGCAGAACTGTGTTGAGGGTCCACTGCTCCACTGAACTGATTTGGTTCATTTTCATTGTTGAAGGGAAAGAACTCTGGGAGATGACTATAAACCACTACATAGAATTCCCAATCCCTCTATTTTTGTCCACCTGCATCAGGCTAATTGTACACTGTTTCAAAGTCTGAATCTTTTTATACAGCAAATTAACTATTTGGATATGTATACATATGTTGTATTTAACTTATACTTTAACATATTTAACATGTATTGATCAACCTGCCATCTGGGGGAAGAGATAGAGGGAAGGAAGGAAAAAGTTGGAACAAAAGGATTTGCAATTGCCAATGCTGAAAAATTACCCATCCATATATCTTGTAAATAAAAAGCTATATAAAAAAAAAAAATGAGACACTTTGAACATGGCCAATGTGGGGATTTGTTTTGCGATACTAAACTTTTGTTACGAGGGCTTTCTTTTCCTTCTTTCTTCCTCAGTGGGACAGGTGAGATAGAAGAGAGGAAAAAATGCTTGTTAATTGAAAAACATTAATTTAAAAAAATGACACTTCAGTTATCATCAAAAAGCTAAGCTGGCTTTCAAATGTAGAGTAACTTGCCTTATCCACCTAAGCAGTAACACAAATGCCCAAGGTCAGAACATCTACTAAACCATTATGGAGCAATGAGAGTTTTCTCCTCAAAAAGGGTTAAAAAATTAAACAGATCAATGTCCCTCTAATTAAGACCAGCTGATGAAAAACTGTTCTCCCACTGACAAAGACACAGGGTACTTTTTTCCAGAATCTGGAAAAAAACGCAACAAAACACCAAAGTACACCAGAGTACATATATCAGAAACAAAGAATCCTCACACAGTCTCTGATAGAAGATAATACTCTGATCCTTTTTGCTTCAGGCCATTTTTGAGGAAGACACAGATAAAGGGGCCTATCTATGGCGCTATTTGTAAGTTGGAATAAGAACACAAACTCCCTGGTTACCACACAGACTCAGTATATTCATCCCTTCAAAAGGATACCACTTCTCCCTATAAGGACTTAAAGCACACACACATAGATATACCAAACAAACAAACAAAAAAAAAACAAAAAAAACAAAAAAAAACCTCAGATCTGTAATTTAAAGTATAGGGCTCTTGGTGAGTAAATTTTCTTTTGCAATGCAGAGGAGTACTTTTTCTGCCACTCTAATTTCAGTTTTCTGGACAACTGAAAGGTTAAATAACTTGCCCAGGATCACGCAGCTATTATGTATCAAAAGTGAAATTTCCATCCAGGTCTTCTAAATTTCAAGGTCAGCTTTCAAATTACTATTCTACTATATCTCTAAGCATTTGTTATCGTTAATTATTTTACTGCTTTGAAAATAAGGTGCTATTCATTTCTAATGCCACACAGCGTGAATGCTATTATCCTAGAGAGTCTAGGAGAAAAATTTTCAAGCATTTCAGTAAAAATAGGCCTTAAAATATGTAATATTCTCTTGTTGGGATTTCCTTGGGGTCCCTGAAGGCAGCCTGCATTTCAGTTCAGTAATCACCCCAAATGCAGCCAGGTATTAAAGTCCAAGTCCTTTATTGTCTCTTTCCAAGTCTTGTCTCCTTTCCTGGGGCCCAGTTAGCTTTCTTAGAGGCCTTCTGTAGTCTTCGTTCCGAGAGCTCTCACCTACCTTCTCTGCTTTTGAATCTTCCCAACTGACTCCTGGCTGAGGCTCCAAGAGCTTCTAGTGTGCTTGTCTCTTCTGGCCCCAAGAGCTTCTCCCTTATATGCCCCACACTGAGTATACACCAATCATTATATCACTAGGAAAGCATTTGTTGTAGGATTAAATCAATGCTAAACTAAATTTAACCATTGTCTCCTCAACACTTAATACCTTGTTTCAAGTTCTGACTCTAAATGCCATATTTCCTTTACTTCCTACCTCAGGGACTAGAGATATAAGTTAAATGTTTGCCCAAAGTACAGTTAAGTGATGCAGGATTTCCTGGTTGCCTCTTTAAAACTTTGAGTTTTAAAGATAGCTTAGTGAAGGTTTCTAAGGGTAGATTTCCGTTCTCTCCTCTCTCCATATTCTTATGAGAATACCAAGTAAAATATTTATAAGCTTTTCTTAAATTCTTGGGAATTAACCCCTTTACAACTAGTGTTTTTACCATTACTACTTGGATACTTGCCTTGGTTATCAGCACTGCAGGTAAAGTTGAAGATGGAGACACTATTAGAGACAACCTTATAGGGGTCATTGGTCCCACTCAGGATGGTCACTTTTCTCACTTTCAGGCTGGACACTTGTACTAGGTCATTCAGAATGACATTCTGTTTCAGGTAAAAGAGAAAGATAAAAGCATTGATGTTAAGAGGAGGTGGTAACATAATCAGGGATTTATGGAGTCAAAACACCTGATTGAAATCTGAAATTTTCCACTTAATTCCCCCATCATTTAACCTTACTAAGGCTGTTTTCTTCTGTTTTACAATAGGAAGAATAATGCTTACTTGGACCTCATCTGGCTCTTGTGGGGAAAGTGGTGTATAAAATATAATCTTAATCAAGATGGTGAAGCAGATCTCCAAGATTTTGACCATAAAGTCAAGCATCCCGGATTCCTGTTGCTTTCTATTCTTCTTAAGAAAGGACAGGTCGACTTCCGGCCAAGATGGCGGAGAGGAGGCACACAGCTGTGTAAGCTCCCCGTTTTTCTCTCACTATCCATTTCATTACAAGCCTCTGAATTGATGCTTAACTGAAAAAAACCCCACAAATAGTTACCAAGAGAAGACATCCTTGAGATTCGACAAGAAAGGTCTGTTTTTGCCCAAGGGCCGGGATGGTTTTAGATTGGGCGCACGCTGAGGGCAGACAGCTGAGAGCACAGCAGGCAGCTCACAGCCGAGCAGACTGGAGAGGGGGTGAGTTGTGATCGCAGCTGTCTCTACAGAGAGAGCTTTGCTACAGGATTGGATACTTTGCCCTGGCAGCAAGCCAGCAGCCCAGCAGAGAAGCTAAAAACACCGGGGTGAAGAATACAACCCCAAACAGCTGGAGTCTCTTGGGACCTGGCCACAGCCCCCCACCCCACTCCCCTCAGTGACACAGCACGCTCTCGGAGTCTCAGAGCACATGCGCAGCACAGTAGGGTTAGTGCCTCGCCGCTGCCCCCGCAGTCTGTAGAGGAAGCTCAGTAACACCACTCAAACCCTCCCCCCAAAAAGCAGACTCCAATTAGGGGTGATTTCTTTTTTTCTTTTTGCTAGTTTGTCTTTGATTCTTTGACATAATGAGCAAAAAATTGAAGAGGACTTTAACCCTTGACAGCTTCTATACAGATAGAGAGCAGACTCTAAATCCTGAGGAGACTAAAAACAGACAATCTCCTGGTGAATCCCCAGAGGAGGAGATCATCTGTTCCTCAGGACAGATGAACCTCATAGAAGTAATTAAAAAGGCTCTCACAAGGGAGCTAGAAGAAAAATGGGAAAAGGAGAAGGAGGCTTACCAAGAGAGTCTAGAGAAGTCATCCCAATCATTTAAAGAGAGAGTGGATAAAGAAATAAAATCCTTGAAAAATAGGATTAGTGAACTGGAAACAGAAAATAGCTCTCTAAAAAACAAAAATGGTGAAATGAAAAAAAATTCCATAGAAGAAAAGAACTCAATTGAACAATTAGAAAAAGATTTTTAAAAGAGTGAGTGAAGAAAATATTTCATTGAAAATCAGAATTGAACAATTGGAATTGAATGACTCGAGGAGACAAGAAGAATCAGTCAAGCAAATCCAAAAAAATCAAACAATGGAAAAGAATGTGAAATACTTTCTGGGGAAAACAACAGACCTGGAAAACAGATCCAGGAGAGACAATCTGAAAATCATTGAACTCCCAGAAAAGAATGATGAAAAAAAGAGCCTGGACACTATTTTGCAGGAAATTATCAAAGAGAACTGCCCAGAAGTCATAGGAAGAGAGGATAAAATAGACATTGAAAGAATTCATCGATTACCCACTGAAAGGGATCCTAAAATCAAAACACCAAGGAATATAGTGGCCAAATGCCAGAACCCACAGGCAAAGGAAAAAATACTGCAAGCAGCTAGAAAAACCCAATTCAAGTATCGAGGAGCCACAATAAGGATCACCCAGGATCTAGCAGCATCCACATTAAAAGATCAAAGGGCCTGGAATATGATATTCCGAAAGGCTAAAGAACTTGGTATGCAACCAAAAATAACTTACCCAGCTAGAATGAGCATCTTTTTCCGGGGAAGAAGATGGACATTCAACGAAGTAAGCGAATTTCACCTATTTTTGATGAAAAAGCCAGAACTTAACAAAAAGTTTGATCTACAAATATAGAACTCAAGAGGAATCTAAAAAGGTAAAGATTAATCTTGGGAACTATATTTCAGATATAAAGATGTATAAAGAATACATGTATACCTTGTTCTAGAAAGTAGATGTGGAAAGTACCAGAAAAGGGGTAAAGTGGGGGTAGTACATCTCATGAAGAGGCAAAGAGAGAAAGAATGGAGGGGGATGAATATAGTAGGTATCTTACTGCCTTCAGAATTGGCTTTAAGAGAAAAATTTTAGACATATTCAATTTATGGTGAAACTTCTCCCAACTCATTGAAAAGTGAGAAGGGAAAAGTGAAAAGAGAAGGAATAAGCTAAGCAGAAGGGAATACGAAAATGGGGAGGGAAAGGGGTAAGATAGGGGGAGGAAATCTAAGGCGGGAGGGGGGGAGATACTAAAAAGGGAGGGGTGTGAGAAGCAAGTGGTGCTCACAAGCTTAACACTGGGAGGGGGGGAAGGGGAAAAGAAGGGAGAAAAGCATAAACAGGGGTTGACAAGATGGCAAGTAATACATAAATGGTCATTTTAACCATAAATGTGAACGGGGTAAACTCCCCCATAAAGAGGAAGTGGTTAGCAGAATGGATTAAAAGCCAGAATCCTACAATATGTTGTTTACAGGAAACATACCTGAAGCGGGGAGATACATGCAGGTTAAAGGTAAAAGGTTGGAGCAAAATCTACTATGCTGCAGGTGAAGTCAAAACAGCAGGGGTAGCCATCCTGATCTCAACTCAAGTTAAAGCAAAAATTAATCTAATTAAAAGAGATAAGGAAGGGCACTATATCTTGCTAAAGGGTAGCATGTATCACTATTAAACATATACGCACCAAGTGGTGCAGCATCTAATTTCTTAAAAGAAAAATTAAGAGAGCTGCAAGAAGAAATAGACAGCAAAACTATAATACTGGGAGATCTCAAACTTGCACTCTCAGAATTAGATAAATCTTTTTTTTTTTAATTTTTATTTAATAATTACTTTATATTGACACTCGTTTCTGTTCCGATTTTTTTTTCCCTCCCTCCCTCCAACCCCTCCCCTAGATGGCAAGCAGTCCTTTATATGTTGGATATGTTGCAGTATATCCTAGATACAATATATGTTTGCAGAACCGAACAGTTCTCTTGTTGCATAGGGAGAATTGGATTCAGAAGGTATAAATAACCCGGGAAGAAAAACAAAAATGCAGATAGTTAACATTTGTTTCCCAGTGTTCTTTCTTTGGGTGTAGCTGCTTTTGTCCATCATTTATCAATTGAAACTCAGGTCTCTTTGTCAAAGAAATCCACTTCCATCAAAATATGTCCTCATACAATATCGTTGTCGAAGTGTATAATGATCTCCTGGTTCTGCTCATTTCACTTAGCATCAGTTCATGTAAGTCTCGCCAGTCCTCTCTGTATTCATCCTGCTGGTCATTTCTTACAGAACAATAATATTCCATAACATTCATATACCACAATTTACCCAGCGATTCTCCAATTGATGGGCATCCATTCCTTTTCCAGTTTCTAGCCACTACAAACAGGGCTGCTACAAACATTTTGGCACATACAGGTCCCTTTCCCTTCTTTAGTATTTCTTTGGGATATAAGCCCAATAGAAACACTACTGGATCAAAGGGTATGCACAGTTTGATAATTATTTGGGCATAATTCCAGATTGCTCTCCAGAATGGTTGGATTCATTCACAACTCCACCAACAATGCATTAATGTCCTAGTTTTCCCGCATCCCCTCCAACAATCATCATTATTTTTTCCTGTCATCTTAGCCAATCTGACAGGTGTGTAGTGGTATCTCAGAGTTGTCTTAATTTGCATTTCTCTGATCAATAATGATTTGGAATACTCTTTCATATGAGTGGTAATAGTTTCAATTTCATCCTCTGAAAATTGTCTGTTCATATCCTTTGACCATTTATCAATTGGAGAATGGCTTGATTTCTTATAAATTTGAGTCAGTTCTCTATATATTTTGGAAATGAGGCCTTTATCAGAACCTTTAACTGTGAAAATGTTTTCCCAGTTTGTTGCTTCCCTTCTAATCTTGTTTGCATTAGTTTTATTTGTACAAAGGCTTTTTAATTTGATGTAATCAAAATTTTCTATTTTGTGATCAGTAATGGTCTCTAGTTCATCTTTGGTCACAAAATTCTTTCTCCACCACAAGTCTGAGAGATAAACTATTCTATGTTCCTCTAATTTATTTATAATCTCGTTCTTTATGCCTAGGTCATAGACCCATTTTGATCTTATCTTGGTATATGGTGTTAAGTATGGGTCCATGCCTAATTTCTGCCATACTAATTTCCAATTAGCCCAGCAGTTTTTATCAAATAATGAATTCTTTTCCCAGAAGTTAGGGGCTTTGGGTTTGTCAAACACTAGATTGCTATAATTGACTATTCTGTCTTGTGAACCTAGCCTTTTCCACTGATCCACTAATCTATTTCTTAGCCAATACCAAATGGTTTTGGTGACTGCTGCTTTATAATATAATTTTACATCAGGTACAGCTAGGCCACCTTCATTTGATTTTTTTTTTCATTAATTCCCTTGAGATTCTCGACTTTTTATTGTTCCATATGAATTTTGTTGTTATTTTTTCTAGATCAATAAAATATTTTCTTGGAAGTCTGATTGGTATAGCACTAAATAAATAGATTAGTTTAGGGAGTATTGTCATCTTTATTATGTTCGCTCGGCCGATCCAAGAGCACTTAATATTTTTCCAATTATTTAAGTCTGACTTTATTTGTGTGGAGACTTTTTTATAATTTTGCTCATATAATTTCTGACTTTCCTTTGGTAGATAGATTCCCAAATATTTTATGGTATCAACAGTTATTCTGAATGGAATTTCTCTTTGTATCTCTTGCTGTTGGGTTTTGTTGGTGATGTATAAAAATGCTGAGGATTTATGGGGATTTATTTTGTAGCCAGCTACTTTGCTAAAATTATGAATTATTTCCAATAGCTTTTTAGTAGAATCTCTGGGGTTCTCTAGGTATACCATCATATCATCTGCAAAGAGTGATAGTTTGGTTTCCTCATTGCCTACTCTAATTCCTTTAATATCATTCTCGACTCTTATGGCCGAGGCTAGTGTTTCTAATACGATATTAAATAATAATGGTGATAGTGGGCAACCTTGCTTCACTCCAGATCTTACTGGGAAAGGTTCCAGTTTTTCCCCATTGCATATGATGCTTACTGATGGTTTTAAATATATGCTCCTGACTATTTAAAGGAAAAGTCCATTTATTCCTATGCTCTCAAGTGTTTTTATTAGGAATGGATGTTGGATTTTATCAAATGCTTTTTCTGCATCTATTGAGATGATCATATGGTTTTTGTTTGTTTGGTTATTGATATAGTCAATTATGCTAATAGTTTTCCTAATATTGAACCGGCCCTGCATTCCTGGTATAAATCCTACTTGGTCATGGTGTATTATCCTGGTGACGATTTTCTGTAATCTTTTTGCTAATATTTTATTTAAGATTTTAGCATCAATATTCATTAGGGAGATTGGTCTATAATTTTCTTTCTCTGTTTTCAGCCTACCTGGTTTAGGTATCAGTACCATGTCTGTGTCATAAAAGGAGTTTGGTAGGATTCCTTCAATCCCTATTTTTTCAAATAGTTTATATAACATTGGAGTTAATTGTTCTTTAAATGTTTGGTAGAATTCACATGTAAATCCATCTGGTCCTGGGGATTTTTTCTTAGGGAGTTGATTGATAGTTTGTTCTATTTCTTTTTCTGAGATGGGACTGTTTAGGATATTTACTTCTTCCTCTGTTAGTTTGGGCAAGCTATATTTTTGGAGGTATTTTTCTATTTCATTTAAGTTGTCGAATTTATTGGCATAAAGTTGGGCAAAGTAACTCCTAATTATTGCTCTAATTTCCTCTTCGTTAGTGGTGAGTTCTCCCTTTTCATTTTTAAGACTAACAATTTGATTTTCCTCTTTCCTTTTTTTAATCAGATTTACTAAGGGTTTGTCTATTTTGTTGGTTTTTTCATAGAACCAACTCTTAGTTTTATTAATCAATTCAATAGTTTTTTTACTTTCAATTTTATTGATCTCTCCTTTTATTTTTAGAATTTCAAGTTTAGTGTTTGACTGGGGGTTTTTAATTTGTTCCTTTTCTAGCATTTTTAATTGCAAACCCAATTCATTGACCTTCTCTTTCTCTATTTTATACAACTAGGCCTCTAGAGATATGAAATTTCCCCTTATTACCGCTTTGGCTGCATCCCATACATTTTGGTATGATGTCTCATTATTATCGTTTTCTTGTGTGAAGTTATTAATTATGTCTATGATTTGCTGTTTCACCCAATCATTCTTTAGTATGAGATTATTTAGTTTCCAATTATTTTTTGGTCTACTTCCCCCTGGTTTTTTGTTGAATGTAATTTTCATTGCATCGTGGTCTGAAAAGGATGCATTTACTATTTCTGCCTTACTGCATTTGAGTTTGAGGTTTTTATGTCCTAATATATGGTCAATTTTTGTATAGGTTCCATGAACTGCTGAAAAGAAAGTGTATTCCTTTCTGTCTCCATTACATTTTCTCCAGAGATCTATCATATCTAACTTTTCTAGTGTTCTATTTACCTCTTTGACTTCTTTCTTATTTATTTTGTGGTTTGATTTATCTAATTCTGAGAGTACAAGGTTAAGATCTCCCACTATTATAGTTTTACTGTCTATTTCTTCTTGCAGCTCTCTTAGTTTCTCTTTTAAGAATTTAGATGCTACCCCACTTGGTGCATATATGTTTAATATAGATAGTACTTCATTATCCATGCTACCCTTTAGCAAGATATAGTTTCCTTCCTTATCTCTTTTAATTAGATCAATTTTTGCTTTAGCTTGATCTGAGATCAGGATGGCTACCCCTGCTTTTTTGACTTCACCTGAAGCATAGTAGATTTTGCTCCAACCTTTTACCTTTAACCTGCATGTATCTCCCCGCTTCAGGTGTGTTTCCTGTAAACAACATATTGTAGGATTCTGGCTTTTAATCCATTCTGCTAACCGCTTGCTCTTTATGAGGGAGTTTACCCCATTCACATTTATGGTTAGAATGACCAATTCTGTATTGCTTGCCATCTTGTTAACCCCGGTTTATGCTTTTCTCCCTTCTTTCCCCTTTCCCCCCCTTCCCAGTATTAAGCTTGTGAGCACCACTTGCTTCTCACTGCCCTCCCTTTTTAGTATCCCTCCCCCTGCCTTAGAGTTCCTCCCCCTATCTTACCCCTTTCCCTCCCAGTTCCCGTATTCCCTTCCACTTAGCTTATTCCTTCCCTTTTCACTTTTCCCTTCTCACTTTTCAATTAGGTGGGAGAAGTTTCACCATAGATTGAATATGTCTTAAGATTTTTCACTTAAAGCCAATTCTGAAGGCAGTAAGATACCCACTATATTCATCCCCCTCCATTCTTTCTCTCAGATATAATAGGTTTCCTATGCCTCTTCATGAGATGTACTACCCCCACTTTATCCTTTTTCTGGTACAATGTCCTTTCCACATCAATTTCTAGAACAAGGTATACATGTATTCTTTATACATCTATATAGTCAAAATATAGTTCCCAAGATTAATCTTTACCTCTTTAGATTTCTCTTGAGTTCTATATTTGTAGATCAAACTTTTTGTTAAGTTCTGGTTTTTTCATCAGAAATAGATGAAATTCGCTTACTTTGTTGAATGTCCATCTTCTTCCCTGGAAAAAGATGCTCATTCTCGCTGGGTAAGTTATTTTTGGTTGCATACCAAGTTCCTTAGCCTTTCGGAATATCATATTCCAGGCCCTTCGATCTTTTAATGTGGATGCTGCCAGATCCTGGGTGATCCTTATTGTGGCTCCTCGATACTTCAATTGGGTTTTTCTAGCCGCTTGCAATATTTTTTCCTTCATCGGAGGGTTCTGGCATTTGGCCACTATATTCCTTGGTGTTTTGATTTTAGGATCCCTTTTAGTGGGTGATCGATGAATCCTTTCAATGTTTATTTTTTCCTCTGTTCCTATGACTTCTGGGCAGTTCTCTTTGATAATTTCCTGGAAAATAGTGTCCAGGCTCTTTTTTTCATCATGTTTTTCTGGGAGTCCAATGATTCTCAGATTGTCTCTCCTGGATCTGTTTTCCAGGTCTGTTGTCTTCCCCAGAAGGTATTTCACATTTTTCTCCATTGTTTGATTTTTTTGGATTTGCTTGACTGATTCTTCTTGTCTCCTCGAGTCATTCAATTCCACTTGTTCAATTCTGATTTTCAGTGAAGTATTCTCTTCACTCACTTTTTAAAAATCTTTTTCTAATTGTCCAATTGAGTTCTTTTGTTCTGTGGAATTTTTTTCCATTTCGCCAATTTTGTTTTCCAGTTCACCAATCCTATTTTTCAAGGATTTTACTTCTTTATCCACTCTCTCTTTAACTTTCTCCAGGCTCTTTTGCCAAGCCTCCCTCTCCTTTTCCAAGCTTCCCTCTCCTTTTGCCAAGCCTCACTCTGCTTTCCCCATTTTTCTTCTAGCTCCCTTGTGAGAGCCTTTTTAATCACTTCTATGAGGTTCATCTGTGCTGAGGAACAGATGATCTCCTCCTTTGGGGATTCACCTGGGGACTGCCTGTTTTTAGTCTCCTCAGGATTTAGAGTCTGCTCTCTATCTGTATAGAAGCTGTCAAGGGTTAAAGTCCTCTTCAGCTTCTTGCTCATTCTGTCTAATAATCAGAGACAAACTACCAAAGAAAAACAGAAAAAACTGGAGTCATTCTTTGGGGGGGGCTGGGTGTGTTATCGAGCTTCCTCTACAGACTGCAGGGGGCAGCAGTGAGGCACTAGCAAGACTGTGCTGCGCCTGTGCTCTGAGATCCCAAAGCGTGCTGAGTCACTGTGGGGGAGGAAGGGGGGGGGCGGCCAGGTCCCGGAAGACTCCAGCTGTTTGGGGTTGTATTCTTCACCCCAGGTGTTTTTAGCTTCTCTGCTGGGCTGCTGACTTGCTGCCGGAGCAAAGTATCCAAACCTGTAGCGAAGCTCTCCCTGCAGAGATGGCTGCGATCACTCCCCACCCCCTCTCCAGTCTGCTCCTGTGCTCTCACTGCCGCTGCCCTCAGCCTGCGCCCGATCTAAAACCGTCCCAGCCCTCCAGTAAAGACAGACCTTTCTTGGCGGATCTCAAGGATGGCTTCTCTTGGTAACTATTTGTGGGTTTTTTTTCAGTCAAGCATTAATTCAGAGGCTTGTAATGAAATGGATAGTGAGAGAAAGCGTGGAGCTTATGCAGCTGTGAGCCTCCTCTCCGCCATCTTAACCGGAAGTCAGAATTAGATAAATCAAACCACAAAATAAATAAGCAAGAAGTCAAAGAGGTAAATAGAATACTAGAAAAGTTAGATATGATAGCTCTTTGGAGAAAATGTAATGGAGACAGAAAGGAGTACACTTTCTTTTCAGCAGTTCATGGAACCTATACAAAAATTGACCATATATTAGGACATGAAAACCTCAAATTCAAATGCAGTAAGGCACAAATAGTAAATGCATCCTTTTCAGACCACGATGCAATGAAAATTACATTCAACAAAAAGCCAGGGGGAAGTAGACCAAAAAATAAGTGGAAACTAAATAATCTCATACTAAAGAATGATTGGGTGAAACAGCAAATCATAGACATAATTAATAATCTCACCCAAGAAAACGATAATAATGAGACATCATACCAAAATGTATGGGATGCAGCCAAAGCAGTAATAAGGGGAAATTTCATATCTCTAGAGGCCTATTTGCATAAAATAGAGAAAGAGAAGGTTAATGAATTGGGCTTGCAAGTAAAAATGCTAGAAAGGGAACAAATTAAAACGCCCCAGTCAAACACTAAACTTGAAATTCTAAAAATAAAAGGAGAGATCAATAAAATTGAAAGTAAAAAAACTATTCAATTAATTAATAAAACTAAGAGTTGGTTCTATGAAAAAACCAACAAAATAGACAAACCCTTAGTAAATCTGATTAAAAAAAGGAAAGAGGAAAATCAAATTGTTAGTCTTAAAAATGAAAAGGTTGAACTCGCCACTAACGAAGAGGAAATTAGAGCAATAATTAGGAGTTACTTTGCCCAACTTTATGCCAATAAATTTGACACCTTAAATGAAATAGAAAAATACCTCCAAAAATATAGCTTGTCCCAACTAACAGAGGAAGAAGTAAATATCCTAAATATCCTAAACAGTCCCATCTCAGAAAAAGAAACAGAACAAACTATCAACCAGCTCCCTAAGAAAAAATCCCCAGAACCAGATGGATTTACATCTGAATTCTATC
Source organism: Antechinus flavipes (assembly GCF_016432865.1). Taxonomy (NCBI): domain Eukaryota; kingdom Metazoa; phylum Chordata; class Mammalia; order Dasyuromorphia; family Dasyuridae; genus Antechinus; species Antechinus flavipes. Next base: position 274,250,019 of record NC_067398.1, read on the forward strand.
AAACATTTAAAGATCAGTTAACTCCAATGCTAAATAAACTATTTGAAAAAATAGGGATTGAAGGAGTCCTACCAAACTCCTTTTATGACACAGACATAGTACTGATACCTAAACCAGGTAGATTGAAAACAGAGAAAGAAAATTATAGACCAATCTCCCTAATGAATATTGATGCTAAAATCTTAAATAAAATATTAGCAAAAAGATTACAAAAAATCATCCCCAGGATAATACACTATGACCAAGTAGGATTTATACCAGGAATGCAGGGCTGGTTCAATATTAGGAAAACTATTAGCATAATTGACTATATCAATAACCAACCAAACAAAAACCACATGATCACCTCGGTTGTTAGTCTTTTTTTTTTTTCCCCTCAGGCAATTGGGGTTAAGTGACTTGCCCAGGGTCACACAGCTAGACAGTGTCTGAGACCAGATTTGAACTTGGGTCCTCCTGACTTCAGGACTGGTGCTCTATCCACTGCGCCACCTAGCTGCCCCACCATATGATCATCTCAATAGATGCAGAAAAAGTATTTGATAAAATTCAACATCCATTCCTAATAAAAAAAACACTTGAGAGCATAGGAATAAATGGACTTTTCCTTAAAATAGTCAGGAGCATATATTTAAAACCATCAGTAAGCATCATATGCAATGGGGAAAAACTGGAATCTTTCCCAGTAAGATCTGGAGTGAAGCAAGATTGCCCACTATCACCATTATTATTCAATATCGTATTAGAATCACTAGCCTCGGCAATAAGAGTCGAGAAAGATATTAAAGGAATTAGAGTAGGCAATGAGGAAACTAAATTATCACTCTTTGCAGATGATGGTATATCTAGAGAACCCCAGAGATTCTACTAAAAAGCTATTAGAAATAATTCATAATTTTAGCAAAGTTGCAGGATACAAAATAAATCCCCATAAATCCTCAGCATTTTTATACATCACCAACAAAATCCAACAGCAAGAGATACAAAGAGAAATTCCATTCAGAATAACTGTTGATAGCATAAAATATTTGGGAATCTTTCTACCAAAGGAAAGTCAGGAATTATAAGAGCAAAATTACAAAAAGTTTCCACACAAATAAAGTCAGACTTAAATAATTGGAAAAATATTAAGTGCTCTTGGATAGGCCGAGCGAATATAATAAAGATGACAATACTCCCTAAACTAATCTATTTATTTAGTGCTATACCAATCAGACATCCAAGAAAATAGTTTAATGATCTAGAAAAAATAACAACAAAATTCATATGGAACAATAAAAAGTCGAGAATCTCAAGGGAATTAATGAAAAAAAATCAAATGAAGGTGGTCTAGCTGTACCTGATCTAACATTATATTATAAAGCAGCAGTCACCAAAACCATTTGGTATTGGCTAAGAAATAGATTAGTTGATCAGTGGAAAAGGTTAGGTTCACAAGACAGAATAGTCAACTATACCTATCTAGTGTTTGACAAACCCAAAAATCCTAACTTTTGGGATAAGAATTCATTATTCGATAAAAACTGCTGGGATAACTGAAAATTAGCATGATAGAAATTAGGCATGGACCCACACTTAACACCATATACCAAGATAAGATCAAAATGGGTCCATGACCTGGGCATAAAGAACGAGATTATAAATAAATTAGAGGAACATAGGATAGTATATCTCTCAGACTTGTGGAGGAGAAAGAAATTTGTGACCAAAGATGAACTAGAGACTATTACCGATCACAAAATAGAAAATTTTGATTATATCAAATTAAAAAGCCTTTGTACAAACAAAACTAATGCAAACAAGATTAGAAGGGAAGCAACAAACTAGGAAAACATCTTCACAGTTAAAGGTTCTGATAAAGGCTTCATTTCCAAAATATATAGAGAACTGACTCAAATTTATAAATCAAGCCATTCTCCAATTGATAAATGGTCAAAGGATATGAACAGACAATTTTCAGATGATGAAATTGAAACTATTACTACTCATATGAAAGAGTGTCCCAAATCATTATTGATCAGAGAAATGCAAATTAAGACATCTCTGAGATACCACTACACACCTGTCAGATTGGCTAAGATGACAGGAAAAAATAATGATGAATGTTGGAGGAGAGGCAGGAAAACTGGGACACTGATGCATTGTTGGTGAAGTTGTGAATGAATCCAACCATTCTGGAGAGCAATCTGGAATTATGCCCAAAAAGTTATTAAACTGTGCATATCCTTTGATCCAGCAGTGTTTCTATTGGGCTTGTATCCCAAAGAAATACTAAAGAAGGGAAAGGGACCTGTATATGCCATAATGTTTGTGGCAGCCCTGTTTGCAATAGCTAGAAATTGGAAATTGAATGGATGCCCATCAATTGGAGAATCGCTGGGTAAATTGTGGTATATGAATGTTATGGAATATTATTGTTCTGTAAGAAATGACCAGCAGGATGAATACAGAGAGGCTTGGAGACACTTACATGAACTAATGCTAAGTGAAATGAGCAGAACCAGGAGATCACTTTACACTTCGACAATGATATTGTATGAGGATGTATTCTGATGGAAGTGGATTTCTTTGACATAGACTCAGTTTCAATTGATAAATGATGGACAGAAGCAGCTACACCCAAAGAAAGAACACTGGGAAACGAATGTGAAGTATTTGCATTTTTGTTTTTCTTTCCGAGTTGTTTTTACCTTCTAAATCCAATTCTCCCTGTGCAACAAGAGAACTGCTCGGTTCTGCAAACATATATTGTATCTAGGATATACTGCAACATATCTAACATATATAAGACTGCTTGCCATCTAGGGGAGAGGGTGGAGGGAGGGAGGGGAAAAATCAGAACAGAAGCGAGTGCAAGGGATAATGTAAAAAAAAAAATTACCCTGGCATGGATTCTGTCAATATAAAGTTATTATAAAATAAAATAAAATATATAAAAAAAAAGAAAGAAAGGACAGGTCTAAAAAATAAATGAATGAATAAGTAGTAAAATAAGTAGTAAAATTCCTCTTATGATTAAGATTAAGATAAATAAAAAATAAAATACAAAAGAAGGCGGGGAAAAGTTCTATTCCCAATCCTTTCGAAATAGGTTTCATTTCCCTTTAAAGTAAACTTTTTCTGGGACTTCTGGCCAAGATGGCGGAGAGGAGGCACACAGCTGTGTAAGCTCCGCGTTTTCTCTCACTATCCATTTCATTATAAACCTCTCAATTCTTGACTGAAAAAAAAAACCCACAAATAGTTACCAAGAGAAGACATCCTTGAGATTCGCCAAGAAAAATCTGTTTTTGCCCAAGGGCCGGGATGGTTTTAGATTGGGCGCATGCTGAGGGCAGACAGCTGAGAGCACCGCAGGCAGCTCACAGCCGAGCAGATCGGAGAGGGGGTGGGGTGTGATCGCAGCCGTCTCTGCGGGGAGAGCTTTGCTACAGGATTGGATACTTTGCCCTGGCAGCAAGTCAGTAGCCCAGCAGAGAAGCTAAAAACACCGGGGGTGAAGAATACAACCCCAAACACCAGGAGTCTCTCCGGACCTCGGCTTCTGAGGTCTTTTCTATTCTGAGACACAGAGTCGGATATGCACAATGCTTATCTGGCAGATGCTTACTTAATAAATTATTGATTTTTTAAACTAAGCTTTAAGACTGCCTGCACCTCTATTTCTATCTTCTATTCATTATTCCCACAAAATAGGCTGGAGAGACTTTATAAGGTCAGTATTTGTAGCTTCCAAGGACTGAGGTTCCTGATGGTTCCCTTCTTCCCTCTCACCTCCTTTCATAAAAATGAAAACTATATAGGTTCTCCTATAGATTATCAAGCAAATGACTGCCTCTGGCCTACTCCTATCTTGGACTGGCCATGATACCTTCCAACAGTGAAATCATCTTGAAGTTATGGGAAAGCTGTAAGAGACCCAACACTAGCAGGGGATAAGGAAATAGGGGAAACAATAAGAGGTGAATATAATTTCTAGTTTGACTTCCTGAGTAAAGACGAGGTAGAAAGAGGTTTTATAGCAGTCTTGATGATGGATAAAAAGACCCAATGGGTAAAAACCCCTTCTTTACCTGCAATGGGAGGATATAGCTAGCCTGGAGGTGGCTGTTAATCATGTTTAGTGATACAGGCAAGATGACCACTGACCTTTGCTATGGATTACTGAGCCATTGAGAGCAGGAGATGAAGGAAACATGGTTAAGAGACTGGGGAACCTGGGGAAACAGAGATTAAGTTAATAAGAGACTTAAGCACTGAAAAATTCCCTTCCTAGGATAATTTTAGAGAGGCCTGAAGAGACTTACATAAACTGATGCTAAGTGAAATGAGCAGAACCAGGAGACCATTATACATGGCAAAAGTAAGATTATATGATGATCAATTCTGATGGACGTGGCTCTCATCAACAATGAAGTAATTCAGGCCAGTTCTGATGGTCTTGTGATGAAGAAAGCCATCTGCACCCACAGAGAGGACTGAATGTGGACTACAACATAATATTTTCACTCTTTTTGATGTTGTTTGATTGCATTTTGTTTTCTCTCTCATTTTTTTTCCTGATTTTTCTTGTGCAACATATTTGTGAAAATATGTATGGAGGAACTGCATATGTTTAAGATATATTGGATCACTTGTTGACTGGGGGAAGGAGTGGGAGAAAGGGAGGGAAAAATTAGAATGCAGATTATGTAGGGGTGAATGTTGAAAATTATCCATGTATGTATTTTGAAAATAAAAGTTTTAATTAAAAAAAAAGAAAAAGAAGAATTCCCTGCCTGAACGAGAGCAAATGCAATGTTAAAATACAGTATGGGATGTGAGAACAATGCCTCTTACTGGAAGCTATGTTTACTGTAGTTTTCCAGATCAAGACTTTAATGAAAGGGCACAAAAGAATACTATGTCTTTCCTAAAGTAAGGGAAAATGCTAATAATTCATCCTTTATGACCATCTGGCAAATGTGAGAGAATATCCCAACTAAATCCTCTTCCTGACTTGTGAGAGAGGCTAGGTAGACTCTCTGAAATACTCGCAAGAAGTTTTAAAATGTAACAGATTCATCTCCAAAAATGGATACCATGCACTTGAGGAAAAGTAGCCATTCACTTCAAACTTTTCAACTTAAAAATAGTGGGGTAATGAGGAAAGCTCCCTCCAGAGGCACTGTCGGTCCAGTTTTGGTGTTTTGGTTCAGGGGAAATCTGTAAAAACAACAGGTCCAACTTATGCATTACATGAGCCAAAACCTATAGCTTCTGCACAATAGATAGCCTTTGATTACCCATATTTACAAATGAGAAAACTGGGGAAATCACTTATCCACAGTTCCTTGGCTAGTTAGAAAGTCACAAATTGGAACATGATTTCCTAGTTGAGTTTTTTCTAATAAACTATGCTAGATTCAAGAGTTAATCAACTTGAGACATACCAATTTAAAACCTTCTTTAGAGGAAATCAAGGCATTGAAAGGAGAAGAGTGCAGAAATAGAATCTCACAAGTTTGAGGAGCTAGGATGAAATGGCAGCTGTGGTATTTTGCTGATTGAAAAGAGGGGTGAGGAGGTAGCCCCAAGGTTATCAGGGGATAATAACTCTCCTAAGGCAATGGTTTGGGACACTGAGGCTATGCCTAAAGTAAGAAGAAAGAGGAAAATGATTACAGTCATGGGAGTGGGGAGTCATAGGCTATTTTAAAATCCTATAACCAGATAAATACAAAAAGCAATGAAAATGAGGAAACTGAAGATTTATATGAACTGATGCAGAGCAAAGAAACAACATCTATGACTATAAAAATATAAACAAAAACAATAATACAATGTAGCTGTATCATACCAATTGACTTGATGAATTTAGTCTTTATGGAAATACAATTTGCCTCCATTTGGTGGAGGTATAAGGATAGTAGGTACACTGGTGTATGCAGTGTCAAAAACAGTTGCTCAATCAGGTGGGCTTTAAATTTTTTTTTTAAACAAAGCAGCGTTTAAAATATGCTGTGGAATGAATGAGGAGAAAAAGAAAAAACCCAAAGCATGAATTAATATATAAAAGGTAAACAAGATATTCCATATTTCTAGGCCTAAATTTTTAGAATGGGAATGAGGAATTGGAGAAGTCCTTGCTTTATGCAGTTCTACTTTCCTGTTTCACTGAATCTGCCTTTTCAGTGTTTGTAAATTACATCTCATGATCTTTACCTGCTCATTCAGTAATATGCCAATGATACTACCCATTGGTGGTATCTGAACACAACTATCCAAACCAGTGGCTTGCTGTGCTGTGATCAACCACCTACTATGGTTCCCATGAACATACCACATTGTAAAAATGGTCATCAACTCTACTAGACATGGGAAGGAACCTAAAATGGGATAATAGGGTTCCAGAATACAGGACTGCCTTGAAATCAGTGACACACAATCTATTTCCTACCCTTCTCAGGAATACTTGCTCTACAAACAGTGACCAAGCCATGCCTCCTTAAGAATGGGTTTTGTGGAACAGGGTATAGAGATCAGGCAGGAGCATGTAATGTAAGGTAAAGGCTCTTGTCATAGCCTTCTGAGCCTCTTCTCTGGACACATGGCTCCTGGGGCTGGACAGAGAGAGGCAGAAGTGACCCATCTGTCCCAGAGCTCTCCTTAGATAGAGAGGGTTTTGCCTTAGGGCAAGTTCACAGACCATGAAGAGACAAATTATTTAAAGAGCCTTAAGAATCTGGGGAGGCAGGGAGAGTTGGTTGTCAAGTTATATTTACTTTTGTTCAATTAGCTCAGCTACTTGTCTTTTGTTCAATTAGCTCAGCTCTCCAGGCTCCACTTCTCCACTTCTCCAGGCTGAGTATCACCAGAAAAGATCTTCCCTCCAGAGCTAGAGAAGGTTGCTAGATGCTATAAACCAGTTCCCCTCCCCCACTATAGATGGGAAGCCAGAGCCATGTGTGTCTAGTTCCATAGGGGGACCTTCTTTCCAACCCCCACGTCTTTCGACTTTGTCTTTTGAGCAGACTACATGTTCAGGTCTCAGGCAGATATGGAAGGAATAAAGCATAGGAAAGGCTTTTGGCCCAGTACATACCCTCCCTTTTGTTATTTTTCATGACCCCATTTAGTATTTTTTTGGCAAAGACACTGGAGTGGTTTGCCACTTTGCTCTCTAGCTCATTTTACAGATGAGGAATTGAGACAAATAGGATTAAATGACTGCCCAGAATCACACAGAGACTAAGTGTCTGAGGCCATATTAGAACTCAGGAAGTTGAACCTTCCTGACTTCAGACCTGGCACATTGCCCCACCTAATTGCCCTTATCCTCCTTACTGGGTTATATATGTTACTGTGGTTTGGCATAAACCGCCCCCCCCAAACCGGGTCCATCACATACAGAGTTCTTCTGTGTTGTTCAAGAAGCCACAAATGTCTGCTCCCACCAAAGGTACCCCATACAAGTTAAAGAATAGCACTGCTTTAGGGAATAAGAAAAAATAACTACTGAGATAGGATGCTAGAGCTGTTCAAGGGAAGAAACTGACTCATCCCCAAGAATCCCCATTGTAGATTGCCTAGGTTCCACCCACCCCTAAATATAGTAGATACTTAATGAATGCTTATCTGATGAATTAATCTTTGTTAAGACCTACCAAAAAAAGACAAAGTATGACCTCATTCTCTCTCAATTTCTCTCTCTCCTCCTTCCATTTCCCCACCTCTATCTCAACAACTTCTCCCCAATAATTACTAATGATACTTGTCCTTTGTAGACAGATGGCTTACAGTCAATAGAACAGTAGAAAGAAGGATTATGAGTAGTTTTGGTCACAATTGGCCTCCCTTGTGAGCTATAAGATGTGAAATGGGTGCTTGCTATGAGGTATATACAGTTTCCGGTTATATTCAGTATGAAGCTAACCATTTAGAGATTCCATCTATCATCCTGGACTTGTTAGTACACATTTTGTTTGTTGTTGATTAGTTATTCCATCATGTGCAAGTATGACCCCATTTGGGGTTTTCTTGGTGAAGATACTAGAGTGGCTTGCCATTTCTGCCTCCAGCTCATTTTACAGATGAGAAAACTGAGGCAGACAGGACTAACTAACTTTCCTAGAGTCACACAGCTGGTAGGGTCTGAGGCCAGATGGATCTCAGGAAGATGAGCTCAGCCCTCTATGCATTCTAGTGAAACTTAGCTGCCTATCTATTTTGTAACCTCCATGTTAAGTGAAATCTGAAAGAGGCAGTTGTTAGCTTTTGGGAGTTTTGAATGGAATCTGTAAGGCAGCACCACAGGATGACAATGATAATAGAGCATAGTCATTTGCCTGGCTGGAAGATGGAAAGGGAAAGCAGACCACTGTGCTCAGTTACTGAAGGTCACTGTCTCAGTCCTGGTCACTTTCAGGAATCAAGTATAAAGACCTTTTTGCCTTAAAATCTACTGCTACTCATGAAGACTGTATCCATTCTGTCCCAGGTCCTGAACCATGTAAGAAAAGAAAAGCACTTTGTTTATTACCACAAAAGAGCTAAGTGAGTAAGACATGCTGTTTCCCAAGGACCGAGGCCACTTACCCAGAAGTTTCTAGCCTTTGCTGGGATGGGGTTTAGAGATTCATCCTGCCCTGTGTCAATAAACCAACTGAGGAAAAAACAACAACACTCAACTCTCCATTACTGCCAAATACCCAAGGAAGTGGAATCTGCCCTTTAAAGCATCTGAGAAAAAACACAATTCTCAACACTAGTTCTTTCACTCAGACTCAGACACCAGATTTGACCAGAATCCAAGTTTACATTCCATGTGGGGTCACTCTCTGGGTCCCCTATATAGTAAATGTTTATTTAAAAAAAATTGATTGAGTTGAATAGAGTAGCTTAGCAGGATACAGAGCTGATATCAATACCAATTTCCTGGCCCTAGTGTGCCAATAGTTGTGGTTGAAAAATGAAATGAAATAGAAAGGAAAAAAAAAGATTGTTTTCTTATCCCTTTCCTTCTAGGACTTTATCCAATAGTAACAATTTAGAAGAAGCATCAGTAATAACCAGACTTGATTTACCTCTGTCATAATAATTCATCTCCATGGTGCAAAGAGCAAAATTATTAGTTAGATCTTTTGGAAAAGGCTACGCAAATTTTTATGTCTGGAATTCTAGCTCTTTATCATGAAATTATTATTACAGTGTGCAAAGTAGTGAGCTACACAATAGAAAGTTTTAAAATTTAGTTAAAACAGTAATTAACTAATGCTATGACTTTGTGGAAATGGAATGGTTGATGACTTTACTAATCACCTTGATTTGCTTAAGTTTCCTTACTATCCAAAACAGGCCAGACTGATCTGGGAATAAGCTAAAACATATTAAAACTTTCTTGCAGTATTCACACATGGGAAGTTCCTTGCAGTACTGGCATACTGAATCTAGAACTTCCATTTCAGATCACCAACTCAGACTGATACATATCAACTCCCAGCTCCAAAAAACAACCTAGCCCAGAGATGACCTGATAAAGACTATGCAATTACAGCACCACCAACTCTGTGATTTTTTACTTTATAACCTCTGTTGCCTATACCCATCTTGAGTTCAGTTCTAACTGTACTGGAATAAAGCCATGGATACAACCTAACTATTTTATCTTTCTTAGACTGAACATGGGTGGGGTGAGGGGAGGGAAGGTGAGAAATGGGGGGGAGAAAGTTTGACAATTTACATCAAGTCATTTCATTTCTCTGGGCCTTGGTTTGCTCATTTGTAAAATGAGGAATATGGACTAAATGATCTCTAATCTCTCTTCCAGATCAGACATTCTGTGAATCTGTCACAATAATAACATTAATGTAATCTATGTATATCTTTTAGCTCATTTTTTAAAATTCTCAATGTCCTTGGGAGGTAAGTAGAATTGGCGGTGGGTAGCTCAGTGCATACAATGCTAGAGCTGGATTCAGGAAGATTTGAGTTCAAATCCAGCCTCAGACACTTACTAGCTATATAGCCTTTAGCAAATCATAATCTTGGATTGCCACAGTTATCAGTTTCCTTGTACAAAGGGAATAACAGTAGCATTCATCTTCCAGGATTGTAGGACAATATTTGTAAAGCATTTTGTCAACCTTTAAGCACTATATAAATGCTAGCTATTATATCCTCTCCTATCTAAAAACTTTTAACAATAGTGGCTGAAATGTATATAACAATTTAAGATTTGTAAAACATTTTCTTCATAAATTCCAAGAGGATGCAGTTCAAAGGATTTTCCCCATTGTATAAATGGCAAAAAAGGAAGTTCTGAGAGAAGGCTACACAAGCCTCTTAAGGCCTGAGGTAGCGTTCAATCCTGGGCCTCTGGGCTCTAGGCCTATTCTTCTGATTACATCATGCAATACCTCCATTATTCTTATTTAAAGGGAGAAATTAAATTTTAATTCAACAGAGCAACCCACCTAGTCCTTTTCAAAAATCTCTGAAAACTGAAATATCACTGATGTGTTTCAAAGATGGAACCTTTTCTATAAAGCAAGTGAAAGCTCATGAGCCTTCTTTAGTGTCATCATGAGCCACCTTGGGGTTGCCATTCATCAGGACAACAGCATCTGATCTGAGACTGGATTGTTCAGATAATGAATGGAGATCTATCTTGTGTACTGTATGTTCCCTCACCTTTCCATGCATTGGAGAGTTGTCCTTCCTTCACAGCTTCTTGGACATCTGGACTTGCCTGAGAACTGGCAGAAAACTTAAGACCCAGAGGAACCAAAGGAATCTTGTCCTATCTCCAACTCTCCCCAAGACTTCTGCTGGCTGCAAAGAATATCCTTCAATAAATCTATAAGGACACACAAGTTTTATGTAGCTTCCTTTTTTCCCTTGGTGTGGCAGTTAGTTGACAGTAAAAATCACTTAGGTTGGGGGAAAGGGGAAACTGCTGCTAAATGTAGGAAATAATATAGATAAAAAATCTAATTAATTAACTTTTCAATTATTACTACAAACTCCAAAGTAATCCTAACCCTTCTAGTTAAGTAGATATAATAAGTATAACTGTATCCAATTACAGATGAGTAAGAAGGGGCTCAGCAGATTGAATACCTTGCCTAGAACTACATGGCAATTAACTTCCCAAAGTAGGTTTTAAATATATGTGTTCTCACACTAGTGTCTATGACACATTGATTTTTAGACTGGCCAAACTGCCTCCCCTCCTGAAGTTAGAGCCCTCTTGTTGGAGCTGAAGCATAATGGTTCTGTTGATAGCCCACAGGTGGACTTATATCCATTACCTGAATCTCAACTGGTTCTTTGATTGCAGAAATATTTTTAAGGGGGTTAGTCTCCAGGGTATGGAACAGAAAGGATTACAACGTGAAAATGAATGAATGCTATTAATCAGGGACAATACTGACCACAATAGCAGCAAGAGTATAAAGGTTTATTTGTTTCAGATATCCACTAGTGAGGTAGTCCCTGAAATCCCAAATCTAAAAAGTACCCATTGGCTCCCTTCCTTACCCCTGCCTTCTCATATCTATGATCTACCTATAGTGTTCCAGTATCTGTCCCCAGAATGAATCAAGGGGACCAAGGGAAGGGTCTTGCCTTGTGCCTGACAACTGCATCCTTCCAATCCAAGTAAATCTATTCTTTTATAACCCCTTGCTTGAGTCAATACCCCAAGAACTAATATTGGGATGGCTGATGGCAGCATTTTACAAGAGCTTCTCAGGAAAGTACCTTAGCCTCTTACCTGGCACAGAGTAGTACAGGTGTTCCCAATTGCTAAACACATCACCTGTCCACTTGCCAGCATAATGGCCATCGTTATCCATGGCCAACAAAAGTGGATCGGGATATCACAAAGGGCTTGCTTCCCCTGAATCTTTATCAGGGGACTGTGAAGGGAAAAGCATAGTCTATAAAAAGTCAAAAGATATGAATGGATAATTTTCAGATGAAGAAATTAAAGCCATTTATGATCATGAAAAATGCTCTAAATCTTTTGTTGATTGGAATAAATCAACTGTGAGATATTATTTCACATCTCTTAGTTTGGCTAAAATGACAGGAAAAGATAATGATAAATGTTGGAGAGCATGTGGGAAAACTAAGACACTAATGCTTTGTTGGTGGGATTATGAAATGATACAGAGTAATTTGGAATTGTGCCCAAAGGGCTATAAAACTGGGCATACCCTTTGCTCCAGCAGTGTACTACTTGATTTGTATCCCAAAGAAATCATAAAAGAGGGAAAAGGAAGCAAAAATGTTTGTAGCAGCTTTTTGTAGTGTCAAAGAATTGGAAAATGAGTAGATGCTCATTAATTGGGGAGTGCTGAATAAGTTATGGTACATGAACGTAATGGAATATTGTTCTATAAAAATGATGAACAGGCTGATTTTAGAACCTGGAAAGATTTTATGAACTGATGCTGAGCAAAACAAGCAAAACCAGGACATCATACCCAGAAACAGCAAGAATGTTCGATGATCAACTATGACAGACTTGATTAGTCTCAGTAGTTCAGTGATCCAAGACAAGTCTAACAAACTCTAGTTGGAAAATACCATCTGCATCCAAAGAGAGAACTATAGAGATTGAATGTAAATCAATACATACTATTGTTCCCTTTTTTTCCCTTTTTCTTGTGTTTTTCTTTTTCCTCTTTCCTGGTTTTTCCTTTTTGTTCTGATTTTTCTTTCTCAACATGATTATTAAGGAAATATATACATAAAAATGAATGTACATATATAGCCAAAAATGTTGTTTTTATATCTAACTAGGGAAAATAAAATGTTTTAAAAGAGAGAGAGTGGGGATTTTAATTTATTCCCAAGACCTCCCTCTGTGATCCTCAGTATGAATCAATATACCTGAAATCTAAACTCTAAAACTTGGATGTTATAAATTGAATCCTTTAGGACCCTTACCTTTTTTCTCATCATAATTCATTCCTAAATTGAAGACAACTTCACTGACAGAAAGGAATGTAACCTCAGCCTAAAGTGCATTTGTGCCTTGAATTTTTAGGGTTAAGTTAGTTATACTTAGAAAAGAGAGTATTCTGCAATATTTGCTATACATGTAAGGAATTTTTATGGTTCAATTAGAAAATGATATGATAGATAGATAGATAGATAGATAGATAGATAGATAGCAGTTGAGAGCAGGGAAGGGAGTAGAAAAGGAGAAAAAGCTGGTACACTTACAATCCACATGCCATCAAAGGGTAGTTGAGTGTGGAACTCCTCCACCATGCCATACCACTAATCCTGAGTATGAGGGTTAGTGAAATCCGGGAAAGCATTTTCCCCAGGTCAAACCTAGAGAACAGAGAAGGTAGAGAGAACAAGGAGTACTCTTAAGTCTTGGCTCCTTTGACTTGAAGTCAAAGAGGGAAGTGCTATTATTATTATTGTCTCCATACTGAGACAGGAACAGTTAAGGAACGGTCATGAAGCAAATGTCTAAACTCAGTCTCTACTCACAAAGTAACATCAAACAAGGCATTGCAGGTCTAGAAAGGACAAGTTATTCACTCCAGATGTGTAGCAAAGAAAAGAGTTCAATCGTTGGGTTTGGAGTGAATTGTTTTGTCTTCAGATCTGTGCCCTTCGGTAAATGGGTTCCATATATTAGAATACAAGGCCTGTTTGTTACAGATTATGACTAAGTTCCATAATGCATCATCCTTGATTAATCATTAACGTCTAAATATTCTGGCCTTTCTGTACCACCACAGCCCTATCCATTGACCCTAAATCCCCATATTCTTACTCCACTGCTGTCCCCATTCCAGCTTTCACCTTTCCAATCAAGGCTGCCCCTTCTTATTGGTGATGAACACTCCTCTTTTCAGGCCTTCATCATGGTAACTCCCAGGGAAACCAAAGCTTTCACATGAATGTGATAGTGAATGGTCAGAAGCCTTCATGTTATTGGAGAAATGGTCTCTCCAAATCTCTTTCCCTCCCTTCTGAAATAGCAGTTATAAAATTAGAACTCAGGTGAATTCAGCACCATGACTTGACTGAAGCAGAGTGGTAACTCCAAGTATAACAGCCAGAACTTCAACCTAAGACCCTTGACATCAAGTCAGTGCTGACATTCTTGACTCTGAGTGAGCCATAATAGTTCTTCTGCTCTGTCAAAGAGATTATTGCCAGAGCCAGAGCCACCAGTAAAAAGTTCAAGGTAACCTGGGGACAGAGAGCAATTAAGGGGCTCTTTGGTATTTGGAGGCTGTATCTCAATCAATTTTAAAAATTCTTTATTACTTGTTCTTAATTAGAAAGGAGGAAAAAGTACAAGTTGATACTAATGAGATACTCTGATACAAAGCTAAGTGAAGTGATTTACTAAAGTGAGGTTGTAGAGAGACTAGAGATTTTATCAGTCTAGATCAGGGGTCCTCAAACTTTTTAAATAGGAGGCCAGTTCACTGTTCCTCAGACTGTTGGAGGGCCAGACGATAGTAAAAACAAAAACTATGAACAAATTCCTATGCACGCTGAATGTATCTTATTTTGAAGTGAAGAAACAAAACGGGAACAAATACAATACTTAAAATGAAGTAAAGTTAAATCAACAAACTTACCAGTATTTCAATGGGAACTATGGGCCTGCTTTTGGCTAATGAGATGGTCAATGTCTGGTTCCATATTTGTCACTGCTAGTCTTAACAAGTGATGCCAGTGTGTATCCATTAGTCGTGATCTGGTTGGAGATTTCAAATGTTTCATTCTAGAAAAAGTCTGTTCACAGACCTAAGTGCTGCCAAAGATGGTTGCCATTTTGAGTGCATGGAAGATATGTCTCAGAGGGGAGAGATGCATAGAAATTATGAAGGCTGCTTGACTTGAATGCATCTTTCAGAGAGTCACAATTCTGTAATTCAGCCAGTTCCATCTGGTAAATTGTATCCACATTTTCAATGTCAATAGAAAATGGGTTACAAAAAAGCTGTATGTCCTGTTCATGGAGATGAAGCTCTTTAAATCTAAATTGGAACTCCTTTTGCAATTTTTCCAGTGAATCCACACATGTTTTGTTTGGGATTGCAATCAGCAGTTTTTCCGCTAACAGATTTTGAGTTGTGGGGAGATGGCAGAAGTTTTCCTCCTTCACTTGTTTGATGAGGAAGCCTAATTTTATTTCAAATGCTTTGACATGTGATTGCATATCACAGATGAGCTTCCCCTTTCCTTGAAGTTGCATATTGAAATTGTTGAGTAGCTCTGTTACATCTGTCAGAAAGGTAAGGTGCCATTTCCATTCTGCATCATTGAGCTCTGGTACTTCTTTGTTTTTTGAAAGCAGAAAAGTTGTCATAGAACTTTTGTGAAGTAAGTCATAGAAATGTTTCAGAACTCTCCCCCGACTCAGCCAATTGACTTCTGTGTGATATAGAACATCTTCATACTCAACATTTAGCTCAGACAGAAATTCCTAAAATTGTCTATGATTTAGTGCATTAGTTCTAATGAAGTTAACACAAGATACCACAATTTTCATAACAGAGAGCCACTTCAGTGATTTACTACACAGCACTTGTTGGAGGATGAGGCAGTGTATGGCTATTGGATGAGAATGATTATGTTTGCCTATCTCTTGGTTAATGTGAGCAATTACTCCTTTCTTAGACCTTACCATGCTAGGAGCACCATCAGTTGCCCCGCTGGCTAGTTTAGCCCAGTCCAGCTCCAAACCATTCATAGTTTGGCAAAACCTTTTCATAGCAAGCTCTTCTATGACTCCAAAATAATCATTCGTCCCACGAATAAAAATTAGAAGTTGTGCAGAATCACGAACATCGTTGCTTTCGTCGAGTGCCAAGGAAAAATATGAAATTTTTTAAATGGAGTTTTGCAAATGCTGATGCAGATTGTCTCCTATTTTTTCAATCCTCCATGTAATTGTAGGTCCTGAAAGACTCACCATACTAAACAAATTGGCCTTCTCTGGACACATCTCTTTGGCAACAGAAAGAAGGCAACAAATTCTCCCTCCTCGAATGGTCTGCCAGTGCGTGCCATTAGCTTAGCAACTTGAAAACTTGCTCGCAGTGATGAAATATTTAGCTGCTTTTGCTTCACAAAAGCATTTTGCTGAGTTGTCAATGTATTTTTCAGTTTTAATATTTTATCTTTTCTTACTTCTCCAACCAAACAATCATATTTATCTTTATGTTGAGTTTCATAGTGTTGACGCAAATTATATTCTTTGAACACAGACATTATATTCTGGCATATCAGACATACAGCTCTTTCCTTGTACTACATGAAAAAGTAATCATAAGTCCACTGTTCTTTGAATATCCTACACTCCGAGTCATTTTTTTTTCTTTTTCTTGACATCATTATTTCCTAGGGATTCCAAATTGCTATTATAAAATACCAATATATATATATATATACATACAGTGCTACAAAAACAATATACCAGCAATAACTTTGCCCACACAGAGACATAAAGACTGCAATGCCCAACTCCCTCAACCTGCCTCTGCATTGTGATGCCTTCTTTTCCCTGCACTCTCTCTCCCACTCTTCATGCTCCCACCTCCGACCTCCACTGCTGCAGTGAATTCCCCCTGCAGCGGCCGTGACATGCACAGCATGCACTGTACATCCCCTGCGCCTATTTGTTGTGGTGGCTACTGTTACTGTACAAGGCCGAGGGCTGTAAGTTCTCCGTCTTCTGCATCTCTCTCCCTTCCCCACACCACACACCCCGGCCTGGGAACTCACCACACCTCAGTATCACCTCACACTCTGTCTCCGCCGTCTCAGCCCAGTGCTGGAAGTGTACATTGCTAACTCGAGTTTAAGTCAAACATCACTTCCGGTCTAATTTTGCCATAACCCGGAGGGCTGCATAAACGTCCTCAGCTGGGCTGCAACTGGCCCACGGGCCATAATTTGAGGACCCCTGCTCTAGATAATCAAAGTTGTGAAAAGTTAAATTTAAAGTCAAGATACTGCAATCAAATAAAGAATTGGAAAGCTTGACCCATTATGACCTTAAACTGCTTGACAAGTAAGAAGCTACCCCAAAGAACACTTAATTTTATTTCTTCCTTTGTCAAAAGATTAGCGGGAATGGGACAGATGATCTCTTTCCAACTCTGAAATTCTATGATTCTTTGACCCTTCTCCCTACTTTTTGTTAACAAGCAAAAATGCATAAGCAAATAATTATAATATCTGAAACTTATTTGTGTTCTTTTTCACCCAACATTACCATGTATTAACATAATTTGTATAATTTGGCATTTTAAAGCCATGCGAGTCTATCATGAAAATATACTACTGTCTTTGTTTATCTATTTTTTCAAATGTTGGGCATTTGTTTCCAATTGTTTGCTACTGGAAACCATGGTACCTTTTGTATTTTTGTATTGTTTTATCTTTTAGTTATTCCCTTGGAGTATATAGTTGCTAAAGTACAATTATTTTTGTTACTTTACTCAAAAAGCTTGTAATTGTTTGACAAGGAACAGATTGCTATTGAAAAAGAGCACTAACATTTCCAACTAATTCACAAAATGAACAGTCACCATTAATTTTTCAACAGGCATCTTTGCTTAAAGAGATGCATACTTCTACTACATTTCTTTAAATTCACTGTGATTTTCCATTCTCAGATGTAGTAGAAAGAATGAGTTGAGTTCTATAAGGGTTTGCATATTTTTGAATCTCTGCAAGACAATGCCAACTATAGTACGGGATTGTAGTCTCTGTCTTTGAGGAATTAATATTCCAAAGATAATTTATGGAAGAGGATTGAAACAATGAATCTCTGAAATGTTATATACAAGATCTAAAAGGACTTGTAACAATGGGAAGAGTGCTGTATTTTGGGAACCTAGGTTTGAATTCCAGTTCTGTTTTATAATAATTGGGTATAAATCACCTTTAGATGATGATATTAGGCAAATCGTTAGTCCTCAGATTTCCCTATCTGTAAAATGAGGAGGTTAGACTAAATGACCTCTAAGGATCTTTCCAGCTTTCTGTCTATGTACTTATGTTTAATAAATGGCTCTCAGTGATGATAATGATAATGATGATGATGATGATATGGTTAGAAAGAGAAACTAGAGAAGGACATTCCCTTTCTTAAAGGGGATGATTAGGAGGATGAGGTACTGCTGGAGGAAAAGGAGCTATGGGGAAAAGAGATGGAATTCATCACAATCATGGTGTATCACTGGTTACTCTGATGAAACTCCTGCACCATGGGTAGAAAGTCCCAGAAATTGTCCTTGTTGAAAATGAAGTTCCTCCCAGGATCCCTATAATCTAGGCCATTCTGCTGAACATCCTACAGTTAAACTTGCAGTGAGTACAACTTGCTAGGGGTGTTAGTGAAATAGCTTCCCAGGCCTATATTATCTCTACCACCAGCAACTAACTTCTGAATCCCTGTGGGTTCCTTATCATCTTTTCCTGCTATCCCAAAAAAACTCTGGGAATCCACAAGAAGACTTACTAGAGAAAAGTTAGCTGCTGTCATGTTTTTCACCACCTCTTGGGTGACAGTTGTGGAGGAATAATAATTTATCGACACAGGTTTCCACCCAGACCCCAACAAGGTGGCATAAATAAGTATCCTGCAAATCCACAGCAAAACTTCACTGAATCTGGACAGCTAGGTGATGCAGTAGATAGAAAGGAAGGAGACTGAAGGATTCTTTTAAAAGACTTTTTATTCTGCACTGTATATCAATTTGAAAATTCTTAAACCTTTTACTTTGTCTACCTTACACATGTGACTAAGGTATGCACAGAAGATATGTCTTGTCCTTATGATATAAAGAATAGTAAAGGAATGGAAAGTGTAATAAGAAAAAAACTACTTGAATTTCTAGGCCCCTCAGGTTATGCTGAATAAAGACCCCAAAGACCAAGTTTCTCTTTGCCTTTATTGATGAATGGTAGTCAGAGGGAGCTAGCACTCCAAGACCCCCATTTTCACAACCTACTGGACACAATGTAATAAAGGAATTAAAAATACCTTATGCTCAGTGTTAGACCTCTTATGGGTACTGAAACTTCTCATTTACCTAGAATCTCCTGATGTTGAGCTGTGCTGGAGGAAGATGGAGGACTCTCAAAAACAGCTGAGAAAGACAGGCAGCTTAGAGAGAAGGACCTACCAACAACTTTCAAGTACTTTTGAACCACATTCTTTGGCTTTGGTCCCAGGAAGCTATAGAAGTCCATTATGCCTCTTATTGTCCTCCAGATCAGGGAAGGTCTTGGCTGTAATATCATATCTGAAAGAAAAACAGTCTTGGGAATTTAGGAATTATCGGGAGACCATAGTCCCCCAGAAGGGAAGAGTGTTCACACTTTATATCTTAAATTTCACACCTTATGGTGCCCTGAAGCCATGGTCATGACCTTCCTAGTGTATTTAGTCTCTTGAAGAGAAAACTGAGAAACTCTTGAGGAGAAAGGCAGAAATACAGAGAAAGAAAAACAAGAGGGTGATATGAATTTCACTAGGTCAATGGTCTGTTAAGTAAGTGGAATATTTTGCTGTCTTCTTAAACGGAATGAAGAATAAAGGATCAGAAATGGCCATACTCCATCATAATCAAAACTTCATTTCCTAATAATATATCACAAGTGAGAGCCTTGAATACTCCCTCTACTCCTGGGTATATTGAGCACAGTTCTTATCTTTAATAAAAAGAACCTTCTCTTATAAATGCCTTGAAGCATTAGATACATTTATTGTTATTGATCTTCAACATCATAAAGCAGCTAACTGGTAATAGATAGGATCATATCCAATTAACAAAAGAAAATGGGGTAGAGAAGAATGAGCTGGCCAATTAGAACAAAGCAGTGATGAAGTTAGGGAGAGAAACTAAGAAATATAACTCCTGCTCCAACAATAAGGAACCCTACTAAGGAGTGGATAGACATACAATTCTAAATTTTTCCCACCCAGAGAGAGACAGCCATGGGTACAATGGAAAGGATTCTGGCTGTGTAATTAGAGAACCTGGGTTTGAGATCCAGCTATACAACTTAATGTCCATTTGATATTGGGCAACAATCTGTAAAATTTTTGGAGGGTAGAGTTGGACTCAATTGGTTCTTAATCTTTTTTGAGTCATGGTCTTCTTTAACAATCTGGTGATATCTATCGATCCCTCTTCCAGAATAATGTTTATAATAAAGGAAACCAATTGAGGTTATTTTGAAATAGCCATCAAAATATTTTTTTTAAAATCCAAAAAACCCTAGAACTCAAAAATATGGACCCTAGGTTAAGAATCCCTGGACTAGATGATCCCTTTCCAGTTCTAAATGTGTATGATTTTACCAGAAGCCTTCAATTATTTACCCATGGTATTGCTGTTAAGTAGAAAGATTCCATCTTCCAGCCACAGAAAAAAAGGGTGGGAACCCTCAAGATTGACCTCAGGCTAGGATGGAGAAGAAGTTACCATTATTAGTTCTCAGCTAAGTAAATTCTGCTGAAATCCTGAAATCCCATCTCTTACCTTTCAACTAATTAGAAAAGTGATTGTGATTCATGAAAAGTAGCTATACCCTCATGAAATATATGGACAAGAAAGCAATGGATATTGGGTACATAAAGCCTTTTTGTCCTGGTCTCTGAGAACTATCTCTAAGTCTCTCCTTTGCTTTAAGTGCATAACAAAGGTTTCTATGTGTAGATGGAGATATAAACCTTACTTCCTGGTCACTGCTGCTAGTTCTTATTTTAAAGGATGCTGTTTTTAAACTATCACCTCTCAAATTCCGGTAGTATTTATTATTAAAGAGTCAATGGGGTTTCCACTTAGGTTTTAGTTTAAATACAGGATGAAGGAGATAGAGTTACATAACATAAGGGATAAGTATGTATGAGGACTCAGCTGGGGAAAGGATTTTAGTGAAGTGCAAGTTGGGTATGAGTCAAGAGAGTGACATGGCAGTTGAAAAGAACTCAACATCAGAAACCAGTTAGATGACATAAATGGTTATCTTACAGACCAACACCGCAAACTCTATGAGTGTCTGGTGAGGGATAAAGAAGGGACAATGGGATTGGAGGGGGGGTCCTCTATATGTCCTCTAATTAAATGCAGCATTAATAGAAACGTAGTTTCTTGAAAGAGGGAGATTGTTGCTCCACTTTTCCTGAATCCAATCAAATACTTAGTATTATATATAACTCAGAAGTTCTATGATCATTGATTAACTGGATGATTGGGATGGCAATGGAACTAGAGATTAGGAAGTCCTTACAAGATGAGAGCTCTGGGACCCAAGGAAAGAGAAGAACTGGCAGAGGGAGACAAGTATCTTGAAGAACTGTCAAATAGAGGAGGGATAGATAGCTTTGTTGTTACAGAAAGGCAGATTTTAGAACCAATTGCTATTGTGTGGGAGACACTGTGCTAGTTCTTGGGATACAGGGGCCTTGCATACTTTCTAACAATTAGAACTATCCAAAAGTGGAATGAATGGAAGGCTTCAATTGGCATTGGACTCACTAACACCAGTGGATGGTCACTTGTGAACAAGAATATGAAGATGATTCCTGTTCAAGAACTACTTAGATTGGATGACCTCTGAGAAAGGATATATAAGTTTCACCAGACAAAGGAATACATTACACACACAAAAAAGCCTAGCCCTAGTGAAGGGAAGAGGGACTGCTTTTACTCAGTTTTACTTTACAATAGTTCAAATTGTTCAATACAATAGTTCAAAATACAAAAGAGTTCAAACCCTCTACCACATCCAGATGTGTACTCTGAGGGTTAGTGTGAGAAAGCTGCCATTATTCTTTTATTAAGTGGAAATCACCTCCCAGATTATACCAGTTAGCATGAAATACAAATAATGGATGGGGAAATATATGGCTAGGTAACAATTCATGTGAAACGGCAACAACAATATTATATGATGACCGATTCTGATGAACATGACTCTTCAATGATCTTTTGATGAAGAGAACCATCTATACCCAGAGCAAGGACTGTGCAAACTGCATATGGATCATGACATAACATTCTCACTCTTTTTGTTGTTGTTGGTTTGTATTTTCTTATTCGTTTTCTTTCCTTTTTGATCTGATCTTTCTTGTGCAGCAAGAAAATTGTACAAATATGTTCACATGTATTGGATTTAATATATATTTTAACATGTATAGCATATATTGAATTACTTGCCATCCAGGGAAAGGGGTGGGTGGAGGAGGAGAAATTTGGAACACAAGGTTATGCAAGGATCAATGTTGAAAAATTATCTGTGCATATGTTTTGAAAATAAAAAGTTTTAACAAGAAGAAAAGAAAAAAAAAGCAATTCATGTAAAAGAGAGCAGAGACTTTTAGTAGATTACAAACTCAATGTAAGTCAACAGGAAGAGATAATAACAAAAAACAATGTGATCTAAATAGTTTAGAGAAACACAGTGTTTACAAGTCATTAAGCAATAGACATTTTATCTTTTCTTCCCTCTTATCTTCTGGTCAAAATGAAAGAAAAGAAAAAGGAAAAAAGTCTTTCTTTCACAGCCTTCCCCACTCACATGTGCTATGTCTGTTCCAGAAAGTGATGTTGGTCTAGTTTGTATTGAGTATTAGAGGGATCTGATGCTCCTCAAGACCAGAGATGAACTGGAATGGGAGAGAAATAGTAATTTGGAAAAACTGGTCAGCAAAGAGCAGGGTGCAATAGTTGCATTCAGCCTGCCAGAGAGATATCAAGATTTTCTATTAAGCCAGCTCATCAAGGAGGAATGAGCCAGGAGGAATCTCAAGGAAAATGGAGGAACCTGAAAGTGACCTACATATACTAAGAGAATTTTTCCAAAGTGACCAATTCAGATGTCCTCTGGAGCCTTATAGCTATGGAATCAATCAGTTTGTTGTTTTCCAAAAAATAAGAGAATAGCAGTAGCCCAAGTCTTGGAACACTGCAAAGGATTTTGGTCTCTGGAGTATGTGACAGACTTTTTTTGGAGAGGTTGTTCCACTTTGAATAGGCCACATCTTTCCCAGTAGAGCAAACTATAGATAGAAGAAATCATACTGGTCAAGTATAATGCCTCATTTACCATGTTTGAATCCAGAAGTTGGCAAAAGGGGTCCCAAAGGTAACAGTGACCATAGCCTATGAAGACAGTGCTATCTTGGTTGTCAATTCCCCTCTTGATATTAGGGAGTCAAATAGTCCTATTTATTATCAAGTTAGAAAACAGTGCTCTTTGAGAGTGCTAGCTCTTCTCCCTTCTGACAGCATCTTTTGTAGCTCTGTATGAAAACAAAGAACTGGACATAATTACTTCTTGAGAACCTGTTCAACCTCAGAATCCACAATTTAATTCTACTCCAAGATTGAACATTATTTTGGATTTCTGCTAAGACACGAGGTTTGTTTCTAGGACAAAAACAAAAAATCAATTTAAAAAAATAACAAATTGTGCAGAGACCCAAGGGGGAAGAGAGAATGGGAGAGCAGTCAGCTATTTTTGTGTAGGAGGGAGAGGAATGTTCTTCTGTGGCTATACTTATACTATGCTGATTTAGTAGCAAAGAAAAAAAGAAAAAAAAAAGCCACAGAATCAAGCATTAAAGCTATTTGAGATAAACAACACAATTGAGGGAATAGACATACAAAGTCCAAAGACAGTCATTTGAGGCCAGAAGTAGCTCCAAGGAACACAACTTCTGGCCACAGAGAAGAGTACCAACTGTGGACACAAGGGAGTTGTGTCCCTGGCTAAATAAGGATATTGCTAAGAGGAGATCCTGAGAGATCTGTGCAATCCAGTCTACAGAAATATTTAGCCCTGGCTAATACTTTATTAAGATTTCATCAGCAAAGAAAAGAACATGATGACCTTGCTGTTTTAAAACTGTTAGTCGTGTTGGCCATATGGATTCCTATACATGAGCCTTATCACCACAATACTTTAATTTTATGCCAATTCTTCCCAATTCTTTTGTGGGGGAGTGTATCAGTGATTTCTGGGGAGGAATGTTTTATAGCTACTGTTACTTATTAGCACATTTACTAAGATAAATAATTCCAAGAGATGTGCCTGTTAATTATTTATTAATGCAAAAAGTTCCAATTGAAGAGTAATAAGTTATAATAATAGCAGTTGGTACCACAGGATCCCTTTTCCCACTCACCAGAAATAAAGGGTTACGCCAGAAGCCCTCTCTCCGAGGCAAGAAGAATATTTTCCACTTGGCTGGCTGGTGGCAGAAGAAGAGTTTTCAGAGGAACAAGTTATGAGTCGAGAGTTCAGCGGACAACCAGATTCATCTTCATCTCACACCACTGTGGTAGGTGGCTGGGCTCCTGCACTTCCCCCACTGAGACCAAGCTGGTCTGAAAGACTGGCCAGAAAGCTAGCCGAGCCCCAAGTGAAGGAGACAAGAGATTCATTCCATCTTTGTGCTGGCTGGAGGCTGAAGGACAAAATCTTTGGATTTGGAGACGTTCGAAGGGCTCTAAGCTAAACCGGCTGTGTTTTGAGAAGAACAAGAACTCCAACATTTGAACTCCTGCTGCCTGCAGGGATTCAAACTGTGAGTGTGAGTGCAAGTTAACTAATTATACCAGAGTGAGTCTTATATTGGGAAAAAGCCATGTCTCTGAAAGATATGTGTAAACTTGTGCCTTCAACTCTTAGACACTTCTGGCACCCAAAAGTGAACCTTTATGCTTTTGACACTTCTGGCACAGGTTGCCCTCAAAACAGTAGTAATGACAATAATAACCTCACATTCATATTAGTCTTGGTGGTCTGTAAAACACTTTCATTAAAACAACTCTATGATGAAGAGAGTGTAAGTATTATTTTTCCACAAATCATTATGGAGAGGGTACTGGGTCTAGAGTCAGGTGTCCTCAGTCACTTACCAGTTATCTGACCTTAGGCAAGACACTTACCCTCAGTTTCCTCAATTGTAAAATGGTGATAATATCAGCACAGGGTTGTTTGAGGATCAAATGAGATAATATTTGTAAAATGCTTAACCCAGTGCCTGACACATAATAAACAATATATTTTATTCCCTTTCTTCTCCGTAATTCCCATTTTACAAATGCAGAAATGGAATATGATCTCTGAGACTAAGTCCATGGTCATTTGTTCTTTAGTCATTTAGTTGAGTCTGACTCTTTGGGTTTTTTGAGATCCTGGAGTGGTTTGTCATTTTTTTCCCAACTTGTTTCTGTAATGCTGGAGAAACTGATAGAGATTAGAGAGGGTTTTTAATATATCTTAATATATTAATAGTGGAGAGTAGGACTGGTGAACATCAGCCAACTAAGTGGATGGGACTCTTGTCTCAAAGCATCCTAGGTGAATGAGTGATTCCAGATAACCTTATAGGGCTCCAGTAATCAGGGAAATAATGGCAAGGGGAAGGTAAAGCCCTGGTTGAGTCTAAGTTCCAGGAAAGGACCATAAATTCAATTCTGACGGGTTGGGGTTAAGGAAGGAAGGATCATAAATTCTAATAAGTGAAGAAGCTAGAGACAGGATGTCTGAGCCAGTATTTGAGATAAGCTATCTGGAGTTTATGACTCTTTGGAATGCCAGAGTAGCCAGACTCCCAGCCCTATCTCAGTTCTAATGGCCAGGAAGGGAGGATTGCCAAAAGGAAAACTGAGGCATAATAGTTTTGAAGATGAGAAACTGAGGAAACAGGATTAAGTAACTGGGCCAGGATCACCCAGCAGTCACAGGCACTTTATCTACTATGCACCCATGGTCATACAGTTATTAAATATCTGAGCTGGGATTCAGGCCCATGTCTCTACTTCTCTGGACCTTAGTACTTGATCTATAATATGAGAGTTTTAGACATGATGACACTTCAGATCTTTTCTAACTCTAAATCTTATCATACCTGTGTTGCTCTAACAGGGAGCAATTTACACTTCAAATATGTGGTAAAGTCCACAATGCATCATTCTTGGTTTATTTGTTTTCTTAAGTAGATAATTATAAATGTTAATTTGTGGGGTGCAGTGAGGAATGTAAGTAAAAAGTGCTATTAGCAAAGTGGATAGAATTAGTTGATTGACAAATTGCTATCTGTTTGAAGCCAATTTTTAGAAATGTGGAACAAAAATTGCCCCTTCTGTTAACCTGATGTAAATGGATCTGTAGATTTTGTTTTGTTTTGTTTTCTACAAGTAATAAAGTTAAATCTCTTTGGAAAAAAATGTTATCATCCCAATTTCAAAGTCCAACACCATCCACTACACCATACTGCCTCTCATACTTCTAGGTCTAGAGTTAGGGAGAGAGAAATTAATACTCAAAACACCATTCCACTTGACTTCCTGGATATGACCAAACCAAATATGAACATGAAAAACTTATATAACCATCCATGTGACCAGGGACCATCTTTTGATGGTCATTAGGTATTGATTAGGTCATTGAAGGTCATTAGGCCTTCTTTGTTCTGTTCTATACAACATCTAAATGGATCTGAATGTAATGCAGAGATCCACCCACTGTCTTTGACCCAGCCTGATAAATAACTTCCCAGATAAAATCAATTTATTACCATGCTGATGTGGGTACTTAAGTCATTCAGTATCTTTTGGTTCTGGTGAGACATAAAGTCTGTCCTGACACCAGTTGCAGTAGGGAAAAATGTTTTGTTAACATGTGCAATCTCCTTAGCAGTCCAGTGGCAAAATCAATAGTTGTTTCACTGTAGCACACTAAAATGACTTCTTACTGAAGCTCAGTTGAATAAAATAAATTAACCTTAATAATTGGTCATTTCATATAATAATTCACAAGCAATAATTAGCTAGTTTTAAGAGTTATATCCACAAACATTTCCCAAACTTTTCGTAAACTATAAAATTTGTGAATTTATCTGTTTTGATAAGAATCTAAAATTTGGGGTTACATTTTTTAAAAAAATTACTTTGGAGCTGCACTTTTTTGGAGCTGCAAAATTTTAGCTTTTATTCAGGAGGTATGTTTTGTTTTTGTTCACTTGTTTAAATTACCCATATTAGCTATAAGTTGAGCAATTTACTCATTTTACCATCAATTCCCCATTTAACAATAGATATTACCCAAATGTGATGACAGTTTTAATGTCATTGGAATGCTATGGAAAGTCCATGCAACAACATTTATGCATTTCCTTTTGTATGAAAAAATATAAGTATAATATTCATCCAAACACCACTAATTTGGAATTTGTAGCAATTCTGAATTTAGACAGTGGTCTTGGCCTTCTATATGTTAATGAACTCACTGTAACTTGGAGAAGTTCCTGGATTCCTTTTCAGAATTATTTTAATTTTACTATTCCATTCATAATGAAGAAAATTATCCATTTAGTTAGAGATTAATAAAAATAAAGATGGAATATTTCCCACCCAAGTTTATGAATCCTCAGAAATCTATGTAATCCTTACGAGTGTTGTGAGAAATACTGAAAAGTTAGGTTTCTACAGAATGTTGTAAGCCTCAAGGTAATGTAATAAGTCCCACTAATCAATGAGTTTTCAGAAAGAGAAATCAATAGGTATAAAATTCTGATAAAGAGGTCTTAGGCTAGAAATTGACAAACTGGCCAGTGTCAATGACCAGGGAGAAGGCTTTTCTTCATTACACTTGCTTAATAGGCTAAATGCATATCATCTGACACACCCCAGAGGGTGGAGATAATTGCAATTTTTGATCATGGGATGTATGACCAAGGAGAGGAAACATGTCTAGGAGCACCATGTAGAAGATGAGGAAGACTGTAAACCAGAAGGGAGGGACTATGCAGGATTAACTGTATGTAAAACTCATTTCTGTGCTCACTACTCCCTCTACCTCGAGAGGAGTAGAGTCCACTTCTATCCACAAATGTCTAAATCCTCTGGATTTCTCTAAAATAAATTTTCCTTGATATCTGAATTCAATGTCAGGCATGTTTCTAACAGTGTGTCTCACAGATTAAGATTACCTTTATTTTAAAGATAGTAATAATTAAGAGTGTAAGCTAAAATATGAAAAAAATGAATTACTTGGATGAAACTTTTCAATTCTTTTCAAGCATTTGAGTACCATTTATAAATATGACTAATGTTCAAATTACAACATACATATATACATATATATATATATATATATATGTCAGATATATTATCAAAAGATTTAAAAAACAAATGACCATTTGGATTCCTGCTCTTTATGAAACAGTGTCTCATAGGATATCAACATTATAAAATCTAGTTCTTTTCCTTGATGAGTATATAATAAAAACTAACCCCCAAAGGACTTATACTTGCTTATACTTGCTGAGTCATTGAATCACCACTTTGTAGGCTGACTCATTACAGCACATAAAAACAAAAATAACAAATTACATTATTTTGAACATAATTCATAATTCATGCTTCTGATTCACACTAATATTTTCCCTAATTAAATAACTTAAAGCTTAAGTGACCTGGAAACATTGGAGAGTTTGCTATTTGGGGAAAATATTTAAAATACAACTATTCAAGCACATCTGCTTTTAGATAAAGCATATATTCTGTGAAAGAAAATGGTTCACACATCATCACCATCTGTTTTATGAAAGTTTAGATTTCATCTATTTATATGAATATTATTAATTCCTTGAAATGAGAATCCTGTACATATCTTCTTACATGAATCAAGGCAACTCTTATGTATATAAATACTACTTAATTACTCATCAAAGATAATTAAAACTCTTTATCCTGTAGTTTTTTATGGTTTGGGGAGTATACTAGAAGCCTATCATAAAAAGATGCATTAAATACATGTTTATGTTGATAATGTTTGAGCAGCTAACTTACAAGAAAAACCTGTATTTCTGTATTTAGCTCTTAATGATGTGAATTATAAATTCAGCAATGGAATTTATTGTATAATTTGTTAGTGATTCTTTACTTTCTACAATTCAGAAAAAGATCCTCCAATTTGTTTTGTTTTTTTACATAAATTTATATAAATACTTTAGTTTTTATATAAGTATGTTCCAAAGTAAATTGTACCTATCTCCAAAATTCCTAGCAATTTTTTTAAACAACTAGAGAAACACTTCTGGACTACACACATACACACACACACATACACACACACATCATATATACATACATACACACACACTATGCTCTAAGAAGTGCCAGGTCTTGAGTTAGGAAAACACTTGAGTTCAAATGTGGCCGACTCACTTCATCTATTTACCTATAAAAATGAACTGGTGAAGAAAATGGCAAACCATTTCAGTATCTTTGGAAGAAAACCCCAAATAGGGTATGAAGTGTTAGACACAACTGAATAATAGTTTAGGTTGAAGGCCATTTAGATTAAAAATCCACAAGCCTCATGCCTCCTGTGCCTTCTTGTAAGGAATATGGAAACTAGTAAACCAATTTATTTACTATTCCTTGATTTTTGGAATCAGGGTTAATATTTTATTGAGGGGAATAAACTTAGTACTTGATAAATGTTTGTTTTGCAGTATGACTTCAATGGTGCCTTTGGTTTTTACATGACCTATGTTTTCCAAGGTAACCCTCCTTACCTCCTAAGGAACCATTCCTTATAGCAAATACAAAGAGAGAAAATTTCAGCAAAACTAGAGCATCAGTAGAATCTGACATTGGAAATGTTACATACATTACATACATACATACTTATAATCCTCCACCTCTAAAAATATGGGAAGGAAATATCTTCTCATACCTCTTTTTTGGGGCCAAACTGAAATATTATTGTTTCACAGAACTCAATATCAATTGTTTTGTCCTCCTATTCACTTTCATCAGAATCATTCAAGGAGTATTTATTAAATGCTTACTATGTTCCATATACTGTGTTAGGCATTGGAATCCTGCTCTTCAAGAAATTCTCATCCCATCAGAAAAAAACAACACAGAAGTTAGTATAGACTCATAGAAAAAATTCTTAGTCTTATAATCAGAAAATCTGGGCTGCAGTCCTAGTTCTGAGCCATACTGTTTGACCTTTAGTATGCCACTTAAACTTCCAAACTTTGATTTTTTTGTCTATAAAAGGGGATAATATTCACTTTCCTTATATACTAGGTCTTTCCAGGAAACTGATTTTTTAATGTGATTATTAGGTCACCTTTGGCCAACTAGTATTATTCTAAAATTTTTGGATACTAAGAATTTACTGGAACTCATGATGTAATCAAAATCAATCATTCCATCCATAAAATAAACATAACACACAGAAATGTTATGTGAACCTTGTTATGGGCCAGAACTCTGAACTTGAAACAAAGGATTCTTACAGGGTACTAAGTCAGTGGAATTGATAAGAGACAATAGTTATCTAATTTAACATGGTTCACAAGTATGATTGATTTAATCCTATAAGGAGATGTTATGGGCCAGAATTTGAAACAAGGTACTAAGCGGAATTAAGGATACAATGATTAAATCTAGTTTAGCATTGATTTAATCCTACAACAAATAATGGTTTCCTAGTGATATAATGATAAGTGTATACTCAATGTGGGGCATATAAACTAAAAGCTTTCAGACCCAGAGAGGACAAGTGCACTAGAAGCTCTTGGAGGCTGAGACAGATTCATTACATTGTCCACCTTTGTGGGGGCTGCAGGCTGAAGCACAAACTTTTGGATTCGGAGCGATTCAAAGGGCAGAGAAGGAGACAGGGGCTCAAGCTCTTGGAACCAAGGACGTAGATAAGCCTCTAAGAAAACTAGTCAAGCCCCAGGTGAAGGAGATAGGGCTTTGAAGGAAACAATAAAGGATTTGGACTTTAACACCTGGCTACTCTTGTGGTGATTACTGAACTGAAACGAAGGCTGCTCCAGAGACTCCAAGAAAACCTCAACAGAGAACATTACATTTTAAAGAGAATATTACAGAACCTTTGGCACTATCATGAACATTTAGAAAACTTAACAGCTAATTCTACAGTTTAAAATCCTAAACTACCAAGATGGCTTAACATCAAGTTACCACAAGAAAATAATGGCAGAACAGAGATAAAAATGCTGGGGCTGCCAAAGAGTGTGTTGTGTCCCCCTTTCTGATGTCATATTAATTCATCAAAAAAAATTACTGATTAAAAGCTTAATAAACTAAACAAAAATAGAAATCACCAGAGCAAAAGAAGAGGAACAGCATCATGAACTCAAAATATTGACCATATTCATGGAAATATGCATGAGTTTTTCTAACAAAACAGTCATCAAAGAAAACAAAGAAAAGAGAGAAAAAATCTTAGTCCTCTGATAATGTCTATCTTAATTTAACCACATTTGTCTTTTGCCATATTTAAGATATTTCCAGTTAGGTAGAACCTGTACCAGCTTTTATCTTTGAGGAAAAGACTTTCAGTTTGCAACCACCTTTATTCCATAATAATCTTTAGTAAAAATTTTATTTATGAATTCTATTTACTATCTATTATTGATTAGAAAACCACATATTTTCAATATAAGATATGTGGAAGAACAAAATTTATGCTGGATTAATTGACATCATTCTGTACAATTGGAGATGGAAAAGGCTTTCAAGTTCTTCAAAATCAATAACCTAATTTTAAAGTTGAGAAAACTGAGGGACTGGTGCTCACTGTGATTCTAAATAATTTTTATGTATGTTTATTTAAAAATGAGATTGTGATACCATCATACTATTATAATTTTAAATAAATGTAAACATATATATATGTATATATATATATATATATATATATATATATATATATATATATTTATGTATACATGGGATACTATTATAATCCCCTTTACATAAAACAATTAACATCAAATTACAGATAGTTCTGTTGTACTGTTGTGATGAGATGGGGAAAAAAAAAAAAACTGATGTCAAGGATTTATGTTCAAAAGTGAGTTACTGAATACATTATAGGATAAAAAAAGACTTTATAATTGTCTCATGCTGTAATGCTGGAGAAACAGAGGCAAGATAGAGATTAGAGAGTTTTAAATATTTTATTTGAAAGGGAGAGATTTAGTGGGACCAAATGGATCCATGGTGTGGTCCCAGGGCTGAATGAGACTATTGTCTCCAAGAATCCAGCATCCAGCCAGCATTCAGAAGCCAATGGGAGTTCTCAATGACATATTTATACACAGTAGCTAAACAAAGGAAGGGAGGTGGAGTCCAAACTCTGATGAGCGAAAATCTCCAGGGAGGAACCATTAATCCAGTTCTGACAGGTTGGGGGGGGGCGGGTAGGACCATAAATTCTAACAAACTAGGAGTTAAGAAACTGTCTGACTACAGACACAAAGTCTGGATTCCCTCTTTTTGAGTTTACTCATTGACAATTTATAACCTTACAGCAAATAGCCCTGAGTTATATCAGTCTTCATGAACTGGGATGAGGGGTGAGGGAGGGTTGCAACTAAGGGGGTTGAGGCAGAACAATTAAGGAAACTGAGGCAGAACAATAAAAGAGAACAGTGGCACAACAATGTCAACTATGACTACAATTTCTCTATTCTATGATAATTGGTATGTGTAATTATATTCTGATCTAGCTAATCTTTTAAATGATTACAGAAAGATTCAATTTATACTTATATTTGTAACATTCATAGATTGTTCACAAGAGAAGGAAAAGGTTATCTAAGACATTTTTGAAAGGTTATTATAGAAGGTTGAATCAAAGGCATTAAGGTGGTTAAAACATTACTTTTCAGTAAGTCAAAAAATTCAGACCAATCCCCATCTTCTGCTTTAAACTGAGATATACTATATTGAGGTTTGCCGTATGTTTTTTGGGGGTATGGGAGAAGAGATGTTCAGAACTTCCTAGAGCAATTCAGGTTTTTAGGTACCTTGGAATTTTGGAACAATTTTAAAAAACTATCTTTAATAACGAGTTCTACTTCTTAAAACTAATTAATTAGTCAGCAAAACTGTTTCTTAAATTGTAGTGAAAATTCATCAGTGATAAAATAGGCAACTGTGTGCTCCAATGTAACAAACTCTGTTTTGAAACATATAAAAACATAAAAGACAAACTACCAATGAAAAAAGTACTATAAACAACTTTATCAGTAATTTATGTATTAACTACCAATCAAATTATGTGGCATATAACTTAGGAATACACATCTTTAAATATAAAAAACAAAAGCCACTAGACACCTCACCCATTAATCTATTTCAAGGACAGGGACTATTTTTACTCCCATTCTAACCCATGAAATCTCAGTGCTCATTAATTAAATTGAGACTTGCAAGACAAACAGCTCCAATGGGGGAA
Source organism: Antechinus flavipes (assembly GCF_016432865.1). NCBI lineage: Eukaryota > Metazoa > Chordata > Mammalia > Dasyuromorphia > Dasyuridae > Antechinus > Antechinus flavipes. The sequence goes on from NC_067398.1 coordinate 274,283,319, forward strand.
AGGTAACTTTGTTGAGAGTCTGATATGGAAAAAAAAATATATATATATATATATATATATATATATATATGGTTACAAGAACCTTTGACAAGATTGTTCTTTAAAAAAAAAAAAAAAAACATTAGCTCACTTTAATATTGATAATGTGTATATTGAGAATCATAAGTCTAATGAATGTTTTTATTTCACTGGGGGTTGCACAATAATTTACATAGTTTTGTAGTGAATGTATCCCTGAGGAGGGGATGGTTGAACCCACCACAACACCCACAAAGATTCTATTAAAAACCCAGAATATCTATGTTTAAGGATCAGCAATCAGGGATGAGGAGCTGAATGTTTTTGAAAACTGAAAATTTCATTTGCTTATCCTGGCAGGGTGGGCATCTAAAAAAAAGGAATGATGTAAAACAGAATTTGCTTCCTCTCTAATATGACTAAACAAGTAAAGTGAAAGACTTTCTCCTTAACTCAAGTTTCCCAAAAAACCTGTCCATCTTTCTTCATTCTGTTGTTGTTGTGGCTGGCACTAACATCCTCCTCCTCTTTCCAGATATAAAGACCCTAAAATTGTTTTCATCTTTTCCTTCTCACTATTATTTCCCCCACAGGCAAATCAGATGCTGAGTATTTTTGATTCTATCTTCACTGTCTCCAGCAAACTTTGACTTTTCACTTTTTAAAAAAAACTGTACTACTGCTTCTTTAGCTCTTGCATGAAATAATAAAACAATCCCAATTCAATTCAATGAACATTTAACACCTACTGCTGATAATCCTCTCAATGTTCAATCTGCCTTCAGGTTTTCCCTTCTCCAAAACATCCTAGTGCTGCCTATAAAACATAAACGCCTTGGATCTACTATTTTAAACATAGAATCTATCTCAAATCTATCTTTAAAACTGTATTTCACAAATATCACACACTCATATTTCTTAATAACTTGCTACTAGTTGCTCCCTAATTGTATCTAAAATGATTTCCAAGGTCCCCTTCTAGAGCTAAATCTATGATTCCAGTTATATACAGTCATATAATCTTTCCCATTCCTTCCAATAGCTAGAATATTCCAATAGCTCCACAGTTTAGTAGAAATCCTTTTTTAACTTCCTGGCCAGTGGTGTCACCTCCTTCCTATATGAAACCTTCCTTATTATTCTCTTCAGCCAGTTAAAAGTGATCTTTTCCTTATATTTTTGAAACAGCTCTTTTTGTGGATATTTCCTTTGCCCTTGACTATCAAATTTTACCATGTGTCTATTTATTAGTATGCACGTCTTGTTTTCTCTGGCAAAATCGTTGAGGCCAAAAACTGCCATTTCCAGTTTTAAGTGCATGGTCTGAATACAGTAGGTGTTTTTTCTAAGACTGTGAAATTAAACTCAAAATATTTCATATCTGCCATGAAATTTTGGACAAAAACAAAATCATGAATCCAAATATAAATTTGTATTAGACTCTTCCTCCCCTTTCTAGGAAACAAAATAAATGCTTTTATTAACCAAAAAATCTAGGAAATGCTCCATAAGAAGAAACTTCAGCAACAAGCCTTCATTTTGGTGTCTATTATGTGCCAAGGATTCTGGCTATTTGAGAGTTTTCAGAAACCTATTAGCTGTGCAAATAAAAATTTAAAAAATTAAATATATAGGCTAAATAAATGAATAAATAAATAAATTAGGGTTGCCTGTCACACACCAAGTTTCAAATCTAGAGGTACATGACCACCAAATTATCCAATCAATAGTCAGAATTAGTTTGTGATCAGTTCCAGCCAATCAGTTACTAAGACCCATCACTTGACCACAAATAGCCAATCAATAGTGAGTCTTGTTTATGCCTTGTGGGGAGGAAAAGGAGCTGGGAGGAGCTTCTCACTTGTTCTAAATTTTTCCGTGAGGTTGATTGTCTGTAGTTTTCTCCAAGAGATTTATTGGGGTGGAAGGGTGGTTCAGGAATTGGGGAACGTTTTATTTCTTTTTTTTTTTTTTTTTTTTTTTTTTGGCAGAGGGGCGAAGTTCTTGGTGACTGAATTCTTCTTTCAGACAGTTTAGCAAATAAATGCTGTAGTGTTTTGGTAGCCTAAAAGAAAAAAAAATCCTGAAGCTAAGGGAAGTTTGTGTTAAAAGATTTGCTCTGTTCCATTTTGCATATATTTCTGGGTTATGTTTAAGTAAGAAAAAGAAAAAGTATAGGTTTCTCATCTAAGAGCTAATTTGTAAATTGGGAGTTAGAAAGCTATTGTTGGGAATACCTGTTTCGGCAAGTATTTAATCCATGCTAAGAATTTCAAATTTTAGGAAGAGACTACGCAGTTGTTAACTCAAGACAGCATTTTTGTGAAATGTTTTGTGATTGTAAAATTTAAAATCATTACCAGAAGAAAAGGGGATGGAAGACAATTTATCCACAACATCTGAGTTTTGGGGTTTGGGGGGGAAATCCAGCTTCTCATAAATAAGCACAACTTAGGCTCCTGCTTTAGCTTGAATTTCCATATGTTTACTGTGATAAAAAGAATATTTCCTTGGGGATTAAGAAGTGTGTTTCTGGTGCAGAGAGGCCAGATGCTTTCATTACTCATAATTTAAAATACTTGTATAGCAGCAACAGTAAACACAATGAGGATTTATGAACAGTAGCTAGACTCAGTGTAGGGCTTAATGAGAAAGAAAGGAAATGCAGCTGCTTTTGTTGTTTTAGAGAGCCTGCCTTGTCAATTGAGTAAATGTATTCACAGATAATCTTAATTTTTCTAGTGTGGCAAAAATGGAGGAAGAGGAAAAGATAATTTTACTTAACTGTTTAAAGCAGCAATTTAGGACTTGCATAGGATTTCTGGTATTATGTGCTATTCAGAATTTATACTGAACACTTGGCACCTTAAAACAATTTGTCATAGCAAAAATAATTTTTACTAGAATAACTCAAGTAGGTATCACGTGTTAATATTTATTGAAAATGAAATAAAAAATATAGGGTAGCTTTTTGATGGAGGATCTTCGTTATTATGTTGTGGTAGTTGAGAAAGAAGGCTGTCTTGGCTTGAGTTTTACTTGAATCTTGGGAGGCGGTTGGTCTTGGTAAAAGTAAGCTGTGTGAATTTAAGAATTATTCAAAAGCTAGTCTAAATTATCCCAAGTCCATAAAAGCACAATAAGAAAATAATAAATTTTCTTAATGAAACAAGAAGATATCTACTCTTCTAAGCCTTCGCCACCAAAAAAAAAAAAATCTAGGATGAGGGGGGTCAGACTAGGGAAGGAACTAAAATGGATATAATTAAGAGAAGGAGCATATATGAGCCTGAGAAAAGAATCAAGTTACTACAGTTTGGACTTAATTTTTCACACTTCTCTTAGATTGTTAATTATGTAGTCAAAAATATTTTCCCTAAATTTTTCTAAGTAATCACACAACCTATTTGTTTTTTGTTTTGTGTAAAATAAGGAGAGTTCAATAGTGATGCAGAGTATAGGAAAGAAAAATTACACAGTTAGGTGGGAAACCTAAGACAATAAAGAATCATATTTGAAATATGCATACATTTAACAACTGATCCAAGACCTTTTAAAATCAGGTTATTTGGATAACAAACATCTTTTCATAGACGTTTTGCTAGAGTTTGCAAATGAGTAAGACCTTATTCTTGGAATCAAAAAGCTTAATCTTTTTTTAAGGCTTTACAGGCATTACAACAGTAACAGAACAATTTAAAGTATTTTGTGTAGGAATTCACGAGAGATTATTTCTAGCCAAAGCAAATAATAAGATGAGTAAATAAATCATTGTTAAGCTGGATCTCAACTGGTATATTAATATACCAAGTCTTATTAGGCTACATTTAGGGAAAATAAGATTGGAAATGCAGCCCAGTGTCAGCTTGCTTAGGAATTACAGTGTTTCAAATTAAGGAGACATTGTCAATAAGGACATTGGGAAATGAGGGAACCTGACATAAATACATCTATAAAAATTAAAATTTTCTAGCATCATGTGTGAAGCATGAATTGGAAGGGTGAGAGTGTCAAGGATTTAATGGCAATGTAATCTATTAGGCTGTTTTTAGGGTGGCTAAATTAGCTTCACCTGCTTCCTGCTCCACTATTTGTGTTTATGCTTATACATAATTTTTCTGTATTGCCTATTTAACTGGTAATCTTTTAGAATTTGAGTTACACTTGATTCTACACTAAAAAAAAATCTGCCCGAGTAAAAACACTGTGCACTTAAAATGATGTAACTTCTTTTTCATAATTAAATTTTTAATCCTGGATCATTGAAGATACTCAGACATCTTAATACCTTTATATTTTAAAGCATTATATGACTCATCATTGTTCTGTTGTATTTCATTGTGTTGACCCTATTTGGGATCTTGTTGGCAAAGATCCTGGTATGGTTTGACATTTCCTTCTCCAACTTCATTTTACAGAAGAGGAAACCAAGACAAACTGGGATTAAGTGACAAAGCTTTGGAGGGCAGATTTGAATTAAAGGAACAAGTTTTAAGTGATTCCAAGTCTGAATCTTAGTGACACCAAACCTAGTCCTCTATTCTTTGCCTCAATTCATCTATGAAAGTTAATTTTCTGAAATTTAAGATTTTATTTTTGTGAACTATTTAAAATATAACATTTTTCTTAGTTTTATACATCTTGGTTTTAATTTAAAAACTAAAATGTTAGTTTGCTATGCTAGAGTTTACTTTTCATGGTGATGCTGTTAGTGACAGTGCAGATTTGAGGTGTGAGATTCCTCTTCTGATTGGTGAAAGTTTAATGTGAAAGAATTCATGAACCCGAGAAGTTTGACTGGCAAAAGGGAGTTTATTGTTGAAACTTCAGAAGCCAGCTTTTGCTAGGAAGACTGACTTCCGAGTGACAAGAGCCTGGCAGAGAAATAAAGAAGGGTTATCTCTGAGAAGAGAATGTCTTCACAGGGGGCAGATATCCTGGCAGGTAGCTCTGCCAAGGAGAGAGAGGTTCTTTGATAAGGCATAGTCCTGCTTTGGACTATGTATTAGGCTATATTAAAGGGAAATAAGATTGGAAATGCAGACGGGAGTCAGCTTGCTTAGGAAGTACAGTGTTTCAAATTAAGGAGACATTGTCCTGTTGGGAAAGGAGGGAAACTGACATAAATACATCTATAAAAATTAAATCAGACTGAAGTTCCCAGATGAAAAGAAAACCAATACCCCCAGACCTAGATACTTATCAATATCTGGCCCAGATCACCCAATTGAATGAAAATCACTTTGAAGGCTTTTTCAGCCTGAATAGGGGATCTGCTTTCCCAAAAAGATCAATGGGTGATTTGCCTTAGAAAAGCCTAGCCTGGAAAGTATGATTTCTCCTAGATTCTTTGGAGCCTTGGGAGACCCCAATCTCTTTTCTTTTGCAAATCAAAGGGAACATAGTTTCAGTGATTATTTTACACAATTTTTACAGTGTTCACCTGCATCAATGGGACACATAGGAAATTAGAAATTATTTTTAAAAGAACAGGAAAATGAATGTAAACTTGAATTATTTCCCTATAACCACATTTAATTATTTGAATCCATGACTTTCTGAAAAGGATTAATAATGATTTGATAAAATTCAGCAAGTGTGAACACACTTACTTTCTAGGAAAGGACAAATCTTTCTGTCACTCCTGCTGTCTTTAAAATTACTTTGTACCGATCTCCTGCAGAGATATTAAAAAGGGGAGAAAAGAGGACTAGAGAGTGTATATTTATAATATCAAGTTTGGAGAACATTGACTTAGAGGCAGAGTTTTAGTTTGTTATAGAATTACATTACATCATAACTCAATTTTCAATAAAATATTTGATTCCTTTAAGTTCATGTTAGAGATATTCTTAGTATGTTTGGCTAAGAGACTTTAAAAGCAAGATATAGACAGGCTAAATTTTTGTACTATGAATTCAAGAAACATGCTTTCTTTGTGGATATGCTTTGTGGATAATGCTTTCATTTCTGGATATTGGAATAAGAGATCAAAAATCTTGACTTAGATTTAGGCGATAGAACATGCATACAGACAAATAAAAAAAAATGAGGAAGAAGTAAACACTAATACTTTGGGAAGCAGACTGGAGAGAAGGAAATGAGTGAGTGGAAGCTTCTAAAAAGAAGTTGCATCTGAGCTCCAAGCCTTGAAGAAAGACAAGGCTTTTGAGAGGAGGTGGTCTTAAAATTTAAAAACTAGATACTTTGAGAATATATTAAATTCAAACAAATATTAAACACTGCATTCCATGAAGTATTGTTTCTACCATTGAGCAACTTGTCAATACAAATTTATCCATTAAAATGCCACTATTAGATAATGAGTTGATCTATTTGCTTCATCATTTGTCTCATTCTTTTTAAGATCAGTAACTAGATTTTCTCCATACTCAGTATTTTAAGATCTTGACTGTTTTGAAATCATGCTCCTCTAAAACATAAGAGAAGCTAATTTTCCCTAAGTCATAAATAAATGACTACAGTGACCAATATCACTTAGTAAAAGCTGGGATAACAAACTTTTGCTAACCCAGTATTTAAATAGATGTGAATGAGTTGCAGGTAAATTCCAAAATTGTTGTGATTCTTAGTTTTAGTCAAATAAGGGATTTTGTAATGGAAATGAAAATGCGTAATTAGGTGGTTTATTAGGGATTGCATATGAGGAAAATAAACACTTAGAATAAAAGATAAAAAACAAGGAAGTAAATGCATTTTTGTAATTTGTATTTTACTTTGTATTGAGGCAACTGGTTCAGTACCTTCCTAGGTGACTTAGGAGTTAATTGCTGATTCCAATAGACTTAGAGTGGAAAATGTCATTGCATCTAGAGAAGAGAACTGTGGAAACAATATGGATCAAAGCATAATGATTTCACTTTGTTTTTTTGCTTTTTAAAAAATTCATTTTTCCCCTTTTGGTCTGATTTTTCTTGTACAACGTGACAAAAAGGAAATATATTTAAAAGAACTGCTCACATTTAACCTATATAAGATTACATCCTGTCTTAGGGAGGGAGAATAATTTGGAACATGAACTCTTACAAAATGAATTACAAAAATGAAAGTGGAAAACTACATGTATTGGGGAAAAATACACTATTGAATTCTTTTTTTTTTTTTTTTGAAAAGTTAATTGCTGACCTATGAAATGGCAGAGATTTTAGAGAAATTTGGAAATAATAATAAAAATTCTGATGTTCTGCAGTACCGGTAGTTCTATTTGCTTTTGAAGGAATAGCTTATCAGCTATTGACTGAGCCTACTCAAAGATGGTATCATAGTCAGTCATTGTGATGTTGAAGTCTTTGTCTCACAACTTTTGAAAACTGAAACTAAAGTCAGGAAACTGGTCTGCATGATTTTCATCTCAGTATTTGGTTCTGTACTTCAATGAAAATTAAATTGATAAGTATACACAAATCACCAGGGATAGTAATTGTAAGTCATTTTACTCAAGAAAACATGCTGAGGAGATTGGGAAATAGAACAGATAAAATTTAGTAAAAACAAAAGGACTTAACATGGAAGAAAGTGCTTGCAACTTAAAGATTTAGGGAAGATTTACTTAAGAGTGAGTTTAACTGAACCTTAAATGACACTAGGAATTCTGAGGCACAGATTCAGAGCATAAGAGACCAGTCTTTGCAGTGTCCTGGTGGTAGGATATTTAAGTTTAGGAAAAAGTTAGTAAGGTTGTTTGACTTAGACATAGAGTTGTGTGGAGAAGACTAATATAAACTACATTTGGGGAACTAAATCAGAATTTTTAAGGCTTAGATGTCAAAGTAGAGACTTGCTATTTTGTCTTTTGAATCATTTTAGTCATGTTTTACTGTGTGATCCCATTTTTGGGTTTTCTTGGAAAGATAATATGCTGATTTGCCTTTTACCCTCCCATTCCCCAGCTCATTTTTAAAGATGAGAACTGAAGCAAACAATGTTAAGTGACTCACAGAGTCACTTAGCTATAAAGTGTGTCTAAGGCCAGATTTGCTTTCATAAAGATAATTCATTCTGTTTCTAAGCCCAATGAGAAAATCTTGTAAAGGTACAGCCTATTTGGAGTGCCATATCGCCACACAATTATATCTTTCCATGGCATTTCCTGGAAAGCCCCTCTTTTCTTTTCCCTCATCCTATTCACTATTGCCTAGAACTTCTTGTAAATATTTAATACTTGACTATCTTCAGACAAGTTTCTGCATGCAGATCCTTTTCTAGACTCCTGTGGGTGTTATCCACATTTTGATATTTACTCCACCCTAGATTGTGTAGGATGTCACCCCCACTGATGAGACAATATCTTAATAATTCAATGTTCTTATGTTGCCTTCCAACATGCAACTTACTCAGTGGCCATGGTCTTTTTGTGCCTTTTCCACTTTTCTTTTAACCCTTCCTTTTCAGTCAGTCTAGGATTTTGCAGTTGGCAGGAAAGAACACTCACCCTCAATCTGCAAGACATCTGAAAGCAAGGAGATGTGCCTCCTTGCTCTTTGGTGATGATTGTTTTTTCCTTTTTTTTTTTCCCATCTCCTTGCTTGAATCCCAGATGAGCCCCCTCAGTGTGAGAGAATTAATTGTACTGAACTCAAAAAGAGTGAATGTGAGTCTTTAATTATACAACTGCAGAAGTGGATATCCTGTAGAATAGGAATGCTTAGAAGCAATAGACATGTCTTTTTAATACCTGAAATGCAAGTCCCTCCCCTGATTCTCTTTGGCTGAATGCTACAAAAATGCCAACCAGTCTCATTTCCCCTAATTACATCATTACATCTTTACCTGATTACATTTTACAACTTATTTCTTATTCTAATTTGTGATTTTCTCCATAAGTTTTAGTTTTCCCTTATTAGCCTAAACTTTAGATTCCATTTCATAGGCTTCAAAGAAGTTTTTTTTTTTTTTCCTGATTAAGTTATATTTCTCTAACGTAAGTTTTGTAACTCCATGGAAATTAAACCCTCATCCAATTCATATACTGGTTTCCCTATCTTTTTATTATCAACACTAATTTTTTTCCTTAAGCATTTTCTCATTCTGATGTAAAACATTGACTAAAATGAGCATTTTTGTAATGAAAGTACAACATAATAGAATGGTACGTGATGTTGAAAATCTGCTACATGTAGCTTGCTTTCTCTTGTAAGCAGATGATAGGTTGAACAAGTATCTTTCAATGCTATACTATTTTCTTAGCTTTCCTTCAGGCCTTTTTTATGCTCATAAAAACATTACTGTGATAAAAGGAAACAAAACAATATCAGAGCACGCACTGCCCACTTTAAAATAACTTCAGTAGGTCTTAAAAGCCTCTTGAGAAAGGCAAGAAGTCAGTTTAATTTTCTGCTTTTCCCAACAAACTGTACGAAGAGCAATTCTTTTATGATGTATGTCATGCTGTGTGCTAAGAATGCAGGAAAAACAAGGTTTCTAAATATTTTCCCCAAGTGCAGTTCATATCAACTTCATCTGCAGCACCTTTCAATTCTTGTCTCCCTTTTTCCTCTTCAAGTGACTTTAATTAAATCCTGAAATGTTCTCTGCTCTTTAAAAACTGGTGGGAAATTGACTTGGTTTCCCCAAAAGAAAAAAAAAAAAACATTGATTGTCAAGAGTTCCTCCTAAAGTACATAGATAGAGGGAATTTTATAGAGTGAGTGTTGAGGTTTTGGGTGTGTGAACTGGAGTAAGCTTAGAAAAATTTGAGACTGCATCTCCAAATCAAATGAAGACATTTACTTGGGATATTACAACTAGTGGGTCCAGAAGATAGCAATCCAGCAGAGTAAGTATTAAAGAAATTATATAGCACAAAGCTGATTAAACCTTGAGTGGTGATTTCCATATGAAGTTGCATAAGCAAATGTAGGAATCACAAAAAAAATGGTAATAATAAGAGGTTATAAAAACCAAGATCAAAAATCAATTCAAAATCATGATGAGTCCAAGGTGTTTCTGGCAGTGTTTGCCCATGTTGCATTATGTGACTTGACTACAGTCGTGGTTATGAAAATAAAACACTTACTTGCAGCGCACATGCACAAACTGCATAAGTTTGCAGCTCACCTTCAAGAAGGGTTTGCATAAACATTTCTCAAAGAAGACTTATGCATGGAAAAAGCTTAAGAAGTCTTGACATGGAGAAGGGAGAGTAAGAAAAACAAGAATTGGGTAAAACAGGAAAATTGCACAGTATCATAAGATTTTGCACATGTAGATAGGTGCTGCATGGGAAAAAAATCCTTTCCTATCTGTAATTGGATATCTGGGTTCTTGGCTTGTCTCTGTAATCTTAACTCTCCATATATTTCTGCTTTTGATTTTTGGCTCCTGTGGTTTTTAAATGTAGGATTTGTGGTTTCCAGATTACAGGCTTTTTCCATTATTTATAACCTCCACAACAGTAAACATCTTACATCTCCACATTCTGCATATGCTCTATTTAAATAGTTTTACCCAAATCCATGGAGACAAAAACATCTTTATGATCCTTGTCAGTCTGAAGCAGCCTTAGAAACAGATCTTCATCCTAGCTCCCAAATGAAATGAGAGCAGTGAGCCCAAAAGCCGAGAAGAGCTTCATAGTTAGTCCAGCAGTCTCTCCCTTCAGAAAACAGATCAGTCAGTTTCCTTGTGGTTTACAGTCTTCCTATATGTTGCTCCTAGACATGTTCCCTCTTCCTGCCATACATCCTATGTTCAAAAATGGTGACACACTACCTTTGGGGTGTGTGTCAGATAATAGTCAATAAGCCAATTAAACAAGTGCAATAAAGAAAAGCCTTCTTTTGGTCACTGACCCTGGTTGGTTTAAGCCAGTTTCTAGCCTAAACCCCTTTATCAGAATTATGTAATTAATTTTGTTTCTTATGACTATATGGGATGCTGCCATAAGTGAGTATGACAAGTGACTGCCTTGACTTTTGATGCATAATGTGCTTTGCAGTTTCTGCCATGTTGTAAAAACTTGAATATTGGGCAACCAGGGAAGGGAGTGGCAGGAGCATCACAGCTCAATTCCTCACAAACAGATTACCTGAACAGGCCCTCTGTCCTGTGAGTGTGTTGCTGACTGCTAGGTTGTCTCTCCTTTCATTGATGGATACCATATATACCCAGTATTCACGAGATGCTTCTCTGCAGGATGATTGAGTATCACCTAGTGTTCACGCGCTGATCATACTTGCAAGAATGTACTGCATAATAAACTGGAGCACTTTTCACACCCAATGAATCTCCCCCCTCATTTATCTAGCTTCTGAGAACAAAGGACTCTTGTAATTCGTGCTCTCAATTAGGATGGCTGCTACAGTTTATCCTTCTGAAAACTCATTGGTCAGTGGAACTAACTGTCTTAGATTATTTTGAAGCTTGCCACATTCTGTGGAAATCTAATTTCAGTATTTCTCACAACACCCATAAGGATTACAGAGATTTCTGAGCATGTATGAACTTGGATGGAGAAAATTTCATCTTTATTTTTGTTATCAGGTCTTTGATTGGCTCACAGGAGTATTCTGGATCTCTTGGGAAAGAGCGTTTGTGAAGGGATAGGTTTTATTTTGAACACAATCCAACTGGGCAGGCCTTTTGAGTTTCTTCACCAGGGTTGTAGCTCCTTTTGGCTAGACTTGGGCACTGATATATCAGACTCTACAGATCTACCTCATGGTCTCCCCCAGCTTGTTTCTGGCACAATTGGGCTTTATGTGGAGAGAATCAACTGTATTCTTCTCCAAGTGTATTGCTTAGTGGAGGCAATGAAAGTGGTCCTCAAGACCCTTCAGCCCAGTCAAGAACTCTGCTGACAGTGTCCATCCTCCCAAGGGCATCTTGGCCTTCCTGAGAAGTCAGGGGACACGACAACCTGTGCTATACTTGACACATACTTCAAGTATACAAGTATACTGAGGCATCAAGGAACATTTGCACATAATAGCAAGTTGGTGAATGCACAATACTCTGTAGTTAACGCATGTGCAGTACTCTAGTTATGTAAGAGCACAGGGTATATAAAATGGAAGGCTTCCTTGAATTAAAGGAATCCTGCTGGAACATCCTCTTGAGTCCCACCTCTTCACTTCTTAGGGCTTAAGCTGGTTCCAAAGTACCCCCATGATAATCAGAGCTCAGGCTAATCCAAAATCCTCTACTCTTCCTTTTTCTTTATTCCTCAAGAAAGCTGGGCCTAGCCACATGCCATTGTTATTCATGATTGTTAGGAGGAGGAAAATCCTTAAGGGTCCAGCAACTGGAGTAGGCAGTCATTGACCTCATAGTTATGGATTGTGTTCCCTCTGGTGTTGGGATTCAGGGTAACTGAATTTAAAGCATGGCATAACCAAAGGATTAGGTCACGTGGGCCAAGACTTGTTAAGTTTACCTTCAGAGAACCATAAATGGCCCTTGGGTTCTAAAATGCTATGGATGCAGTATGGGATTGGAATTCAGAGGGGTTCAGCCAAGAGTTAGCTCAGTAGCTGTGATGCAGAAGGACCATCTAGAGGCAACAGAATCAAATTGTTAAGAGAAGTAAGCTTGGGTTCCCTTGGGTATGTGTCTTCCCTGACACAAGCAAGGGTGGAACCTTGTAGCTCCTTTTGGCTAGACTTGGGTACTGGTATATGGGGATTATGGGGATTTGGAACTCAAAAGGCTTGGCCTTGCCTTGATCAGCAACATAAAAGGTGTAAGGTTTTCCCAGACTGGACATGATAAATGCCAGGGTATGATGGTCAATTTGGCTTTCAGGGTCTTGAAAGCCTTATCCTCAGTAGGTCTCCATTCTAGATGGACAAGTTGAGTTTGAGTAGTCATAAAGGATTTTTGCAAGAATACCAAAATGGGGGATCCAGATTTAAACAAAATCCAGCCATGCCCAGGAAGATGTACAGTTTTTTCTTTTTTTGTTTTTAAATTAACTGGGACAGGAATGGGTAGAATTAGCCTGTTTACTTTCTGGGGTTAGAGATTGAGGTGGAGGATAGTTAATAACTTAGATTAGCAGTCAATTTGGATCTTAGCCAAAGAAGTTCTATTAACCCCAGGTACCCAGGAAGTAATGTCCTCTCATGTTAGGTCAGAGTGGGGAGCTATGGTCTTAAAACCCCAATTCAATTAGTTCTTATGTAACAGCTAGTTTTCTTTACTTGGCTGTATCGCAGATAAGATCTTGCACACATAGGTGCTGCTTATGAAAAAGTCTGTTTTGTATCTGAGGGTTTATCTGTTGTCATTCTGCTGCAGATGAATATCTGCTTGTGATTACTTGTCTCATTAGGACCCACTGGATACTTTCTTAAGCCAAGGGTGTGTTGTTTTTGCAATTCACTGTACTTTCCATGAAGAAGGGGATATGAACCTTGGTAATTTCCCCCCTTGACCATTTTCCATTTCCCTCAATGGGCAGTTTCAAAGGAGCAGCTATCAATTTGGGAGGATTGGGGTAGAAGAAAGGCGGTCTTGCTCCTTGTATTTGAAAGACTAAGGATTGGGGGTCCTGGAGACATAAGAGTAGTGGTTGTATGTGGGGAGGTGAAGGGATTGGTTTTAGAGGAAGAAACAGGCTTCTCAATGAGGACTGCCTGTTGGGATAGTGGATGAAAATTCTGGGGAATCCAGAAGCAGAAAGGATAAGGGTCATCTAAAAGGTCTGGTTCTTTTCCCTCCTTTTCTTGGTTTGAATTTTGCTCCCCAAAATTCTGTATTGCTGCTGCAGAGTGGAATTTCATGCGAGAGCCATGAAGGCCTAGATATGTGGTACTTCAGTCCCTTTTCTTTCATGGTGGTGAGAGATCAAGTTGCAGAATAAAGGGAAGGGACTCCCAAACAGGCCACTTTGCTTGGTCCCATAGGTAATGTTGATATTGCAATATTGAAGAAGAATTTAAGAGGCTAGATTTTTTTCCAGTTCTGCAAAAGGAAGCCTACCATTGAATTCTGTGCTATGGAAGAGTACTTTTACCATAATGCTGTTATGCAGGATAACTAAACTCTCCCTTGAGGTGCTCATTTCCACACAGTACTCCATGGAAAGGGAGGAGACATAATGTTCTCAAATAGAGTATCCCATCTTGAGAAAACTTGTTGGGTGCCTGTACCCAGAAAACTTTACCCCAACATTTCTAACTAGCTGCATTTTGAAGTAGGGAGGGTAAGAGTCAAAAGAATTGTTCTCCATACAGGCCATCAAAATGTTGACGTGTTGGGTTTTATGTTCCAGTGTACTCTAGGAAAGAATTAAGGCATTCTCTAAATCAAATAAAGTCCTCCTTAATGGGAGCCCAGCAGAGTAAGGCCAAGGGTTTATGTAGAGAAGGAAGAGTAAGAAAAATAGGAAAATTGGGTAATCTCAGATAAAATTTTGCATACATAGGTGCTGCATGGGATATGTCCCTTTCATGTCTGTGATTGGCTATGTTTCAGAAGAGTTTTTTACATGTAGGTGATGGCATAGGGAAAGCCCCTTTTGTGTCTTTGATCTATTGTCAAGTATTCTCCTGCAGGTTATCTGCTCATGACTACTTGCTTCACTAGGGCAAGGTCCAGTGGATATTCTACTTCAGCCAAGGGTGTAGTGTTTTTGCAGTTAGCTACATCAGTGAGGACTAGCAGGCTATCTCAACCATACCTGACTGCCATTGCTCTGCCTTTTCTTCACATTCTTTCAAAATTGCCTGTACTTGGGATGTCATGGACATTTTCATCATTGGGTGTTGGGGGCCAGGACCGGTCACAGGAAACCTCAACGGTGACTGCCTCTTCCAGCTTCCCCGAGCCGACGGGGCTTCGGATGTCTCCGGCCCTCCTCGTTGAGACGGGAGGAGGGAATCACCAGACAGAGAGCAGAGGTTGATAGAACACAGTGATGTTTATTGAAGTTACAAGTCAGCAGTGTCTCCTAGACCATCCCGTGTCTGCTCTTTTTATAGCTCTTTTCCATCCTCCTTGCTGTTCACCAATCGGGGTAGAGACTCCTCCCCAATCCCTCCCCAAAGGAGGAGCTCATCCTTTCTGTGCCTCCCCTGCCCCCCGGCCAGGCTCCACCACGTCAGCATTGCCAGCATGGTAGTCCAGGGATCCGGGTTAAGGTGGGTCCTGACACACTCTCTCAGGAGTCTCAACTCTCTCCAGGAGGTTCAGGTCCAGAGCCTCTTACAATTGGGTTGGCTACTTAAATTTTGCCTTGTTGCCAGAATAGACTTTAAGACTAAGGATTCTCTGAGTATTGCTACCCAGAAACTTCAACTTTTTAAAATTTCTAAAAGTAAAGCAAAGCATTTTAAAAAGAATAAATGTCACAATTGTCTCATTTATTTCTTTGAATGTTTCTTTCCCACTTAGGATCCTCTTTGGCTTTTTGTTCTAGCCATCTTGTCTCAGAATGACTGAAGAATGTCTCAGTTCCACTCACCTTGGCTCATCTAGTATACTTCCATTGGATTAGTTCCAATGATACTCCTTATAGCCTTTGAAAATTTATTGATACATTCCTTGTGGTTCTTGCTGCTTTTGGAAGCAAGTTGTTTGCTCACTGAACTATTTTTTTCCCTTATAATAGCTAAGATAGAAGTGGATTTTAGCAATAATTTACTAGTTACTTACAAAAGAGGAGACAGAAGTTGGTGTATTTCTTATCTGTTTTGAGGGATCCAGGACAAGGAAAAAAAAATGGTGTTCTGCTTTTTATTTTATTTTATCTTGTAGATTTGAAGAATTAGACAAGCCAAGTTATATTCATAGGTCTTTGGGAACAAAATGCTCAAGAAGAGATGGAACTCAAAAAGAAACTTTAACCAAAGGGTTTTATACCTATTCATACTCCTTAAGAATATTACTGTCTCTAGTAGTTGTCTCCTAGTTGTAGCACTTATAGTTCAGGAGCTGACCTTTAGTACCATTAAGTTTTAGGATCCCTCTCTCCACCTTAGAGTTACTCCCCTTTTCTTACCCCTTTTCTTCACAATTTCTGTGTTCCCTTCCACTTAGCTTACTCCTTCCCTGTTCACTCTTTTCCTCCCACTTTTCAATGAGATGGGAGAAGTCTCTGTGAATTGAATATGTCTAATATTTTCTCTTTAAGCCAATTCTGATGAGAGTGAGATACATATTATATTCACCCTCCTCCTTTCTTTCCCTCAGATATCATAGGTTTCCTTTGCCTCTTTGTGAGATGTATTACTCCCACTTTACCCTTGTTTCTGGTACAATTTTCTTTCCACCTCTAGTTTCTTTTTTATATTATAACAGTAAAATCAAATTATATATGTATTTTTTATATATACTCATAACAGAAATATAGTTCCCAAGATTTCTTTTTACCTTTCCATGTTTCTCTTGAGTCCTATATTTGGAGATCAAACTTTTTGTTTAGTTTCAGTTTTTTCATCAGAAATAGACAGTATTCATCTATTTCATTGAATGTTCATCTTATTCCCTGGGAAAAAATGCTCATTTTGGCTGGGTAAGTTATTCTTGGCTGCATATCAAGTTCCTTAGCCTTTTGGAATGTCAGATTCTAGGCCCTTTGAACCTTTAATGTGGACACTGCTAGATCCTGAGTAATCCTTATTGTGGCTCCTCTGTATTTGAATTATTTTTTTTTCTAGCTGCTTATAGTTTTTTTTTTTTTCCCCTTAGTCTGATAGCTCTGGAATGTAGCCACAATATTTCCTGGAGTTTGGATTTTAGGGTCTCTTTCAGTAGGTGATTGATGAATTCTTTCAATGTCAATTTTACTCTATTTTTTCTATAACATCTGGGCAGTTCTCTGATGATTTCCTTAATAGTGTCTAGGCTCTTTTTCATCATACTTTTCAGGAAGTCCAATAATTCTCAGATTATCTCTCCTAGATCTATTTTCCAGGTCTGCTGTTTTCCCAAGTAGCTATTTAACATTTTTTTCTTTTCCATTTTTTTGGTTTTGTTTGACTGATTTTTGGTGTCTCCTGGAGTCATTTATTTCCATTTGTTCAATTCTGATTTTTTTTAAAAAATTTTATTTTATTTTATTTAATAATAACTTTATATTGACAGAATCCATGCCAGGGTAATTTTTTTTACAACATTATCCCTTGCACTCGTTTCTGTTCCAATTTTTCCCCTCCTTCCCTCCACCCCCTCCCCTAGATGGCAAGCAGTCCTACATATGTTAGATATGTTGCAGTATATCCTAGATACAATATATGTTTACAGAACTGAACAGTTCTCTTGTTGCACAGGGAGAATTGGATTCAGAAGGTAAAAATAGCCCGGGAAGAAAAACAAAAATGCGAATAGTTCACATTCATTTCCCAGTGTTCTTTCTTTGGGTGTGGCTGCTTCTGTCCATCATTTATCATCAATTCTGATTTTTAACAAATTATTTTCATTAACTTTTTTATTTCTTTTTGTAATTGTCCAATTGAGTTTTTGTTTTGTTTTATGGAATTTTTTTTCCATTTTGCCAATTTTATTTTTTAGAGAGCTATTTTCTTTTTCCAATTCAACAATTCTGTTTTCCTTGGAATTGTTTACTTTTTCCAGTTCACTAATTCTGCTTTTCAGGAATTTGATTTCTTTATCCATCCTTTCTTTTAATGAGTGGGATGATTTGTCCAGACCCTCTTGCCAAGCTTCCCTTTCCTTTTCCCATTTTTCTCCTAGCTCTCTTATAAGAGTCTTTTAAATTTCTTCTATGAGAGTCTGGTATGTTGGAGACCAGACCATATCCTCCTCTGGGGTTTCATCTAGAGACAATATATTTTTAGTCTTTTCAGGGTTTGAAATCTACTCTCTATCCATATAGAAGTTATTTATAGTTAGAGCTTGCTTTAACTTTCTACTTATTTTGACAGAAAAGAAACAAAGAAAATAAACAACAAAAAAAGCAAATGCAGTCTGCTGTTTGGGCGGTATGGTATTACCAAGCTTCCTCTACAGACTACAGGAAGTAGCAGTCAAGCAGCAGAGGAACAGCAATGGCTGTGCTGCCTGCAATAGCAGTTGCACTCTGAGATTCTGAGAGCATGCTGAGTCACTCTTGGTGCTGGTGGGTGTGGCCAGGTCCCCAGAGACCCTAGTATTATGGGGTTGAAGTCTTTACCCCTGTATTTATAGCTTCTCTGCTGATTTACTGGCCTGGTGCCAGGGCAAAGTAGCTCATACTATGGTAAAGTTCTCCCCATAAATTTTCTGCTGGCTGGGACCACACTCCGCCCCCTTCAGGTCTGTTCAGTGGTAGTTGTCTTATGTGCTCTCACTGCCTGCCTGAGGTCTGTGACAGATTCAATTGTCCCTGCCCCCGAGCAAAAACAGACTTTTTCTGGCGAATTTTGAGGATATCTTCTGCTGGAAATGTGTTGTATTGCCAATATCCATTTTTTTTTTCAGTCAAGCACTAATTCTGAGGCCATATCATGAAAAAAGTAGTCTAAGGGCAAGAAAGCTTAGATAGATGCAAGTGTCCTCTCTGCCATCTTGGCTCTGACCCCAGGAATTGTTTTCTTTTGCCATTGTGCCAAGTCTGTTTTTAAGAAGCTATTTTCTTCAGTATATTTTTTCCATTTCATCAAAAATTTTTTTTAAAGTTTTCTTCAATTAGTTTCTCTTATCTTTTCCAAACTCTCTGGAAAGCTCTCCTTTCTTTCTTTCTTTTTTTTTTTTTAATTTTTAAACCTTTTTATTTTCAAAATATATGCATTGTCAATACTGACCCTTGTATAGCTTTGTGGTTTCAGATTTTCCCCCGCTCCCACTCACCCTTTCCCCTAGATGACAAGCAATCCAATATGTTAAACATGTTAAAATATATGTTAAATCTAATATGTGTAAACATATTTATACAATTCTCATGTTGCATAAGAACAATTAGATCAAGAATGAATAAGAAAACAATGCAAGCGAACAACAACAGTGAGAATGTTATGTTGAGTTCCACATTCAGTTGCCACAGAGACATCTCTGGGTGTAGATGGTTATTTTTGTCACAAGATCATTGGAATTGTCATCAGTCATTATTATTGGAAAGAATCACATTCATCAGGATTGATCATCATGTAATATTGATATTGTCATTACAATGATCTCCTTATTTTGCTCCTTTCACTTAGCATCAGTTCATGTAAGTCTCTCCAGGCCTCTCTAAAATCCTCTTCCTCCTCATTTCTTATAGAAAAATAATATTCCATAACATTCATATACTGTAACTTATTCAGCCATACTCCGACTGATGGGCCTCCACTCAGTTTCCAGTTTCTTGCCACTAGGAAAAGGGCTGTCATAAAGATTTTTGCATGTCAGTCCCTTTTCTTCCTTTAAGATGTCTTTGTAGTATAAGTAGTGCTAGATCAAAGAGTATGTACAGTTTGATGATTTTTTGAGCATATCTCCAAATTGCTCTTCATAATGACTGAATCTATTCACAGTTCCACCAACAATGTATTAGTGTCCCAGTTTTCCCACATCCCCTCCAACATTCATCATTATTTTTTCCTGTCATCTTAGCCAATCTGAGAGGTGTGTAGTGGTATCCCATAGTTGTCTTAATTTGCTTTCTCTGATCAATGGTAATTTAGAAACTCTTTATTTTTTCCCTATTTTTCTTTTAACTCTTTTAAGACCCATTTTGAATTCTTTAAAGAGAGCCTTTTGAACTGGAGACCAATTTATGTATCCCTTTGAAGCTTTTCCTGAAAGCATTTTGCCTTTGCTTCTTTTGTTCTTCTCTGTCTTAATAATAGCTCTCTATGGTCAGAACTCTTTTTGCTTATTTTTAAAGGTTTAAGTCTGCCCCCTGGGCACAGGCTAGACTCTGACTTCCTCTACAAGTAAATGGGCTTCTTAACTGATTGCGCTGGGGGCTGATGGTGCTGCAAGCTTCTTTTCTGCCCTGAATGCGTCTGTCCATGTCCCAGATCTTATGCTGGGGTTCATAAGTTCACTATTAACTTTTTGTAGTTGTCTTTGATGTTTCACTGGCCTGATCCAGGACAAAGTAGTCAACATTGCTGTATTTTGACTCTTCTATCCTGGGCCTCCCCGGGCTACTTCTACTCTGGGCCTTGTTATTCCCTGCCCAATTGAGACAGACCTTTCCTGAAGTTCTTCCAAGGTATCTTATCGTGAAAAATTATTACACTCCACATGTTCTGTCACTCCAAAATCCATTCAGAGCCTTAATCTAGTGTGGTTTCTGAGGTAATTCAGGAAGAATTTAGGCAAAGTCTTGCTTACTATTTGTTATCTTGACCTACCCTTGGTTTTAGATTGAGGCTAGGGAAATTAGGGTGGTCAGTGGATATGTGGATAAATACCAGCCTTCTTGTACACTGCAATTTCTGTATCAGAAGGTATACAATTAATATAGTATACCTCTGTACTCATCATTAATTAGTTTCAGAAGGGATGAAGGGTGGCAAAAACTGAGTACTGAAGTAGTTTTTCCCATAAGTACATCTCCAGGCCACAGCTTAACCATCCTACTCCACCCAATTTCTCAAAGGGTAAATGGCACTTCTAGCTGCAGAAAAACAAGCCAGCCCAGCCCATCATTCTTGACCCAACTCACTTTCTGAGAGGAATTGCAGCTTTTATACTCCCCCCATCTTACTCATCCAAGCTTCCTTTGTGGCAGCAGAGGAAGAGAGGCAAGTAAGGAGAACCCAGATGTGAAAGCAGAAGCTATGATTCCATACCCTACACTCCTCATGGCTGGGCTCTGATTTTGCTGCTACTGCTGCTTGTTCTACTTCTCCTGAGCACACTGGCTGCTTTGTGCCCCTTCCAGTACTACTGTTTTGGGAGCCAAGAGACTATGGTGCAGCTGTATCATCATTGTGATAAGTGCCAAGCAAGTGTCAAGTGCTGCAGATTTTTTTTTTCTCACTGAAATGTGCTGAATATTTAATTTGAAAAGTTTGAAGCAGTTGAGTGTCAAGATACCATTGTAGGACATGAAACCTTGGGGAAAAAATCTGAAGTTAGAAGTGGCCATACAGAGACCCTTCTGTGAGATCTGGGTCATTACAAATGGTTGCTGTCTTTAAAAAAAAAAAAAAAAAAAAAAAAAGCATCAATGGGATCACTCTATGACCGGGAATGTGAGACCAGTGGCTGAACTACCCTCTGTGAGGTGTCCTGTTGCAACTCCCAGCAGTTTTTCCCCCATTATCATGGTATCCTGTAGCCATCTCTAACCAGGCTCTTCTTCCTCTATAGGACCTCCATCTCTCATTCCCTTAAGTGTTATGAACATCCCCCTAATGTCCTAGATTGAGGAAGATGAGCCCTACAACTCAGTGGGCTCAAGGATGAGTTCTCTGATTCTGGAGTACAAGGTGGAGAACTATAGCCCTTGTGATCACTTTCTGAGTTACATTGCTTTGCTCATCATGATAGTTGTACAACTAACTTCCAAGAGTCCTATTCCTAGACCTGGTTCACTTTTGATAATAGTAAAACTTTCCTCCAATAGCCAAGAGCTGGTTCATTGGATACAGAAGGAAGGGATTAACTCTTAAATTACTAAAGAACTGATATCTTGGCAATGCATTAATAGTTAGTTCATCATTGCAGTGAGGTCAGAGGCTAATGCACAGCCAGATCTGAGGAGAAGATAGTGATGACCCAGGAGTGTCATTTGGTTGAAGCTCTAGGTCAGTGATGCAAATAGAAATGGGACACTAAACTGCATAAAGATGCCTGGGGGATATCTGTTGACTTACAAATATGTAAGTTGATAGTCTTTTAATGTGCCACAAGGTGCTTAGTCAAATGAAAATATAGGACAACAATGACAGCTTACAAAGCAATTGCTTTTTACTAATAGTCGGTCACATGCTACAAGCATCACAATACAATAGTCCTTTAGTGATTTTTGAAAGAGACAGAAACAAGTCTCAGTGTTTCTCCTATTCTTACTAGTGGTGGTATTTTACTTTTACTTTAATTTTAATCCAGCTAAAGGTAGGAAACTTGCATTAATATCTTCTAATACTTCTTTTCAATTAGGCAAACTATTGCTATACATCATAACTAATGGCATAATAACATCACAAATACCATTTTAAGAAGATTTTAAGGGGAAGGAAAAGAGGGAGACATTTAGGCTATTGTTTTAGATTTAAGGGTCACTGATATATTCTTTCCTCTCAGTAATTGGTAGACCCCTGAAAGTCAGAAGTATGCTCAGTCCTCTGAGTATACCACTAAGGGTAGATTTAGTAGCAAAATCTTTAGTAAGCAAGGATAGAAATATGGTACTTTTTCAAAGTCAAGACAGTGTCTTTCTAGAGAATTGGTTTCCTTGGGATTCCTAATTGGCATCTAGGCATATTGACTCTGGGATACTTTCTCTTTTACTTTGATAGTTGTGTGTATTGTCAGATGTTCCTGGTAGGGTCCATCCCCCTTCTCTGGAATAGAGGTTCACTTCAGGTTTTTTTATTTCGTAGTTGAATTTTTATAGACTTTTGAACATCCAGTGATTTAAGGTAAAATGATTTCCATGTAGAGAGTACAACTGAGACCATAATAAGAGAATGTATTATGTTATATTCTCATCCCATCTTCATGAAAAAGAATGAACCAAACGGAAAGGTATAATGTATAAACCCAGGTCTCAGACAGCAATTTAAAAAGTAAGATTTTTATTTTTCCTCTTAGGATTGTTCTTAAAAGAGAATTAAGCCAATTGAAAATTGTCTACCAATTTTAGCACAATATCCTGGCAGATCTTTCTTTGTTTGGTTTATTCTATCTGCTCAACTTGTCCTGAGCGCTCAGGATGACTCAAAATGTTTAATTTCTATTATCTACTGTCTCAGTGAATTATTTGATTATTTCAGATCTGAAATGGATCCCTTGGTCATTTAATCACTAAGAGAAGAACAAAAAAGGATAGTTAGTTCTCCCTTAAGTAAATAGCAAAATTTGTCTTCCTTTCTTAGGATTCCACAGGGCCCCATATTCTAAAAGCAGTTTTGATGGAGCCACTACTTTAGGATTCTGCTCACCTGGGGAGTTGAATCTGCATAATTTATATAGGACTATATTTCTCTTAACAATAATTTTGTAACTGTTTTAATTGAAGTTGTCTGGTTGGTAAGATTTAGGCTGACAAGATTAATAACGAAGAAGTGACAGTATTCCTTACACTATAGTTTATTTGCATATTCATTCTGCAAATGAGAAAAATGAATGGCCATGTCTTTGGATGACAGTTTATTTATAAAGTATAAGGCAACAACTTATTTAACTTCCTGGTAAATGCTCTGTTTCATGGCAAAAGCTCAGGGGTATCTTTTTGGTTTGGGGTCTACTAAAATTTTGTAATCTCTCTAAAAAGAATTATACAATGCCTAAAAACTCTGAAACCCCTAACTTATGTTTTGGCTTCTGGGTCATGATATTCTGAAAATAGCCATTAACCATTTTTTAGTGAGAAGCCTGATTCTTTTTTTTGGAGAATAGGCCGCAAATGTTCCCACTCTTGCCAACTCTGCCTCATCCTTCACGTAAGTGCAAGAAATTGGATCTGTACTAGTGAGGAGAGAGACATAAACTAGTGAGCTTTTGAAACTCTTCCTTTCCATTTGTTTCTAAACATTTCTGGCATTTTTAAAAAATTTTACTCATAGACTACCCACTCTTTATCTAGAAATTAAGTTTAAAAAATCATGACTTCTTATGAGTATTGGGCTCAGAAGATTAAGACCCCTTTCTCTCCAGGCTTAAATATCTCTCCTATCCTTGAGGGATATGAAACAAATTGCTTTGAGGTATTTTTCCTGCATTGAATTACAAGTCCAAAGTATATCCTTTGGAATTTCAGCCACTGGGGCTGAGTCCCAAGTGCCATCTTCTTTTACTTTCTCTGGGGATAATGATTATGTTTCTACTTATGTAAAAGTCTAACATGGGTGAATTAGAAAGTACTACTACATATTCTCTGTCATTTTGGCTGCTCAGTGACTTGCATTTCTTTATATACTTTAGGACAAAGGTCATGGTAAGAGTCCTGCATGAGAAAGAGCCTTACTCTGTTCTAATGTAAGGTCTAAAACTGAATTCAGTAAGTAAAATAGACGTGTGAATAAAGAAGCTTATGTAAACTGAATCTGGATGATAAAAGATGTGAGGTCAATTTTATCCAAGAGATAAAAAGGTAAGGTGTATGAGATTGTGAGACCATTAGGAAAAAAGGCTAACTGAGATGAGCTTTAATTGTGTTATTCTATCTTTTGAATGAATGAATATAAAAACATTTATTTAGGTTATATAAAACACTGCCAATTTTGTGTGAGAAATACTAAAAATAAGATTTTCCACAAGATGTAACAGTTTCAAAATGGTGTAACAAGCACCATTGACCAGTTTTAGAAGAAGAAACTAGTTTAGCTGCAAAGTACCTTATAAAAGGGGCCAGGTTTAAACTGATAGGGGACAATAATCAAGATATTCATTGAGCTTGCTTTATAGGCTCTTAGCATATCATCTGACACAACCCAAGATAGTTGGCATTTATGAACATGGGATGTATGACCAGTGATGTACTGAATTCTGTCTGATCACCCTCCTTATGCATATGTGGAAGAACAACACTTGAAACTATTGAGGGCCCCTTGCAACTTCTCAAGGGTATGAGAATGTTGAAAGAATTGTATTTGGAATATTTGGATATATTTAAGCCCTTATGCTTCTTAACCTTGGGAATATCCTGACATTATAGCACTTTTGCTTAGTTAGCCAATCTTATCATGTATGAATGCAAATCACATTTCTTTGTCCCCGCTTAGCATTAAGAAATAGAACCTTTGCTCCACTTCTTGCTTATGTTACAGAATCCCTTTCCCTTGGTGGTTCTAGTCTTTAAACTTCATTCTCCCTTTGTTTGGGGCTGATTGATTTGGGTACTTCCCTCACAGTCTTGGGCTACAATAGACTCCACTCTGCCAGAGACCATGCTCTTGAGGATATGCCAAGAGACCATGTAACCCTAACCCTCTGGACACCACTCAAATCATTGGTCCATGTTCTTGCATCTGTATTTCAGCATAACATTTTGGAGACCCCAGCAAGATCATGGAATTCTGGGTTGCCACAAGGGGGACCACAGGAGCCTCAACTTTAGGTTTGAATGGACTCTCTCTTCTATTCTGAGAGGAGCTGGCCCCGGAGACATTCCAAGGCCCCAGGAGATAGTTTGACAGTCTTTGTTACAAGCTTTTTCTTGACTGCCATTCCTATTCAGCCTGCATGGAGACCTGGTTACATCTCCAGAGGTAAGTCTGTTCTGGTCCTGTGTCTAGACATCTGGTTGGAGAGGAATTCCTCATCAGACATTATATTCAGATCCCCTCTCTTCATCAGATATTATATTCAGATCCCCTCTTCCAAGTGCTCCTTATGAAGACAAGGAAACATATCTGCTTCTTCCAGTCCAATCTAGAGCCTGGTTTATTTGGTGAAATTCTGTTTGAACATTTCTGTGCAAAGGTGATTGTTATTTTGTTGCTGAAGAAACCTGTTTGGTCACCTGGAAGAAATCCCAGGCTGGATTTTTAGGCAATACTCATCTAACACCCTCACTGACTTCTTCCCTCAGACTACTTTCTGCTTTTCATATCTTGTCTATTTTTGTCTGTGTATCTTTTACAATGGGTAATAAGATCTTTCCCTCTTCCGCCCTTGTGTGTCTCTTGAGTCACTTCCAAGAAGCATTTAAAGACAACGTAGATTATGGTGTTAAATTGACTAAGGCCAAAAATGACTTTGTTGTAATGAGTGGTCCAGTTTTGGGGTGGAGTGGCTGAAAGAGGGAACCTTTAACAAACAGCTAACTAAAACTGTGTGGGACATTGACTGGAGGCCCAGGTCATCCAGACCAGTTCCCTTATGTTGAGGTGTGGTTAGATTTTGTCACTCATCCTCCACTCTGGCTCAAAAATTGCTCCTTAGTGGGGCAGCTAGGTAGCACAGTAGATAGAGCACCAACCCTGAAGTCAGGAGGAACTATGTTCATATCTGGCCTCAAACACTTAACACTTCCTAGTTGTGTGGCAGCTAGGCCTCATTTAACCCCAATTTCCTCATCCAAAAAAAAAATGCTCCTTACAAAAAGGGATGCAAATAGTAACCCACTCTTGATGACAATCAGAACAATCACCCCAAATGAAGGATTTAAAAACAAAGGTAGTTCTCCTCCCTCCCGCTTTAAAAGAGGAGAATCTGCCTCCCCATATACTCAGGTTCATCAGCTGTATCCCAAGCTCCCAGTTCCCCTTTTCCAGTGATGCACTTTGCACCTGTGCCAGTGTCCCTATCACACAAAAAGGGATTGAATAGCAACCTCTTGGCCAAACTGATTCCCCTGTTATTCTACCTTTAAGAGATGGCTCATGTTCCGAAGGGCCCCCATTTCTCTCATTCATTGTGTATGTTATTTTCTCAAGCAGTAGCATCTATAATTGGAAAACCAAAATCCTCCTTTCTCAGAGAAGTCACAAGCTCTCATTTATCTGCTGGAGTCTATTTTCCATACCCATTGTCTTAGAAGGGATGACTGTCAGCAGCTCCTTTTCACAACTGAAAAGACAGAAAGGACCCGCTAAGAAGCCTGCAAAGTCATCCTGGGCCCATGGGAGTCTCTGTGAGAAAATAGAGATAAGCTTAAAAAGTCTTCTCTATCTTGCCCCAAATGGGACCCAAACATCTCTGGAGGGAGTGCCTCCCTAAATACCTATCATAAATATCTCCTGGATCTTAAGGCAGCTGCCAGGAAATTTGCCAATTTGTCTAAAGTTTCTGAAGTTATTCAGGGTGCCCAGAAATCTCCAGGTTTGTTCCTTGAGCATCTCTATGAGAGATATAGGACTCCTGTTGAGGGCCACAGATAGTGGGAAACCCTGAGCAAGGTATAAGACCTTTAACCCTGTGGGGAACTAGCTGATGCATCTGGTTTGGCTCTTCAACCCCCCAAAGGCCATCTCAGCCTACCTGAGAAGTCAAGAGTATGACAACCTATGCTATGCTTAAAGCAATAATAGCATATAATAATATATATTATTTATGTATATTATATTACATATATAATATATATCATAATAGCAAGTTGGTGCATGCACAAGATCCTATAAGCAAATGTGCAATATAATTATATTATATATCTATAATTAGTGCATACACATTACTCTATAGTTACCGTGTTTTCCCGATAATAAGACCTATCCCGAAAATAAGCCCTCCCCTTACTGTGTAAGATTCCTCTAAAATAAGCCCTCCCCCCAAAATAAGCCCTATTGAAATTGCTACTGTAATGAAAGTGATCCCCTGCGCTACATGCTACATTACGGTACCCTCTGTATGCACCATCCCCCCTCCTCCCTCCCCCCAGGGTGAAACGCACACTGCGCTCCGAGCTACATCCAATCAGAGCTGCAGCAGTGAGCACATCATCCTATTCTTCCCCAGTGATTTGCTTGCTGGCGCCATTGAGAGCAGTGCCACGAAGGAGAGCTGAGGCAGAACATAAAAACCCGGTATGTAAGTGGGAGTGAGGGGGCACGATGGAGGATAAAAGGGGCATGATGGAGGATAAAAGAACTCAGGGGGCATCATGGAAGATAGAAGGAGCACTCAGGGAGCATGATGGGGTTAAAACATTATTGAGGGGCATGATGGAGTGAAAAGAAGGACTGATGGTCATAATTTTATTATTCTGTCTGTACGGGTCACCTGTGTTTTGGCAATTCATTTGGATGGAAAGAAAGCCACACCTCTAATCATCAGTAAGGGCAAGAAAGATAAAATTGAACGTGTATCAGGCATTTACGTTCTTGAAACCGAAAAAGCCTGGTGTACACAAGCCGTTATAAGAAAGTGGGTTGATTTATGCTGCCACTTGTTATGCGAGGTAACCAAAGAGGTCTGATAATCTGGGATTCAGCCAGCACTCACCGCGCTAAAGAAATGAAGAACTTCCCTGCAGAGAGAAGAATAGATCAAGTACTGATTCCTGCAGGAATGACTGCCTATCGCCAGACCCTTGATATTGCAATAAACAAGCCATTCAAAGACCATTTGCACATGAAAGTCAATGACTACATTGAAAATAGAATGGAAAGAAATCAGCGTGGAAACTTTGTGAAGTCCTGTCTGCAAGAAGTCGTGACTTGGGTGAAGAAGTCATGGGATAAAATTACTGAGAGCTATGTCGCCAAGGCACTACGAGCAGGTTACCTGGACAAGACACATTCATTTAAAGAGAGTTATATTGCTGGACATGACAGATTGGGTCCATTTCTTCTGAAGGAAATAGAGGCGCAAGACATCCAGGATGGAATTCAGGGTATGGACACTTATGATGATGTTGTTGAAGAAAATGACATGATCATTATTGAATAAAGGTACTTTGTTTTGCTCACATTTACCTGCTTATTAAAATTGCTGTCAATGTTCATTAAAATAAGCCCTCCCCTGAAAATAAGCCCTCTGGTGTTTTTCTGTCCAAAAAAATAATAAGACAGTGTCTTCTTATTGGAGAAACACGGTAGTACATACGTAGTACTCTAGTTATGTAAAAGCATAGGGTATATAAAGTAGAATCCTTCCTTGAATAAATTGACTCCTAAGTCCCTCCTCTTCATTCCTCATCCACTATCAGGGCTCAGGCTGGTCCCCAAATCCTCCCATAACAAACCCCCCATCAACGCTGACGCCCCTGCAAATGTCCAAGCCCTAAACATGGCTTTTGTAGGCCAATTTGTCCCCGATATTAGGAAGAAATTGCAAAAACAGGAAGGTTTTGAGGGAATGAACATGTTCCAGTTGATTAAAATAGCTCAGAAAGTTTTTAATACCTGAGATGACCCTTCTGATAAGATTTGAAAAAATATTTTGCCAAAGTTTTTGTGATGACTATTGAAAACACGGTTCCGCCACCCCAGCCATCATGTCCTCAGAAAGGCAGGCAGAAGACCACTTTAGGGAAAAGACCAGTGTGCATATTGTAAAAAGACTAGTCACTGGAAGCATGAGTACCCTAATAAAAAGGACAAAAGACCAAAGTTCTTTCTCTGAAAGATTGAAGGGGCCCACATTCCTTTTCTTTAGACCCCTAGGAATCTAAGGTAAGAGCTATGGTGGGGAGTCACACTGTTGACTTTGTAGTGGATACAGGGGCAATTCATTCTCCTCCTGGGCCTGTGACATCCAAAACCACCCCTGTCCAAGGTACCACAGGAGAGATTAACAACTGCCCTTGGATCTCTGAGCATTCAATCCATCAGAGACATTGCACTGTCTCCCACTCTTGTTTGATCATACCTACTGTCATTTCCCCTTTTTGGGAAGGGACCTCCTTCCTTAAGGCTACTGTCTTTTTCAAGGGAGAAAGACCCCTTTTGTCCATTCCTGATTGTTTTTCCCTGGGAACCTCACGGTTCTTCCCAAACTCTAGTTACTCTCCTTTAGCTTCTGAATATCTTCTTTGTTCCTCTCTTAAGAAACCCAACAGCTGCCCAAATTGTCCCTGTCTCTTCTCTAATTTTTCCTCTATGTGTGCCAAAACTAATTCACCAGGTCTGGCCTCATACCATCCACTAGTCTCGTCAAATCACTGCCTCCCCTGTCTGGAGCCAGAAGTTCCCCATGCCTGAAAAAGCACACTGAGGTGTCATAGTCCACATAAATCATCTCTGTGAGGCTGGCATTCTTGTCCCTTGCTGATCTTTCTGAAACACACTTCTACTCTCAGTCAAAAAGCCTGGCTCTCAAGATAATAGGCCAGTGCAGGACCTCCAGGAGGTCAACAAATGAGTGGAGACTATCCATCCTACTGTCCCAAATCCCTATGTTCTCTTGAGCCTGCTACCCTCTAATCATGTCTTCTATATCTGAAAGATGTTTTCTTTTCAATTCCTTTGGCCCCTACCAGCCAGCCTCTGATGGTTGTTCTCTTGTTCAATATGTAGATGACCTCCTCTTAGCCACTTCCTCAGAACTCACCCACTCTCTCTCGTCACTCCAGTCTCTTGGCTGCAGAGTCTCCAGTAAGAAGGCTATCTTATGGGGAAGGGAAGCGTTTGTGGTCCCCTGCCAGGATTGAAGCTATCCAGGCTATCCCTGTCCCTACCATGAAAAAAACAAATTTGAGAATTTTGGGGTACCATAGATTACTGCTGCCTTTACATCTTGAGCTTTGCAGAAATTGTGAAGTCCCCGTACTCCACAACAGCTAGCCCTGGCCCCCTCGCCTATTGAACAATCTTTGATCCCTTAAGAAGGCTCTTGTGTCTCTCCCTGCTCTTGCTCTACCAGATACTACCAAGCCCTTGCCACCTTTTTGTGACAGAGACAGGTGGTGTGGTATTCTAACACAGTCCCTAGAACCCTAGAAGCAACCTGTTGCTTATCTCACCAAGCTGATCCTGTAGCTGCAAGCTGGTCCCCTTGCCTGTGGGCAGTAGCTGCCACCTTTCCTTGGAAGAGAAAGGGATAAGTTCCCTTCGGGCCAGCCCTTTATCATCTCAGCTCCTCGTTCATTGAGATTCTCTTCCACAATACTCCAGACCATTGGCTGTCTAATTCCTGCCTGACTGATGACCAAACTCTTCTCTTAGACCAACCTGGTCTGACCTTTATGCCATCTGTTGCCCTGAACCTAGCTGCTCTTCTCCTTATACCTGACCCCAAATCAGGACCCTTTATAAGTGGCTCCTACTCCTTGATGAAATCCCAAGCACTTTCCCTGACCTCAAAGACTCCCCTCCTGGATCCTGCTTATCACCCTCTTTATTGATGGAAGTAGTTTCATGGAGGGAGGGGTCCTCTAGGCAAGTACTGTGTCATTGAGTCTCCCTCTCTTTGTTTTCTGGTCTACTGCTTTCCCCTTGGGGTCTTCAGCTCAAAGAGCCTAATTCTTTGCTCTCACTCAGGTCCTAGACATTTAGCAAAAGGGTAAAGTTGTTAATAGCTTTACTGACAGATGCTATGCTTTTCCCACAACCCATGATCATACTGCCATCTACTGTGAGTGTGGGTTGCTTACTTTTGCTGGTAAAGACATTAAAAATAAGGAGGAAATTCAGGTCCTTTTGGAAGCCACCTGACTCCCATTCCACCTTGCTATCATTCATTGCTGCTGCCATTAATCTCTGAAACTGTTGGGAATCTTGAGGCTAATTCTGCAGCTCGAGATGCAGCTTCCCTCCCGACCAGTTCTCTGGCTATTCCCAGTCCAATCCCTCCTGTCTTGCCACCTTTACCGATCTATACTGCTTTGGAAGATTTCCTTAGCAAAATCAAAAGGGGAGAAGAAAAACCAGGTTGGATGGTAAGATCGAGAGAATGGAAGAATTTTTGTACCAGAAGCACTGGGAAGGAAATGGGTACAGCATCTACAACAGCTAATCCACTTAGGTAAAAAGAAAATGACCTCCCTTCTCCAAGCATTATTAACAGATGTGCAATATTCGCACAAGTAAATGGAAAACAAGGGAAAACTGTCCCCATAGGTATTAGGTTAAGGGGCCACCAACCCAGAGAACACTGGGAAATTGACTTCACTGAAGTAAAACAAATTTCCAATTCAAGGATATAAGTACCTCCTACTCTTTGACTTTCTCTGGGTAGGTGGAAGTTTTCTTCTCTAAACCTGAAACTGCCCTTATAGTAGCCAAAAAGTCCTCAGTGAAATTCTTCCCCAATTTGGGTTTCCACCTGGACTGGATTCTGACAATGGAATTACATTCACAGCTAAGGTTCTCAGGGACTCTCAAAGGCACTAAGGGGTTGAATGGAAATTGGATTGTGCATATACCTCAGACTTCAGACCAGGTAAAGAGAACCAATAGAATCCTGAAAAAAATTCTTCTCTCAACTAGTTTTAGAAATTAAAGATAATTGAGTAACACCTCTCCCATTGGCCTTATTAAGAATCTGGTACACACACAACCCTATTGGTCTCTTTCCTTTTGAGATATTGTTTGGGTGACCACTTCCAGTCATATGAGAAGAGTTGCAAGCTGAAGTGATTAATTTGAAGACACCAAATAGACTACACAAAATTGTCAGACATGTCATTCCAGTTCCTACCTCGGATCCTTCTCACCCAGGGACTCTGCAGTTAAAGAAATTCACAACTGTTGAACTTGAACTGGTATGGAAAGGACCCTACGCTGTTATACTGACCACAATCACAGCTGTTAAAGAGAATTCCATTCCCATCTAACTATTCCACACTCAAAGCTTGCAATATCGATGGAATGGAAGGCAGTGCCAGTTCTGGACTCCTTAAAGATAAAACTCCTCATCCTCCTATTATGCCTCAGAACCTTCTTGATCACCACCTCCTTGGCTAACCCTCACACACTGAAACCCAAGAACACTTGGATGATCCAGAGGAAAGTGGACTTCAGTGATGGGTGATTTTTCAGGTTGGACTTATGCTCTCTGTTTTCCTGCTCAGTTGGATCTTCTTCCCCATGCACTAATCCAGACTCATGTGTCCTGCTTTTGCCACCACAGGACAATACCCAAACTACCTCAGTGGAACCTCTTCTTTCTGTTCCAAATGTGAATGTGTCACTGCAATTATCTTATCTAACCATGAGGGTGGGGTCTGGTGTGGAACCTGGTAGGCTCCAGGACCAATATGGGGATCAGGCCCCATATTAGAATTTAGAAAGCCTCAGCCAGGTTCAACATCCTTATTCCTTTCAGTTCCCTAAGAAGCACTTTCTGGGGAATCTCCCAAACATGGGGGATGAAACTAGATGAACACAGGGAATACATGACAACCCAAGTGTTATTTTAACAATTACCAAATAGTTCCAAAAACCTCCTGTCATCCTGTGGGATCACTAAGTGGCCTTGTTATCCTGCCCCCAAACTACCCTTCCAGAGAACCCAGGACTCCTGCTCCTAGTCATCTTATATTGCCAACACTCTCAGTACCATTTTCCCCACTTGACCTTTGATCAGACCCTTCCCTTTCTACTCTGCGTCCTTGGTTTGCTTTCAATTGTCCATCCAGCTATGAACACATCTCAGAACTTTGGAAGAACTACTGGTTATGTGTGGACTCTCCTCCACCCCCCCCCCAACCACTTTAATCTTACTGGACTTGCTGTTTCTGACTGTATTACAGGAGCTTCTTGTCTATATCTGCTCTTGAATGGACTTCAGAGCCAGCTCAAGCTCTGATCATAGGTGAGGAATAAAGAGGTGGGACTTAGCAAGAAAGTCCACTTTATTGTTCAGCTCTAACTTATGGTACCATAAGCTTTCTTATGGTAGCATAAGTCCACATAAATAGAGCACATAAACAATGAATGCATTAACTCAGGAATTTTTGTTCTAGAGATGTTCCACGTGATGATCTCTGCCTTACGTCTCTGGTTTATGTCAGATAGTCCCTAACATGACTATCAGATTTATGGTTCCAAGAATATCCAGTTAACATATACATATTTGTGCCAGCTTTCAGGCACATCCTGTCATTGTATATGCTTATTTTTACCCTTGGGAGTAAGAAGGAGTCAACAAGCACTGTTTAAAGACATATTAGTACATACAAATCCAGGAAATAGCAAAGGCTGTCATGTTTCCTCATTCCTCAGGAAACCTGCCAGCTCTCAGAGGAGTGGGGAGCTGATGTAGACACTTTAGCAGAACTCCCAGCAGGTCAAAGGGTTTTATACCTCACTTGGAGTCCCTCTGTTGTCTGTGGCCCTCATCACTTCCAATGCTTCTGTCTGTATCTAGGACTGATAAAAAAAAATCACATTAGAAAATGTACAATGCTCTGGTACCTGTCTAGAGACAATCTTCATTCCTGAGTCATATCTATCTAATTGCCTGCAGCTCATCTATTATGGTCACCTTTTCTGGAAAGGGCCCTTATTATTGTGCAACCCCTGAAGAGACATATTTTGTCTGTCTGGATGGCCTTACTAGATGTGTGCCAACCCAAGTCTTCCTGACCCAGGAGAAACTTCTATGTGTTTTGGTGGTTCTCCCCAGGGTCTCATCCTGCTGGGCCTGAGGTATGGGGCTACTTCTCCTTCCCTCCCTCCCCACCCCCTGCGAGAGGGGTCATTCATACCTGTCCAAATTCCCCTCCTGTTGGGGTTGGGCCTGGTGGGCTCCACAGCAGCCAGCACTACTGCCTTGATTCGCAGCAAGTCGAGTTACCAGGAATTAAATGCTCAGATGGATATGGATATTGGACATCTGGGAACACTCCATCTCTACAGATGAACTCTCTAGCTGAAATGGTCCTTCAAAACCAAAGAGATATAGATCTTTTCTTGAAGCAAGAGGGTCTGTGTGAAGCTCTTGGGGAAGCTTGTTGCTTGTATGCTAATAACTCAGAGATGGTTCAGGAGAGTTTCTCCCTAGTCAGGAAAAATTTGTAAGGACAAAGAGAATTCTTAGAACTGGTACCGAGCCTATTTAGAACATCCCCCTGCCTCACTACTCTGATTTCTGCCTTGGCAGTTCCTTTATTACTTCTAATCCTGGGCTTAATGGTTGGCCCTTGCTTGTTTTCCTATCTGCTCAGGTTTGTTCAGTCCTGTATCAGCTCTCTCAAATTGCTCCGCGTTAGGAACCCCCATTACAATCCCCTTAGAGATACCCCATCTGTGAATACCTGGAATCACGGGGTATGATTCTGCCATAAAAAGAAGTAGGGAATGAAGTGCTGAACTCTGTATGACCCTCTTGTGCATATCTAGAAGAGGAACCCTTGAAACTGCTGGGGGCTCCTTGTAACTAATGAAGGTTATGAAAATGCTATGACCTGCAATATTTGGTATCTTTGCACTCTCTGCTCATTAAACCTTGGGAACATCTTGACATTACAACATGTTTCACTTAGCCAATCTTTTGGTCACATATGAACTCAAACCCCATTTAAGAACTGTACCCTTTGCTGCCCTTCCTGCTTCCGTAGTTCCTGCTTCTGCTATAGAATCCCCTTCCCTTGATAGTTCTAGTCTTTATAAACCTCATTCTCCCTTTGTTTGGGGCTGTTTGATTTGGGTACTTCGCCTCAGCTGCCAGATAAAATAAACTCTCCACTTATATCATTGGTCTCTTTCTTGCATCTGTATTTCAGCATAAAAGTATGGCACTGAATAATTAGACCTATTTAGGTAGAATTGTCATTTTTATTATATTAGCTCCACCAGTGCATGAATGTCTTAATTAGTTCTGCATGTGCACCAGCAACACTGGTGTTAGAAAGCTTTAGTCCATCCAAAGTGAGGAAATACAAGCTGTTACTCATTTCAAATTGTACTTTGTATAGCCTTAATTTAGCATCAGTCAATTTCTTTTCTGAAAGGAGGGAGCTGAGATGCTGGTAAGGGGTCTGTAGCTTGACATTACTATGAGTGTTGCCAGCAGTCATGTTATTTATTCTCATTATCACTGGATTACTGTAGTTTCACCACAGTTAACATGTTAACACTTTGGCAACATGTACACTCCCAGCATTCTTGACAGAGAATGCCCTCTGAGTCACTGCAGTACAGGCAGATCAACCTTGGGCAGTTGATGAGAAGTGTATGTGTCTATCCTGTCAGCTCATATGTCCTGTCTATTCTGTAATGGATGTTTCTCGCTTATCCCTTAAAATTTACTATTATTATGATCCACTTAATATAAATTTATATTATTAGGAAAAAAGCTTCTCACTTTATTGAATTTCAAGTCTTGTCTTCAATTGCCTTGTCAGGGCCAGATCAAATGATTTTATGTTACTTAAACAGCCTGCAAGCCAGACATTCCTTACCCTTGGTAGTAAGTGTAAAGAGGGTAGATGTTTGTTGGATTGATAATCTTGGTACCTGATTGAGACCAAAGTTGTAAATTTGGGTAATTAGAAGAATGGTGATCCCCTTGACACAAATAAGGAAGTTCAACCAAGTGACAGATTTTGGAGAAAAGAGAAATCCTGATTTTTCAAATTAGGATTTCTTGAACATCTACATAGAGATGGCAGATAGGTATATTTAGTGTTAGGGAACTGGAGCTCAGAAGAAAATTGAGGAGAATGTGGATTTAGGAATCATCTACCTAGGGCTGACAATTAAAACTATATAAAAACTGATTAGGTTATCATAAACTTAGTTAAGAAGAAAATCTTGGTGGCATGGTACTGATATGAGAGAACACAATGTACAAGGTCCCAGAATGCCAGTTTTGGAAGATGGTACCACTATTTGAGTAGAGCAAAGGGATTCTTATAGAATTAAAAAAAGAAGGCAGCTAGCCTCTTATCTAAACTACTATAGAATTAGCTCATTTGAATTTCAGAGGTACTCCCTTGAATAAGTCATATAGAAGGATTAGATAACAATTTATGGCCTACTTTTTTGCTATGGCCAATAGGACCTATTGCCTACTAGTTGTGATAAAAGGCACAAAGAACTAAGAGTAAATAACAACATTCCATAGGGCATTTATTTCAGGAAGCCCCTGCAGATAACACTTTCAAAATAGATAACAAGTTAGCCATACCTATGAAAGTTTGTGTAGAGGACTTGTTCTTAAGCTAATTTTTTTTGTTTTGTTTTACTGAAATTCTCTGAAACATGCAGAATGTGTATAGAGTTGGCTGCTGGTCATATCATTTTTGATATAAAAAGAACCACTATCCCTTTAGTCCACATTGTTCCTAACTACAACTGTTATTTTTTTTTTTACACCCAACAAATATTGAATCAGTTAATAAACTACTTCAAAATAGAGCAGAAAAGTAACTGACATGGGAATCTGAATTGGGAGATCAGTTTGGTTAGACTAAATCTTTGTGCCAAAAACAGTCAAAATAAAGGGAAATTATACAATAAAGAAATTCTTTTTTTCCTTTTTCTTGAATATTTTTAATGAATTTCAAGTCTTTCTTGCCTTTTCTACTCATTCCTGCATTGGGAAGATTTTAAATTAACTTCAGTGAAGTTATGCAAAACATTTCCATAAAGGTCATGTTGTAAAAGATAATGTAGATCTTACCTACCTCCCCTCCCCCCCAAAAAAAATAAAGAAAAAACAATCTCAAGAAAAATAAAGTTTTAAAAAATATGCTTCAGTCTATATTTAGATATAATCAGTTGTTTTTCTGGCTAAGGACAATGTTTATAAAAAGTTCTTTTTCTGGCTGAGGACAATATTTTTCATTATAAATCTTTCAAGGTAGTCTTGGATCATTGTATTGTTGAGAATAGCAGTCATTCACAGTTGATCATGACACAACATTACTATTACTTGTACACAGTACATTTCATTTTCAGTTTAAGAAGGACTTTCCAGATTTTTCTGAGTATCTTGCAATATTTCACATAGCATAACAACATTCCATCATAAGTACATACAGCAATTTATTCAGCCATTCCCCAGTTGATGGGCATCCTCTGAATTTCCAATTCTTTACCATGAGAAAAGAGCTGCTATACATATTTTTATACTTTTGGATCCTTTCTTTCTTTTAAAAAAAATCTCTTGGGATTCATTACCTAGGCATGTTAGGTCAAATGATTTTTATAGCCCTTTACAGCATGATTTTATAGCCTTTGGGGCATAGTTCATATCTTATGGTAATTTCTCAATTGGGAAAAGGCTTTTGTAAATTTGACTAATTAGCATATGTTTTGGCCATCATTACAAAAAGGATTCAAAATTCTTTTCAGTTAGTATTGCTAAATGTTGCCCTTCCCCTTCCCCCAGTATGCTCTCTCTGCTATCACCTTTCCCACTTTTCATATCCCCTTTTCCTTTTCCTTTTCCTTTTCTATAGGGTAAGATAGATTTTTATACCCATATTGGATATGTTGGGCCAATCTTGATGAATATGGCAGATAATTTATGCCATTCATCTTTTCCTTTATCTCAGGGCATTTCTTTCTCATCCCTTGCCTTTTTATAGATATCCCTTCAAATTCAACTGTGAAGGAAGTTTATATGAAAATATAAAAGGTACATAAAGCTGAAATGAGACATGAGAGGAAATGTATCATGAAACATGGGCATGTCATTGAAAAATGAGGTTTGGGAAAAGAGGGTATGTTTAGGCATTGGAAATTCAGTATCATAGAGATTAGGAGAATAATAGGTATAAGAAACTTGTTAACCATTAAAAGTGATAGCCAATATTAGAAATACACTACAAAGATAAAAAGGACTCAGGAATGTGTGAAGTAAGTTGGTTTATTTATATTTCTTGCAAGAAGCAGATGATTGCCTGGGGGGAGGAGAGATCCATACTTATGGGCACAGGAATGAGCTTGTTATTTCCTATCTTGAAGTGTAAGGTCCTTCCCTTATCACCCCATTTGCTGCAGATGACTGTTAACAAATTTTCCAGTCCTCTTACTATGTTCCAGCTTGATATTTTCCCTTCCTTCATCATACAACACATGTTCACAAAAGGCAGAAAACTTCTCCTTTGCTGAGAAATTAATGTTAACTTATTAAACATGTTCACTCAGTGTTAGGAACACATTTGACACTGAAATTCAGTAAGGAAAGGTAGTAAGGAAAATTTATTAAAGAAGAATCCAAAGGAAATGCGCTTTATGTTTCTGGCCAGTTGCAGGCTCCTCTTTCCTTTAGGAAAAGGAAGCACTGGATACAGAAGCAAGACAAACTTTATGCTATTAGTTTGTCACAGTCCCCTTCTTTCAAAGAATGGCTAGGTCAGTTTCTTTCTGGATTACAGTCTTTCTAAAATACCCATTATATGTTTTCCCTAAATATGTATAAGCATGTGCCCCTTCCCTTGTCATGTATCCCATGTTCAGTTAATGAGACTCTAATTTTATATGGGTTGTGTTAGATATCATGCATGAGGCTCACTGAGCATGCTCAATTAAAAATTTGCTTGCTTGGGGCATAAATCCAGATAAAACTTGCACTCAAATCAGCACCTGAGGTTACTTCTGTTGATTTAAGATATCCTTTAATTCTCTTCTGTCAGGCTATATTGACCCTAAAACTTATATCACATTCTTTACTATGTCATCAGAGAAGAGAAGTTTTGAGACTCTAAAACTTTTTAACTGTGGAAACAAAACCTTAGAATTTTATTTCTCACAATTTTCCCATTTTTTAAATAGTGATTTTGTTTCCACACCTTTTCCTTATATTTCATCCTCTCAAACTACTTTGAAATTGATTCAGATTCCTCACCTATATTTGGGTCTTCCTTAGAAGTAACTATTCCCATTTTAACATTTCCCTTTAAACTGAAAGCTTGTGACCTAGAAGAAATAAAACAAAGGAATTCGACAAACATGGACCAAATAGAAGGATAAAAACAATAATAGAATTCTTTTTTTCACTAAAATTTTGTTTATTTTTACCTTTCCACAGAACATTCCTATGTCTTCCTTGATTACCTCGTGTTTGTGAGGAGCCAGTTAGGCTTTTCAAACCCAATCCAAAATACAGTACCATCTCTTGACCTCTGCTTGGTTACTGAAAATCATTCATTATTAAACAATTGGAACTAGTTTAAATCATTTCTTTGAAGAGAGCCATGTCCATCAGAGTTGATCATCATATAATCTTGTTGCCATGGATAAGGATCTCCTGGTTCTGCTCATTTCACTCAGTGGCAGTTCATGTAAATCTCTCCAGGCCTCTCTGAAATTATCCTGCTGGTCATTTCTTACAAAATAATAGTATTCCATATCATTCACATACCACAATTTATTCAGCCATTCTCCAATTGACAGGCATCTATTCAATTTCCAGTTTCTAGCCACTGCAAAAGGGACTGCCACAAACTTTTTTGCACATGTGCGTCCCTTTCCCTTCTTTAAGATCTCTGGGATATAAGCTCAGTAGTAATCCCTCCTGGATCAAAGGGTATGCACAGTTTGATAACTTTTTGAGCATAGTTCCTAATTGCTCTCCAGAATGGCTGGTTGCATTCACAATTCCTCCATGTATCAATATCCCAATTTTCCCACATCCCCTTTAACATTCCGCATTATCTTTTCCTGTCATCTTAGCCAATCTGAGAGGTTTGTAGTGGTATCTCAGAGTTGTCTTAATTTGCATTTCTCTGATCAATAATGATTTGAAGCACCTTTTCATTTCACTAGAAATAGTTTCAGTTTTACCATCTAAAATTGTCTGTTCATATCTTTTGACCATTTATCAGTTGGAGAATGGCTTGATTTCTTATAAATTTGAGTCAGTTCTCTATATATTTTGGAAATGAGGCCTTTACCAGAATCTTTGAATGTAAACATGTTTTTCTAGTTTATTGCTTCCCTTCTAATCTTGTCTTCATTAGTTTTGTTGGTAAAAAAAAATAAAAATAAAAAAAAATTGTTAACTTAATATAATCAAAATTTTCTATTCTGTGATCAACATTGATCTCTAGTTCTTCTTTGGTTACAAATTTCTTCCTCCTTCACAGGTCTGAGAAGTAAACTATCTATATTCTTCTAATTTATTTATAATCTCATTCTTTCTGTCTAGATCATGAAACCATTTTGAATTTATCTTGGTATATGGTGTTAAGTGTGGGTTTCCAATTTCCAGTTTCCAGTTTTCAATTTCTCCAGCAGTTTTTGTCTAATAGTGAATTCTTATCCCAAAAGCTGGGGTCTTTGGTTTGTAAAACACTAGATTTCTGTAGTTATTGACTGTTTTGCCCTGTGAACCTAACCTATTCCACCGATCTATTTCTTAGCCTATACCAAGTGGTTTTGATGACTGCTACTTTATAATATAGTTTTAGACCTGGTACAGCTAGGTCACCTTCATTTGATTTTTTTTTTCATTAGTTCCCTTGAAATTTTTGACCTTTTGCTCTTCCAAATGAATTTTATTGTTATTTTTTCTAGGTCAGTAAAATGGTTTCTGGGAGTTTGATTGGTATAGCACTAGATAAATAGATTAGTCTATTGTCATCTTTATTATTCTCTCAACCTATCCAAAAGCACTTAATATTTTTCTGATTGTTTAGATCTGACTTTATTTGTGGGGAAAGTGTTTTTTTTTTAATTGGGGGTTTTAAATTTGCTTTTTTACTAGCTTTTTTAGTTGCAAGTCCACTTCATTGATCTTCTCTGGCTCTATTTTATGCAAGTAGGCATCTAGAGATATAAAATTTCCCTTTATTGGGAACTTTGGCTGCATCCCACAAATTTTGGTATGTTGTCTCATTATTGTCATTCTCTTGGATGAAATTATGAATTGTGTCTATGGTTTGCCATTTCACCCATTCATTCTTTAGGATGAGATTATTTCATTTCCAATTATTTTTTGGTCTATTTTCCTCTGGCTTTTTATTGAATGTGGTTTTTATTGCATTGTGATCTGAAAATAATGCATTTACTATTTCTGCCTTTCTGCACTTAATTTTGAGGCCTTTATGTCCTAATATGTGGTCAATTTTTGTATAGGTTTCTGTCTCCATTCAGTTTTCTTCAAAGTTCTGTTATACCTAACTTTTCTAGTATTCTATTTACCTCTTTAACTTCTTTCTTATTTATTTTGCGGTTTGATTTATCTAGTTCTGAGAGTGCAATGTTGAAGTCTCTCACTATTATAGTTTTGCTCTCTATTTCTTCTTGCTGTTCTCTTACTTTCTCTTTTAGGAATTTAGGTGCTATACCACTTGGTGCATATATGTTTAGTATTGATATTGCTTCATTATCTATGCTACCCTTTAGCAAGATATAGTCTCCTTTCTTATCTTTTTCAATTAGATCAGTTTTTGCTTTTGCTTCATCAGGATGGCTACCCCTACTTATTTTTACTTCACCTGAAGCATAATAGATTCTACTCCAGCCTTTTACCTTTACTCTGTATGTATTACGCTACTCTAAATGTGAAGGCTGGGTGGGTGTGGCCATGTCTGGCTTGTTATGCTGAAGTTCAGGGACTCACTGTTTGTCTTCTATAGTTGCACCAGCTAATTTGCTGATGCACTGGCTTCTAAAGCAGGACAGAGAAGCCAAACTACTGTAGTTTGGTCAAGAGCCTCTCACTAGATTCCTTTTGCAGGGTCTCTCTGCCTTGAATCAATTCCTCTTCTCCTCTGCCCAATTGATTGAAGTCCTTCCAAGATATCTTCTGCTGGAAATTTGTTATTCTCCAAATATTTGTAGGTTCTGTCACTCCAAAATGTGTTTAGAACCTTGATCTAGTATTGATTCTGAGGGAAGCCAGGAAAAGCTAAGACGATGACCTTTCTATTCTCTGCTATCTTGGCTGTACCCCCAAAGTGGAGGAATTTTAAATCATCCCATGTTGACATTCATGTTCTACCAGAAGAGGATGCAGTTCAACATTTTTAAAATTTTAATTACACCCAATTGTATTATCAAATCTCTGCATAACAAATTGCTCCCTACCTCTGTAAATCTATCTAGCCTTTGATTTCCCCCATATACAGCAGTGATTCCTTTAATTAGTAAGAGAAATCTTTTCCTTTCTATTCTCAATTAATCCCAACCTTTAAATTTTCTAGGGGTTTCTGGTGGGGTCTAGAAGAAGGAGGATGCCCAGATGCTCCTAGTCCTCAGTTTTTTTTTTCAAAAGTTAAGAGGAACACCACCTTTTTCTCTTTTGTTAATTTTGTATGCTGCCTGAAGTATATTCTCTCCATAGTAGTAATAGATGGTCTGACTACTCTATCCTCAGAACATCTCTTCCTACCCCCCTCTTTCCAGTAAGTGGGAAATTTTCAATATCCTTTTTGCACTGTGTGCTTTCCTCAGTCTACTATGGGATCCTCCAGATGTTGTCACCTATCCCCCATTCAGCTCATCCTTTTTCTATTCAGAAAAATTTCCCTTAAAATCTCCTATCTTTCCATCTTTAAAGCTTTGATTTTTCCCTGATCCCTCTTTCCCTCACTTCTTATTGCCTTCCCCCTTCTTCCCATGATGGTATTTCTGTCCTTATGTTAATTCCCTTCTTGAATCTAATGATCTTACAACCTCCTTATCCGTTTGTACCATGATTCTGGTTTTCTATCTCTGTTTCTCATCTTTTATTCTGACATAAACTTTTCAAGCCTTCCCCAGTAATTCTTCTAGAGGCTTTGTGCTCCATAGTTCTAATTTTTGGAATTTCTTGTTTATATCTGGTCAGGAATTGATCACACAATGTGCCTTAAATCTTTCTTCTGCTATGGGAACCCATGGGTCCAGCAGAGTACCCTCCTTCTAAAGTGTTCCCTCATTTTTAATAAAAATTCTGATTTAGATTCCTCCTTTTTCTGGTGAATTTCAAACACTTTGTTCATATATTGGTATTTTAGAACAGCTTCTTTTATTCTAGCTACTATTAATTCCCTAGGGCAGTGTTTCCCAAAGTGTGGCATGTGTACCCCCAGGGATACGGGAAGAATTTGCTGGGGGTGTGCTTAGTTGTGCCTAATTCTACATTCTCATGAGTCAAGACAATCATATGAGGCGTGAGATGGTCCATTCTGACACAGTATGAATATACCGTACTTCGTTACAGAGTCAACTACTTCCTTAATAGTGGCTTCTCCAGGCACCTATGTATTTTTAGCTTTTGTGCGATTTTTCTTATAGGAAAGGTTTGTTATGTGCCTTAGTAAGTCCCACTGATTTTTATTATTTTACTATAGAAGGATGAAATTGTGCTGAGATAACAGATCGTCATAATTTGGTTCCCTGATTGTTCATTTTAATCTGAAGTGCGGCTGCACATCCAATAAGTCTGTTCCTTTTTTTCGACTTAATGTCTACAAATGCTGAAAAAGCAACTTCACATAAATATGAAATTGGAAAAGGCAAGATGTATTTCAGAACTTTTTCCTGTTAAAACAGGATACACATGTTGCATTTGTAACCAGAATGATGTTAAAGTACACTCCTTATGTTTATTTTTCAAGAATCCATCTGAAGCCAATTCTAACAATTGCTCTTCTTCCACATGCGACAAACCTTCTGGCATGGATTTATATTTTATTATGAATAATTTTATTTTTTGTTTATTATTATTATGTATATGTACCAAAAAAGAAAATATATATATATTTTGATTGTTATTAAAATACATTCTTTTTTTTTTTTTTGATGAGGGGTACTCAGTGTTACGAAAATTATAGAGGAGTACACATATGTCAAAAGTTTGGGAAACACTACCCTAAAGTATTGCATATTAACCCAATGAGTCTGATTGTTGTAATCCCAGCCTGGATTTGCATTCTGCTAGATATTTAACTTCTGCTGGAATCACTCCCATGGTGGGAGGTGTCTCCTTTCCCACTCTGTCATGAAAGCCCTTCTGATCATACTTTTCTCTTCTTTAATAAAGAGAGTGTTGAAGATTGACATTAATCCACTTCAAATGTAAATATTCAAACCCCTAAAAACTGGTCTAGCTGTTGAGACAACCCCAATGGATCTTCTGTCAATAACTTCATTTCTTTCTTAAAGGCCCTCACTATGATAGTGTTCAAAGGAGTATTT
This sequence comes from Antechinus flavipes, assembly GCF_016432865.1. Taxonomy (NCBI): domain Eukaryota; kingdom Metazoa; phylum Chordata; class Mammalia; order Dasyuromorphia; family Dasyuridae; genus Antechinus; species Antechinus flavipes. Next base: position 274,327,799 of record NC_067398.1, read on the forward strand.
ACAAACCCAATCCCTCCCTTTGGAACTTACCTTAATTAAAACATGGATTCTACCTCTTCCTGGTAGAATCTTCTTGATGCCACCTATTTTTTGTTGCAATTAAACAACAGGTTCTGAATATCTTGCCTATACTGCACTAATTCTTTTCTTAGCCTGGAGTAAAGTCTTCCACCTGACTTCCTTTCAAAATTGGCAGATTAGAAGCAGCTTCAATGGTAAGAGAAAGAGCAGGTAGGTAGAGAAGTGGAGGTAAAGGCTAATTATGAGGAGGGGGCTAAGGGTAGTGGGTAAAGAAAAGGATCCCACTTACAGGATACCTTATGACTTTCCTTATACTTTTTTCCTTTCCTTTACCTGACTTAGGAAAATTCCAGCTGCTGTCAGAGTCCCCATACTCTAATAGCTGGCAAAATATTTCTCCTCCTCAGTAATAGTCTTTATCATTCACATACAGATTTAATAATTGACAAACCCAATTTTCATCAGATGTGAATTTTGACCAAAACATTGAGAATGCCAAAATAGATTCCTTAGTTCTTAGTTCTTAGCAGGAGTATTTGATCATTTTCTTCTTTTCTTTTCCCCTAGTCCTGGGAGTGAACATTTCCCAAGGGGACTTTGAGGAAAAAAAGGTTCCCAGGGATTCCTCCACATCCTAAGCCTTGAATATCACCACCCTCATCACCCAGTCTGGTGTTAGTCTGTGAGTAATCTTCACAGACTTCTGGACTCATAGGTTATTTGATTCTGTTGTCAGTTATGACCAAACTGAACAGGCCCCCAAAATAATGGGACTTCCTAACCAACAAAGGATTTTTCTTAACCTTTGTTTGACATATTGACTTGCATGGTCTGCCAGCAGGCTTTCCAATCCTAGGTTTCCTTAGTTCTCTGGATTCTATAAAAGTAGTTTGAAATTGCAAGCTTGGACAGAGCAGGAGCAACCTACAGAAACTGGTACAGAAATCAACAGGAGAGCTTTTCCTGTGGTAACTTACTTTGTTTGCTTCATCCAATATCTGCTAATTGAGTCCTATGTAGAGTTCCAAAATTGTTAGAAACGTGCTTGATACTCAAATTTATATATCAAGGCAAATTCTGAAAATAAAATCCAAAGAAAGTGGGCTTAAGTTTCTGTCCAGAAGCAGGCTCTGCTGTCTTTTTATTATTATTATTACAGCTTTTTATTTACAAGATATATGCATGGTAATTTTTCAGCATTGACAATAGCAAAACCTTCTGTTCCAACTTTTCCCCTCCTTCCCCCCACCCCTTCCCCCAGATGGCAGGTTGACCAATATATGTTAAATATGTTAAAGTATAATTAAATACAATATATGTATACATGTCCATACAGTTATCTTGCTGTACAAAAAGAATCGGACTTTGAAATAGTGTACAATTAACCTGTGAAGGAAATCAAAAGTGCAGGTGGACAAAAATAGAGGGATTGGGAATTCTATGTAGTGGTTCATAGTCATCTCCCAGAGTTCTTTCTCTGGGTATAGCTGGTTCAGTTCATTACTGCTCTATTGGAACTGATTTGGTTCATCTCATTGTTGAAGAGGGCCATATCCATCTCTAATGTCTTTAAGAAAGAGAAGACTGGATACAGAAACAAGGGAAACTTTATTCTGTTAGTTTGTCACAGTCCCCCTTCTTTCAAGGAATGGATTGGTCAGTTCCCTTCTGAATTAGTCTTCCTATATTTTCCCTAAATATGTATAAGCAAGTGCTATCTCTCTTGATATGTGTCTCATGTTCAGTTAATGAGGCTCTTAATTTTATGTGGGTTGTGTTAGGTACATTCATGAGGCACATTAAGCATAATCAATTAAAATTTTTGCTTGCTTGAGGCATAAACCTAAGTCACTTGCATTCAATCAACACCTAAGGTTATTTATGTTGACTTGAGATTCTTTAATTTTCTTCAGCCAGGATATACTGACCTTAAAACTTATTCACATTCTTTTCTATCATGGCAATGGAGAAGGGAGGCTGTGAGATTCTAAAATTTCAATTTTTCAACTTCTTCAATTGTGAAAACAAACCCTTACAATTTTGCTACTCAAACTCAGTGGTCTATGAGGATGGGTTTTGTAGGAAGCCATGAATAAATATTTTAAATTTCTTTCTACCCTTTTCCTAGGAGGGAAAGAAAGAGATTGAAACTAGAAGATAGCCATTCTGCTATAGTTCAGCCTTTTATACTGATTTGGTGTTGATCTGCCAGTCATCTTGAGTTCATCTGCCAGATAATATTGCCAACTTGGCAATTGCTCAGTAGTTGATAGAAAAGAAGGGGGCTCCTCTCTTGCTAGAGGATACAGTTCTGACTTTTGTCTTCTGTCTTCAGTTTTCTAGAAATTAGCAGTTACAGGTGGGGAATTATGGTTACTTGATGAGATGATCTCTAGAACCCTAACATAGATAGCATTATCTGTGAAATTAATTTCAGCTTTGCCAGCATTTGCTAGCTGATCCCATTGTGATTTCCACTTTGTAAGTGGGTCAGGAAGTGAAATAGACGGTATGTCTCCTGGAACAAGTGGTCTTAATGGGAATTGTGCTATTTGCTTCTGTAGATTGCTAAATCCTTGGCATGAGCCTCAAGTCTTTCCTTGTCCTATAAATTCCATTTCCATTTGAACAGGCTTCATTGGCTGACCTCAGCTTCCTTATAAGTGTTTTTACTAACTTAGGGCACTACAGACAGTTCTGCACTTTTACATAGTGAACTATTCTGTAGACAAAGCTAGTCATTATTTTTACATAATGCAAACCTGCGGACTTCTGGCCAAGATGGCGGAGAGGAAATACACTTCTGTGTAACCTCCGTGTTTTTCTCTCACTATTCATTTCATTTCATGCCTCTGAATTAATGCTCGACTGAAAAAAAACCATACAATTACTTACCAAGAGAAACCATCCTTGAGACTCGTCAAGAAAGGTCTGTTTTTGCGCGAGGGCGGGGACGGTATTTGGAAGCAGTCTGCGGGCAGCAGCTGCAACCAGAGCACAGATAGCAGCTCAGAACCGGGTAGAGTGGAGAGGGGGTGGGGTGCGATCGCAGCCGTCTCTGCGGGGAGAGTTTTGCTACAGGAGCAAGTCAGCAGCCCAGCAGAGAAGCTAAAAACACCGGGGGTGAAGAATACAACCCCAAACAGCTGGAGTCTCTCGGGACCTGGCCACCCCTCCCCCACAGTGTCTTAGCCCGCTCGGATCTCAGCGCGCAGGCGCCATAGCACAGTAGGACCCGTGCCTCACGAATACCCTGCCCCTCCCCCAAAGAAAGCAGCCTCCATTCAAGGGGTTTTTTTCCTTCTGTTTCTTTGATAGTTTGTCTTTGATAAATAGACAGAATGAGCAAGAAACTGAAAAAGAATTTAACCCTGGACAGCTTTTATACAGATAAAGAGCAGACTCCAAACCCTGAGGAGAATAAAAACAAACAGTCCCCAGGTGAATCCCCAAAGGAGGAGACCATATGTCCCTCAGCACAGATGAATCTCATGGAGGAAATTAAAAAGGCTCTCACAAGGGAGCTAGAAGAAAAATGGGAAAAGGAGAGGGAGGCTCTGCAAAAGGGGAAGGAGGCTTGGCAAAAGGAGAAGGAGGCTTTGCAAAAGGAGAGGGAGACTTGGCAAAAGCAGAGTGAGGCTCTGCAAAAGGAGAGGGAGGCTTGGCAAAAGGAGAGGGAGGCTCTGCAAAAGGAGAGGGAGGCTTGGCAAAAGAGCCTGGAGAAGTCAGTTAAAGAGAGAGTGGATAAAGAAACCAAATCCTTGAAAAATAGGATTGGTGAACTGGAAAACAAAATTGGCGAAATGGAAAAAAATTCCACAGAACAAAAGAACTCAATTGGACAATTAGAAAAAGATCTTAAAAAAGTGAGTGAAGAAAATTCCTCACTGAAAATCAGGGTCGAACAATTGGAATTGAATGACTCAAGGAGACAAGAAGAATCAGTCAAGCAAATCCAAAAAAATCAAACAATGGAAAAGGATGTGAAATACCTTCTGGGGAAGACAACAGACCTGGAAAACAGATCCAGGAGAGACAACCTGAGAATCATTGGACTTCCAGAAAAGTATGATGAAAAAAAGAGCCTGGACACTATCTTCCAGGAAATTATCAAAGAGAACTGCCCAGAAGTCATAGAAACAGAAGGTAAAATAGACATTGAAAGAATTCATCGATCCCCTACTGAAAGGGATCCTAAAATCAAAACACCAAGGAATATAGTGGCCAAATGCCAGAACCCACAGGCAAAGGAAAAAATACTGCAAGCAGCTAGAAAAACCCAATTCAAGTATCAAGGAGCCACAATAAGGATCACCCAGGATCTGGCAGCATCCACATTAAAGGATCGAAGGGCCTGGAATATGATATTCCGAAAGGCTAAGGAACTTGGTATGCAACCAAAAATAACTTACCCAGCGAGATTGAGCATCTTTTTCCAGGGAAGAAGATGGACATTCAACGAAATAAGCGAATTTCATCTATTTCTGATGAAAAAGCCAGAACTTAACAAAAAATTTGATCTACAAGCACAGAACTCAAGAGAAATCTAAAAAGGTAAAGATTAATCTTGGGAACTATATTTCGACTGTAAAGATGTATAAAGAATACATGTATACCTTGTTCTAGAAACTAGATGTGGAAAGGACATTGTACTAGAAAAAAGGGAAAGGGGGGTACTACATCTCATGAAGAGGCAAAGAAAACCTAGTATATCTGAGAGAAAGAATGGAGAGGGATGAAAATAGTGAGTATTTTACTGCTTTCAGAATTGGCATTAAGAGAAGAATTTTAGACATATTCAATCTATGGTGAAACTTCTCCCACCTCATTGAAAAGTGAGAAGGGAAAAGTGAAAAAGGAAGGAATAAGCTAAGTGGAAGGGAATATGGTAACTGGGAGGGAAAGGGGCAAGTTGGGGGGGGAACTCTAAGCGGGGGAGGGATACTGAAAAAGGGAGGGCTGTAAGAAGCAAGGGGAGCTCACAAGCTTAATACTGGGAAGGGGGGTAAGGGAGTAAGAAGGGAGAAAAGCATAAACCGGGGTTAACAAGATGGCAAGTAATACAGAATTGGTCATTTTAACCATAAATGTGAACGGGGTAAACTCCTCTATAAAGAGGAAGCGGTTAGCAGAATGGATTAAAAGCCAGAATCCTACAATATGTTGTATACAGGAAACACACCTGAAGCGGGGTGATACATGCAGGTTAAAGGTAAAAGGTTGGAGCAAAACCTACTATGCTTCAGGTGAAGCCAAAAAAGCAGGGGTAGCCATCCTGATCTCAGATCAAGCTAAAGCAAAAATTGATCTAATCAAAAGAGATAAGGAAGGGCACTATATCTTGCTAAAGGGTAGAATGAATAATGAAGAAGTATCTATATTAAATATATATGCACCAAGTAGTGTAGCATCTAAATTCTTAAAAGAGAAATTAAGAGAGCTGCAAGAAGAAATAGACAGTAAAACTATAATAGTGGGAGATCTCAACCTTGCACTCTCAGAATTAGATAAATCAAACCACAAAATAAATAAGAAAGAAGTCAAAGAGATAAATAGAATACTAGAAAAATTAGATATGATAGATCTCTGGAGAAAATGTAATGGGGACAGAAAGGAGTACACCTTCTTTTCAGCAGTTCATGGAACCTATACAAAAATTGATCATATATTAGGACATAAAAACCTCAAACTCAAATGCAGTAAGTCAGAAATAGTGAATGCATCCTTTTCAGACCATGATGCATTGAAAATTACATTCAATAAAAAGCCACAGGAAAGTAGACCAAAAAATAATTGGAAACTAAATAATCTCATACTAAAGAATGATTGGGTGAAACAGCAAATTATAGACATAATTAATAACTTCATCCAAGAAAATGATAATAATGAGACATCATACCAAAATGTATGGGATGCAGCCAAAGCGGTAATAAGGGGAAATCTCATATCTCTAGAGGCCTATTTGTATAAAATAGAGAAAGAGAAGGTCAATGAATTGGGCTTGCAACTAAAAATGCTAGAAAAGGAACAAATTAAAAACCCCCAATCAAACGCTAAACTTGAAATTCAAAAAATAAAAGGAGAGATCAATAAAATTGAAAGTAAAAAAACTATTGAATTGATTAATAAAACTAAGAGTTGGTTCTATGAAAAAACCAACAAAATAGACAAACCCTTAGTAAATCTGATTAAAAAAAGGAAAGAGGAAAATCAAATTGTTAGTCTTAAAAATGAAAAGGGAGAACTCACCACTAACGAAGAGGAAATTAGAGCAATAATTAGGAGTTACTTTGCCCAACTTTATGCCAATAAATTCGACAACTTAATATATAGCTCCAAAAATATAGCTTGCCTAAACTAACAGAGGAAGAAGTAAATATCCTAAACACTGCTATCTCAGAAAAAGAAATAGAACAAACTATCAATCAACTCCCTAAGAAAAAAACCCCAGGACCAGATGGATTTACATCTGAATTCTATCAAACATTTAAAGATCAATTAACTCCAATGCTAAATAAACTATTTGAAGAAGTAGGGATTGAAGGAGTCCTACCAAACTCCTTTTATGACACAGATATGGTACTGATACCTAAACCAGGTAGGCTGAAAACAGAGAAAGAAAATTATAGACCAATCTCCCTAAAGAATATTGATGCTAAAATCTTAAATAAAATATTAGCAAAAAGATTACAGAAAATCATCCCCAGGATAATACACTATGACCAAGTAGGATTTATACCAGGAATGCAGGGCTGGTTCAATATTAGGAAAACTATTAACATAATTGACTATATCAACAACCAACCAAACAAAAACCATACGATCATCTCAATAGATGCAGAAAAAGCATTTGATAAAATCCAACAGCCATTCCTAATAAAAACACTTGAGAGCATAGGAATAAAAGGACTTTTCCTTAAAATAGTTAGGAGCATATATTTTAAACCTTCAGTAAGCATCATATGCAATGGGGAAAAACTGGAACCTTTCCCGGTAAGATCTGGAGTGAAGCAAGGTTGCCCACTATCACCATTATTATTCAATATTGTATTAGAAACACTGGCCTCTGCAATAAGAGTCGAGAAAGAGATTAAAGGAATTAGAGTAGGCAATGAGGAAACCAAACTATCACTCTTTGCAGATGATATGATGGTATACCTAGAAAACCCCAGAGATTCTACTAAAAAGCTATTAGAAATAATTCATAATTTTAGCAAAGTAGCAGGATACAAAATAAATCCCCATAAATCCTCAGCATTCTTATACACCACCAACAAAATCCAAGAGCAAGAGATACAAAGAGAAATTCCATTCAAAATAACTGTTGATAGCATAAAATATTTGGGAATCTACCTACCAAAGGAAAGTCAGGAATTATATGAGCAAAATTACAAAAAAGTTTTCACACAAATAAAGTCAGACTTAAATAATTGGAAAAATATTAAGTGCTCTTGGATAGGCCGAGCAAATATAATAAAGATGACAATACTCCCTAAACTAATCTATTTATTTAGTGCTATACCAATCAGACTTCCAAGAAAATATTTTAATGATTTAGAAAAAATAACAACAAAATTCATATGGAACAATAAAAAGTCGAGAATCTCAAGGGAATTAATGAAAAAAAAAATCAAATGAAGGTGGTCTAGCTGTACCTGATCTAAAATTATATTATAAAGCAGCAGTCATCAAAACCATCTGGTATTGGCTTAGAAATAGATTAGTTGATCAGTGGAAAAGGTTAGGTTCACAAGACAGAATAGTCAACTATAACAATCTAGTGTTTGACAAACCCAAAGATTCTAAATTTTGGGATAAGATTTCATTATTTGATAAAAACTGCTGGGATAACTGGAAATTAGTATGGCAGAAATTAGGCAAGGACCCACACTTAACACCACATACCAAGATAAGATCAAAATGGGTCCATGACCTAGGCATAAAGAACGAGATTATAAATAAATTAGAGGAACATAGGATAGTTTATCTCTCAGACTTGTGGAGGAGAAAGAAATTTGTGACCAAAGATGAACTAGAGACTATTACCAATCACAAAATAGAAAATTTTGATTATATCAAATTAAAAAGCCTTTGTACAAACAGAACAAATGCAAACAAGATTAGTAGGGAAGTAACAAACTGGGAAAACATCTTTACAATTAAAGGTTCTGATAAAGGCCTCATTTCCAAAATATATAGAGAACTGACTCAAATTTATAAAAAATCAAGCCATTCTCCAATTGATAAATGGTCAAAGGATATGAACAGACAATTTTCAGATGAAGAAATTGAAACTTTTACCACTCACATGAAAGAGTGTTCCAAATCACTATTGATCAGAGAAATGCAAATTAAGACAACTCTGAGATATCACTACACACCTGTCAGATTGGCTAAGATGACAGGAAAAAATAATGATGAATGTTGGAGGGGATGCGGGAAAACGGGGACACTGATGCATTGTTGGTGGAGTTGTGAACAAATCCAGCCATTCTGGAGAGCAATCTGGAATTATGCCCAAAAAGTTATCAAACTGTGCATACCCTTTGATCCAGCAGTGTTTCTATTGGGCTTATACCCCAAAGAGACACTAAAAAAGGGAAGGGGACCTGTATGTGCCAAAATGTTTGTAGCAGCCCTGTTTGTAGTGGCTAGAAACTGGAAAATGAATGGATGCCCATCAATTGGAGAATGGCTGGGTAAATTGTGGTATATGAATGTTATGGAATATTATTGCTCTGTAAGGAATGACCAGCAGGATGAATACAGAGAGGCTTGGAGAGACCTACATGGACTGATGCTAAGTGAGATGAGCAGAACCAGGAGATCATTATACACTTCGACAACGATATTGTATGAGGATGTATTCTGATGGAAGTGTATTTCTCTGACAAAGAGACTTAACTGAGTTTCATTGGAGAAATGATGGACAGAAACAGCTACACCCAAAGAAGGAATACTGGGAAATGAATGTGAACTATTTGCATTTTTGATTTTCTTCCCGAGTTATTTTTACCTTCTGAATCCAATTCTCCCTGTGCAACAAGAGAACTGTTCGGTTCTGCAAATATGTATTGTATCTAGGATATACTGCAACATATTTAACATATATAGGACTGCTTGCCATCCTGGGGGGGGGGGAGGAGGAAGGGGGGGGAAAAACGAAACATAAGTGATTGCAAGGGATAATGTCGTGTAAAAATTATCCTGGCATGGATTCTGTCAATACAAAGTTATTATTAAATAAATTTAAATTAAAAAAAAATAAAGATCATCTAGGACTTCCCTTCCAACTTTAAAAAAAAAAAATAATGCAAACCTGCTAGCACTAAAGTGAGCAAGGAAAGAAAACAGGAAGGGTCTCATACATGGTTCAAAGACAGATGGGTGCTGGAGAGAAGTGAAAATAGGAAAAGAAATACACAGGGCTGGGGCCAGTCACATAGAGGTCTGGCTGGAAAAAAGGGAGAATATACAAGGGCAGGCAAGGACACAAATAAAAAAGGAGGAGCAAAAGCAGGGGAGAGGGTCAAGAATGGAAGATGGACATGATTATGGTTAACCAAGAAGAGCAAAGGTCTCTAAGCACTTGAGGTGTCAGATCACTCCTAAATCCAGCAGAGCCACCACACTGCTTTCTATTTCTATTCAGTTCTGCTTTCACTTGGAGATTTCTTTTGAGGGAGAACTAGGGAAAGCCAGAGTGCCTAGGCAAGGACAAGAGGAGAGAAATAGCACATTATTTAATAGTAAAGTTAACAAATATTTTTTGGGGGGAGGAAGAGATGAAGATTTCTTTCTGAATTCTTTACACAAAGTTAAGTTGTGTAATAACAAATTTACATAAACGAAGAACTTAGTTTTTATGAGTAATTCAACCTTAGAGTGGCAGGGATTATGCCTGTCAAGTGCTCTGTAATCATCATAGCTCAATAGGCTAGTATCCATCTCCACAGGAATGATTATCTGGTAGCAGCATCTAAGAGCTTCTTGATCCAGAACTCCATTGGCATTTTTTTTTTTTTGCTACAATGGTGAATCTATAGACTTCAGAAAGTATGGGTAGATATGCTTGAGGCTTCTACTTAGAAATCATCATCTGGCAGTAATAAAAACGATGTTTTATTGAATGTCATTTTGATGAAACAGCAGGTTTGCAGAGTGCTTTGGAATGTGAAAAACTCATAAAGATATTCTCATAGTCAAAAAGAGTTTTGTTTTTTTTCCACAAAGGCACATAGGCCAACCAAAGTAGGTCTAGAATCTAAGTGTGCACAAGAGGTATTATATATGAATCAGAAATTGGGAATAAAAGAAGTGACCATGGGGCTTAGAGAGTCAGGGAGGATTCTAGTGTGAATAAACTCACATGCATTATAATTACATTAACAAGGGTATAATGGGAATCCAGGAACAAGGTTGTATGCTAAAATGATGTTTCTGTCTCAAAGATTAATGTGAGACAGTTATGATTTAGTCGAAAATCTTTTAATTACAGAAGGATTGGTGGTTCAGACTTGCTGATAAGGACATGAGCAATAACTGTGTAGTCTGCTGTTAGTGGATGATAAGGTCAATTTTTAGAATGCAGTATGTTTATGAGAACAGTATGTATTCACGTCATTTCCATCTTTTTTGTCAGGGAGAATTTTTGAGCTTGGGGAAAGGAGTGATGATCATTCTTCCATAGCTTCTTTGAGCAAGAATGAAGTCTGTAGCTGTCTATAAATGTGTTGTAAATGAAAAACTGTAACCTCCCACCCAGAGATTACTGATTGCCAGTCTTGCCTAGTCTCAGTTCTTCAGAAATCTTACCCAATTGTAGGTTCTCATAGATTTCTGGCCACTGCCTTTCTGAGCAGTGGTTCTCATGTTTAACAGAGCATCTAGACACAGTGGCTCATGAGCTTAGATCTATATTTAATGCAATCACATCCTGTACTCCTCACTGCACTATTACTGATATCCTGCTGACTCCCACTGAACTCCCGTTGAACTGTTGAATTCCACCTATTTTCCTGGTCCACACTGTTTATATAGGGTGTATAAGGTCACCAGCCAATAAGGGAAGGAGACATCTCCTGTTGATGATGAATTTATTTCATTTAGCGGGACTGATCATCAAATCAAACTAACTTTAACATCACCTAATTAATGAGATTACAAGGTGTTTAAAAATAGAACAAAGGCAAACAAAAGTGAAATAGTAAGAACTAGGCCCAACAGGGGCCAAAATCAAGAAAGGATAACATGGTGTTCAACCCACTCAAGACAGTCTGTTCAAGGAGTTAGGATGTCATAAGTCTCCGTTTTTTTTTTCCCGGTTTCAATTGTATACACCTTTTGGTATCTAGTAAAGAAAGGCACAAGAAAAGTCATGTCCTGTAACACTACCTCACTAACGTTGGCAGGTGGGTATGTTGGTTTTTCACCCACTAATTTAGAGGCCTTGCCTACAAGTAGAAAACAGGGCAAAGTGTCTCCCTGGCCCACCATATGAATAGCAGGTAGCCGTGGAAGAAGTCATCTCTAGGTGTTGCACATCAACCAGGACAGTCCGATTCAGCTACTATACTGGTGCTATATTCGCCATTTTTGGTGTCATGGTCAAGAAGGATATGGCCGTCATCAGCTTCTGAAGGACTGCTGATGTTTAGCCAAACCTTCTGGGCCATCATCAAGGGTGGCAATGTTGTCATCATCTGTTTCTTCTCTTTTTAGTTTCTCAGGTCACAGATGTTTCTGATTGGGAGCCACTCCTCTGCTGTTGGATCTGCATCTGGAATGACAACCCCAAACCTTGACCCAACCCGGTTCCTTCCAGATGCAGTCTAAGTCCTTCTACATCACTGTGGAAAGAGGGCTCTTGTCCTTGTTGGCCAGTCTGTTAGTTAGCTGTGCTAACATCTGCCAGAAGTGCATTGCGGGGGTAAGGTCCAAAGAATGTAAAAATTGCAGGAAATTGTATGTATACATTGCTGCATCTAAGCAAGTCTGTGTGAGTTGGGTAATGAGTCGTGCAAAACGCAACATTCCCTTTTCTTGTTTAGATGGGAGTATTTCCAAGGTATGAATAGCCTGTCCAATAATGGCTTGGCCAGTAGGGTTATATGGGATGCCAGTGGAATGGGCAATGCCAAATTCAATGCAGAAGGACCAAAAGGCAGAAGATCTATAAGCCAGTCCATTTTCTGTCTTAAGTTCATGTGGTACTCCACAATGGAAAAACAATGATAAAGATGACTAATCACATGCTTAACTGCTTCCCCGATTGGAGCAAAGCCATGAGGAGTTGAGAATGTTATCCATAGTTACATGGACGCTTTGCTTCTTAACATGAGAGTGATGCCCATTTGCTATAAAGCATTAGATCTCAAATCACAAGGATTTTTTCCTGGAGGGAGTATAGAAGCATGGAAAGGAAGGTAAGCTGTCCAGACTTTTACTATGCTCCTAGCTTACTCTCTTGTTATCCCAAATTGCAAATGTAAAGCTCCAGCAACCTGATGATAAAAAGTAGGACCTGAAAGTCAACTATGAAAAGTGGACATGCAAAATACTTACCTGAAAGCTTTCTCACTTGCTCTTGAAGTTCTTTAAAGAGCTGATATATATTAGAAGCTACAAATTTTATTTGGGCTGTGGCAGTTCTTTGTATCACACCTACTGGATGTAAAACTAAGAGCTAGAATAATTGCATACAATTCATTCTGCTGAATGGACTGAAAGGAAATTCTGACTACTCTCTTCATAATTACTACTATAGAGAGTACATAGCACAAATGTTATTTTTGGATGCATCTATAAATATAGTTGGTCCTTTAAGAGGAACCTTAGAAACCTTTTCTTCAGAAATCCATTGTCAATTATATAATAGCTGGGTTATCTTTAATGGAGACCTGTGTGTAAAGTGTGGAGCTGTGGCCAATAAATTTTTCCACTCTGGGATGGTTTCACAAGACACATCAATTTGTGCATTGGTACAAAAGCTGTATATCTTGTCAGGTCTTTTCCCAGATAATGGTACTGCTTGCTTAATGGTCTTTAATGAAATTCTAGCCACAAAGTACTGGGTAAGGAGTAAGGCTTTGTTCTGGTTGTGCTTATTACCTCCTTTTTTATTATTGCCTCCTTTGTAATAAAAACTGCTTTTCCAAGGCTTTTTGAGTGACTCTTAAAACCACATTGGATAAAGCCAGTTCAGTTTCTTTTAGAGCCTCTTGAGTTTCTTTTGTAAGCTGGTGTCGTGTGTCTAAAACACTCTCTCCCCTTAAAATGTCATATAATGGTGGTAATAACATAATTTTTGGAAATGCTTTTCTTACAGGAGTAAGAGCAGTAGCCATATACATACATTTGACACATAGTAGGGCTATTTTTCATTCCCTGTGGCAAAACTGTCCATTCAAATTTTTTATAAGGCTCCTCTAAATTAATGCTGAAAAGGCAAATCTCTTCATATCCTCTTTATCCAGAGGGATAGAATAGAAATAATTCTTAATCCAAAGAGGCCATCCCATAGGAAACCCAAGCTGAAGAGCTCCCATTCTCTCCATCTGTTCATTTACCCTTCTCAAATCAGTCAACATCCTCCATTTTCCAAATTTCTTTTTTATAGCAATTACAGGGGACTTAAAATGACTTTGAAAAGTTTGTATGTGTCCTTGGTCACATTGCCTTTGCACTATATCTAATAAGGCCTGAATTTTTTCACTTTGTGTCTTCCCTACAGATTGATAGGGATTTTTTCAACTACAAAAGAAATAAAAATTCCTGTCTCATCTTCAAATTCCCATCTCAAAGGGGTAGTACTAATTTTAACTGCTATTGATCTTCCTATGCCAGATGTTTGCTTTAATCTTTGGCCAATGACTAGGACAACTGACCCTCTAATGACTGCACCTGTCTACCAACCTCTTCAATGTTATGCCATTCACATAGATAGTGGGCATAGGACATTCAGCTGTAATAGCTGCAGTCTAAAATATTCCTGAATTCTGTTGCTGTGAGTCAAAATCTGCATAAATATCATCAAATTGCATTTCAGGAGTGTAAATCAATAATCCTCTTGGGTCATAATTTTCTACCTATATTAGTGACTGGGACAATAGCTACACATTCACCAGTTTACCAAATCACTATATGCATAGACACTATCTTGTAAGCACTCTCAAGGGATAAAATGATCAAGCTATGGAGGCAAAGGATCTATAAGCCAAATAAAGACAAGATTTCAGCTCTCTGGGGAACATTTCAGTAGTCCCAGCAGCACACAGCTTTACTTTCCCTAATTTTAGTCCCCTTCCCCCACAGGCTTGTTTAAAGACTAACTAATCAGGTTGAAGTACTGAACTTTTAAAGATGGAGTATAATAGTTGCCATTAAGCCACCACAAGTGTCTTTTGCCTGGGGCCCTAAAACCTAGCCTCACCTCTTGTAATGAGGTCATAAGTGATTGGCAGAACTGCTTTGTGGATAATGCTGATGATATCGCCTCTCCCATTCCTCCTGCTCTTCCTTCCCAGGAAGGCGGAGTTAAGGGAGGATGGTCAGGAGACAGGGAATACTCTAAAGGCACATGCTGGGCTGTAGGCAGAATTGAAACTGAAACTGAGCTCTGAATGTGAAAAGGACTACACCCCTTCCCTACAGTTAAGTATTTGACACATCTAATTTCCTTTTCTGCCCACCCCACCATGGAAATTAAAATTCTTATCTTTTTTCTCTAACAAATGGCTAAGCCCTGCAGATCTAGAGCTGTAGCAGGCAAGATAAATCAGTACAATACTAAAAAAGATTTCTTTAGCTATGCCCCTCATGCTATACTCTCCAAGGCTATCATTACCAACTCTCTGCTTGCTTTTCTCCTGATACTTCCTTGTTTGGCTGCCCAAGTTAAAATCTTTCCTAGTTTTAGAACTTGTGGGATTCTTTAACCCATTGTATTCACTTGGTTCTCCCATTATTAACTGCTGTAAAGTAGGTTTTTATTCCTTTTCTGTCTGAGCTCTGCTGTAAAGTAACTTTCTGTTTCTTCTCTAACTCAACTTGTAGCTCTTGAACTTCTTGTTCTAGCTGTTGTAATCTTTTGTTTCTTCTTTTTCTCAGCCTGTAGTTCTTGAACTTTTTGTTGCTGCTTAATCACCTCTTTCATCTCCTGATTTTTAATTTGCTCAGCTGTGCTTAATGGGTGTGGGAGTAGATGCCTCAGAGTTTGGGTGTGAAGACTTCTGCTCCTTATCAGACATGTTCTCCACTAGAGAATCACCTGTCTGGCTCTCTAACTTATATACTTGAGCTTCCTGCACAGCTGTGTCCTCAGGCATGATCACAGGTAAACTTAGACCCAGATCCATCACACTTCTCTGCCTCCTCATCTCTCAACAAGGCTGTTGAGCCTTCTCTTGTGGGACCTAACAACCTTAAAAGTGCTGTCCCCACATTGGGCCACCACTTGTAACTTCCACTCAGAAGTTACTGATTGCCAGTCTTGCCTAGCCGCAGTCCTTCAGAACTTTTATCCAATCATAGGTCATCATAGATTTCTGGCTACTGCCTCTCCAAGTAGTGGTTCTCATGTCTAACAGATCTACCAAATGGAAGTGAATTTTCTTTCTTTCTTTCTTTTTTTAAATACCTTTTTATTTACAAGATGTATGCATGGGTAATTTTTCAGCATTGACAATTGCAAAATCTTTTGATCCAAATGTTCCCCTCCTTCCCCCCACCCCATAATCTCCCCAAATAGCAGGGTGACCAATACATGTTAAATATGTTAAAGTATAAGTTAAATACAATATATGTACACATGTCCATACAGTTATTTTGCTGCACAAAAAGAATTGGACTTTGAAATAGTCTTTAATTAACCTGTGAAGGAAATCAAAAATGCAGTTAGGCAAAAAGAGAGGGATTGGGAATTCTATGTAGTGATTCATAGTCATCTTCCAGAGTTCTTTCGCCGGGTATAACTGGTTCAATTCGTTAGTCCTCTATTGGAACTGATTTGGTTCATCACATTGTTGAAGAGGGCCACATCCATCAGAATTGATCATCATATAGTATTGTTGTTGAAGTATTTAGTGATCTCTTGGTCCTGCTCATTTTACTCAGCATCAGTTCATGCAAGTTTCTCCAGGCCTTTCTGAAATCATCCCTCTGGTCAATTCTTACAGAACAATAAAATTCCATAATAATTCATATGCCACAATTTATTCAGCCATTCTGAATTGATGGGCATCCTTTCAATTTCCAGTTCCTAGCCACTATAAAGAGGGTTGCCACAAACATTCTTGCACATAAGGGGTCCCTTTCCTTTCTTTAAAATCTCTTTGGAATATAAGCTCAGTAGTAACACTGCTGGATCAAAAGGTATGCACAGTTTGATAATTTTTTGAGCATAGTTCCAAATCGCTCTCCAGAATGGCTGGATGTGTTCACAATTCCATCAACAATGTATCAATGTCCCAGTTTTCCCACATCCCCTCCAACATTCTGCATTATCATTCCCTGTCATTCTAGCCAATCTGAAAGGTTTGTATCTCAGAGTTGTCTTAGTTTGCATTTCTCTGGTTAATAATTGTAATGGGCAGAGACTTGAGTTAATGCACTGACATCCCAAGCACGTGAGGCTAAATAGTAATTGGACCATACTCTATTAATAGATATGCTTGGAGAAAAAATGGCCCCTGCCCATTCTTTGTGCAAAGTCCTGATATGTTGTATAGGAAATGACGTTTTTGGTGGGTGGAGGCAAAGGAGTGGAAAGGGAAGTGGAAGGACAGACTGCTGGCTGGCATCTTGTCACAGCTGCTTGCATTGCTATCGCGGTGGCCCTTCATCTCCAATCCCCCTCTGCTAGTTGGCTTCCTGTCGCAGCTGCCCATATTGCTATCACAATCCTTCTTGCCCATATTGCTATCACAATCCTTTTTCACCTCTTCACTTCAATAAAGATTGAAGATTTTTCCCTTAACCTGAATTCCTGACTCCGGCTGATTTTAAATACGCGGTCATCAAAAATAATGACTTGGAACACCTTTTCATATAGCTAGATATAGTTTCAATTTATTCGTCTGAGAATTCTCTGTTCATATCCTTTGACCATTTATCAATTGGAGAATGGCTTGATTTCTTATAAATTAAAGTCAGTTCTCTATATATTTTGGAAATGAGGCCTTTATCAGAACCTTTGACTATAAAAATGCTTTCCCAGTTTACTGTTTCCCTTCTAATCTTGTCTGCATTAGTTTTGTTTGTACAAAAACTTTTCAATTTGATATCATCAAAATTTTCTATTTTGCATTCAATAGTGATCTCTAGTTCTTCTTTGATCATAAATTCCTTCCTCTTCCACAGGTCTGAGAGGTAAACTATCCTATGTTGTTCTAATTTATTTATTATCTCATTCTTTATGCCTAAGTCATGAACCCATTTTGACTTTATCTTGGTATACGGCTTTAAGTATGGGTCAATGCCTAGTTTCTGCCATACTAATTTCCAATTTTCCCAGTAGTTTTTGTCAAACAGTAATTTCTTATCCCCAAAGCTGGGGTCTTTGGGTTTGTCAAATACTAGATTATTAAAGTTATTGATGTTTTTGTTCTTTGAACCTAACCTATTCCACTGATCAACTAGTCTAATACTTAGCCAATACCAAATGGTTTTGGTAACCACTGCTTTATAATATAATTTTAGATCTGGTACAGCCACCTTCATTTGATTTTTTTTTTCATTAGTTCCCTTGAAATTCTTGACCTTTTGTTTTTCCATATGAACTTTGTTGTTATTTTTTCTAGGTCATTAAAATAGTTTTTTGGGAGTTTAATTGGTATAACACTAAGTAAATAGATTAGTTTAGGTACTATTTTCATCTTTATTATATTTGCTCGCCCTATCCAAAAGCATTTAATATTTTTCCAATTGGTTGGATCTGACTTTATTTGTGTGGAAAGTGTTTTGTAGTTTTGCTCATACAGTTCCTGATTTTCCCTTGACAGATAGATTCCTAAATATTGTATACTATCGGTAGTTACTTTAAATAAAATTTCTTTTTGTAACTCTAACTGTTGGATTTTGTTAGTGATGTATAAGAATGCTGATGACTTATGTGGGTTTATTTTATACCCTGAAACTTTGCTGAAGGTGTGGATTGTTTCTAATAGCTTTTTAGTAGAATCTCTGAGGTTCTCTAAGTATATCATCATATCATCAGCAAAGAGTGGTAATTTGGTTTCCTCATTACCTACGCTAATTCCTTTCATCTCTTTTTCAACTCTTATTGCCAAAGCTAGAAATTCTAATACAATATTGATGGTGATGGTGATAGTGGGCAACCTTGTTACATTCCTGATCTTATTGGGAATGGTTGCAGTTTGTCCCCATTACATATGATGCTTACTGATGGTTTTAAATAGATGCTACTGATTATTTTAAGGAAAAATCCATTTATTCCTACTCCCAAGTGCTTTTTTAATAGGAATGGATTTTATCAAATGCTTTTTCTGCATCTATTGAAATGATCATATGGTTTTTGTTAATTTGGTTATTAATATGTTCGATTATACTAATAATTTTCCTAATATTGAACCAGCCCTGCATTCCTGGTTTAAATCCTACTTCATCATGGTGAATTATCCTGGGGATGGTTTTCTGTAGACTTTTTGCTAATGTCTTCTTTAAGATTTTAGCATCAATATTCATTAGGGAGATTGGTCTATAATTTTCTTTCTCTGTTTTCAACCTACCTGGTTTAGGTATCAGTACCATGTCTGTGTCATAAAAAGATTTTGGTAGGACTCCTTCATTCCGCATTTTTTCAAATAGCTTATATAGCATTGGGGCTAATTGTTCTTTAAATTTTGGATAGAATTCACATGTAAATCCATTTGGTGCTGGGGATTTTTTCTTAGGGAGTTGATTAATTAGCTTGTTCTATTACTTTTTTCTGAAATGTGACTAAGTAATTTACTTCCTTATCTGTTAATCTGGGAAGCTTATATTTTTGAAGGTAGTTATTCATTTCACTTAGGTTATCAAATTTATTGGCATAAAGCTGGGCAAAGTAATTCCTAATTATTTCTCTAATTTCCTTTTCATTAGTAGAAAGTTCTCCCTTTTCATTTTTAAGACTAACAATTTTATTTTCCTCTTTCCTTTTTCTAATCAGATTCCCCAAAGGTTTGTCTATTTTGTTGGTTTTTTCATAAAGCCAACTTAGTTTTATTTATTAATTCAATAGTTTTTTTTTTTTACTTTCAATATTATTAATTTCTCCTTTTAATTTTAGAATTTCAAGTTTAGTATTTCATTGGGGGTTTTTAATTTGATCTTTTTCTAGCTTTTTAAGTTGCAAGCCCAATTCATTGATCTTCTGTTCCTCTATTTTATTCAATATACCTCTAAAGATATAAAATTTCCCTTTATTACTGCTTTGGCTGCATCCCACAAATGTTTGTATGATGTCTCATCGTTGTCATTATCTTGAGAGAAATTATTGTGTCTCTGATTTGCGGTTTCACGCAATCATTCTTTAAGATGCAATTATTTAATTTCCAATTACTTTTTGGTCTATTTACCCCTAACTTTTTATTGAATGTAGTTTTATTGCATCGTGGTCTGAAAAAAGCATTTACTATTTCTGTCTTCCTGCATTTAATTTTGAGGTCTTTATGTCCTAATATATGGCCAATTTTTCTATAGGTTCCATGAACTGCTGAGAAGAAAGTATACTCCTTTCTGTCACCATTCAGTTTTCTCAAAAGATCTATCATACCTAATTTTTCTAATATTCTATTTACCTCTTTAATGTCTTTCTTAATTATTTTGTGGCTTGATTTATGTAATTCTAAGAGTGCAAGGTTGAGATCTCCCACTATTATAGTTTTGCTGTCTATTTCTTCTTGCAACTCTCTTAACTTTTCCTTTAGGAAGTTAGATGCTATACCACTTGGTGCATATATGTTTAGTATTGATATTGCTTCATTGTCTATGCTATCCTTTAGCAAGATATAGTTTCCTTCTTTATCTCTTTTAATTACATCAATTTTTGCTTTTGCTTTATCTGACATCAGAATGGCTACCCCTGCTGTTTTGACTTCACCTGAAGCATAATAGATTGTGCTTCAGCTTTTTACCTTTACTCTTTGTGTATCCCCCTGTTTTAAATGTGTTTCCTGTAAACAACGTATTGTAGGCTTCTGACTTTTGATCCAGTTTGCTATCCACCTCCCCTTTATGGGAGAATTCATCCCATTCACATTTAAGATTAAAATGACTAATTCTGTATTTCCTGCCATCTTATTATCCCCAGATTATGCTTTTCTTTTTCTTGCCCCTCCTTACCCCCTTTCCCAGTATTATACTTATGGGCACCACTTGTGTCATGGGCATCACTTGCATCAAGCAGCTCTCCCTCTTCAGGATCCCTCCCACCTCTTCCCCTTTCTTGTACCCTTCCCTTATTACTCTTTTCCTTTTCCCTTTTCCTCTCCCACTTTTTAATGAGGTGAGAGAATTTCTCTGTAAATCAAATATGTCAATTATTTTCTCTTTGAATCAACTCTGATGAGAGTAAGATTCATACAATGTTCCTCTCCCTCTCTAAATTCCCTCAGATGTGATAGGTTTCCTTTGCCTCGTCATGGAATGTAGTTTCCCACTTTTTATCTTCCCTTTTCCTTTTTTCTGACCTTATCCCCTTTCCATTTCTACTTTCCTTTTTATGTTATATCAGTAAAATCAGATTGTACATGTACTCTTTATGTATATCCACAACAGAAATACAATTCTCAAGAGTTCTTTTTACATTTTGCTGCTTCTCTTGAGCCTATGCTCAGCTTAGCTGGATAGTTCATTCTTGACTGCATTCCAAGTTCTTTTGCCTTTTGAAATATCAGATTCCAAGCCCTTCAGTCTTTTAATGTGGAAGCAGCTAGATCTTGAGTGATCCTTATTGTGGCACCTGACTCCTTGTAACATTTTTTCCTTAGTCTTAAAGTTCTGAAATTTAGCCACAATATTCCTTGGAGTTTTTATTTTAGGGTCTTTTTCAGAAAGTGTTCAATGTATTCTTTCAATACCTATTTTACCCTCTGATTCTATTACATCTGGGTAGTTCTCTTTGATCATTTCCTATAAAATAGTATCTGGGCCCTTTTTTTTCATCATAATTTTTGGAAAGTCCAATAATCCTCAGATAATCTCTCCTAGATCTATTTTCCAGATCTGTTGATTTTCCAAGTAGATCCATAACATTTTTTCTAATTTTTCATTTTTTTTGGTTTTGCTTGAGTGATTCTTGATGTCTCAATTATTCATTTCTATTTGTTCAGTTCTGATTTTTAATGAGTTATTTTTTTCATTAGCAGCTTTTTAAAACTTTTTTGTATATGTCCAATTGAGTTTTTAAATGAGTTGTTTCACTCTAATGGAATTTTTTTCATTTCACTAATTTTTTTTTTAACTGAGTTATTTTTGTTTTTCCCAATCCTCCTTTCTTGGGAGTTCTTCATCTTTTCCAGTTCACAAAAATCTACTTTCTTGGAAGTTCTTTATCTTTTCTAATTCACAAATCCCACTTTTTTGGGAATTCTTTACCTTTTCCAATTCACATTTCAGGAAGCTGTTACTCTCTTGCATAGCTTCTCTTTCCTTTCCCCATTTTTCTATTAGCTCTCTTTTAAGATTTTTTTCATAGTTTCTTCTATGAGAACCTTGTGTGATGGGGACCAGGTTATATTCCCTTTGGGGTATTGTCTGGACACTGTCTGTTATTCGTCTCCTCAGGGTTGAAAACCTGCTCTCTTTCTCTATAGAAGCTATTGATTGTCCTTTTGATATTTTTTATTTATTTTTTAAAAAGCCTGTAGAGTCTGCCTTCAGGGCAAGGAGGTTACCAGGTTCCTCTGCAGAGCAGGGATAGGTATATGGACAATAGGTATCCTGCCAATGGGCTGTAAAGAGCGGCCGAGCTGCAGGAGTGCTCTAGGAAAAGCTCCACACTGAAAGTTACTCAGGCCTGGGTATCACAGCTGAGCTGTAGAAGTGCCCTGTGAGGAGCCCCCACTGTGAGGATTAGCGGCTGCCTTGGGGCTAGAGGTTGAGCAGCAAAAGTGTCACTGCCCCTCCCTCCCCTCCCCCCCAAAAACCCTCTTTGGGTATTAGCAGTTACTCTACTCCCCATGGCTCTGGAAGTGTCTCTGCCTAGGGAGCATATTCGAGCTGTGGAAATTCTATTGCCCCAGGTTGAGCTCCTCACTGTGCAGATTAGAGGCTGTCCTGGGCTGTGCTCCCCATGCCATATGGATTTTTTACTGCCCCCACAAAAGCCCCTGTTGCAGAATGCTGCTGGACTGCTGTGTTGTAGCCTGTGCTAGTTCATTCACTTCTGGTTTTGGGTTGGTGTAGCCAGATCCTGTTAGGTTCTGGGGTTTTTTAGAGTACCCTCTACTTTTGGCTTTAATTTCTCTGCTGGTCTCCTGCTTTGCAAGCAAAACAGAACAGCCCAATCTATGTATGGTAGAGTCCTCTCTATAAATTTTCCACCCATGGAGATCATCCCCACCCCCGTTCTGCTTTAGACACTAGTCTCTTGTTCTATCCCAGCTTGTGCAGGTCTACTCCTACCACTCAGGAAGATCTGGCGATCTTCCAGATTATCTTTGGCTGGTAAGTTGTACTTCCAATCTTCATTAATTTTACCAGTCAAGTGCTATTTTTAAGGCTGATTTTAGTAATTAGTAATGAGGATATGAGAGCAGCTTAGAAAGTTGTGTGTACCTTCTCCACCATCTTGGCTCCACCCCCTGGGAGTGATTTTTCTGCATCAGAGAAACTTTCCAGGATCCTTTGAATGTGGGATTCTACTTTGTGAGAATGATTAATGTACATACAGCAAGAAGTATTAACAAGGGCACAGATACTATCAGATGAGTCCAGGAGAGAGTTGAGAGCAAAAGAATTACCTAAAATAGTTGCATAATGGTTAGCTAAAAAATCCAGTGATTTCCTGGAGATCAGATAGGACATGCGAGGTGTCATTTGCAAAAAGAGAAACAGTAGCTGTTTGATTAGTGAGGATTGGCTCCTGAGTCCAATGACTATACCAAAGTATCAAGTACTTGGCTTCCTTGGAGATGTACCAACCAATAGGCATTTTCCCAGAATCTGTGTTTAGCAGGGGGATAACATTGGGGATAAATCTTATCAGAGATTCTGTTATAACTACAAATTTGGTCAACTGTGCAGTGTCCAAGAAGTTGGTGTGGGAAGAGATAGTGTGATAAGTAGAATAATATCAAAGGGTTGGATATTGGGGATGGGAGAAGACAGCCCAGAAGAAGACAGTTCCCCAAGAATTATGGAGAGAACCCTTAGCATGGTTCAAGTGGTTGTGCAATATTGTAACCTGTGGGAATGAAGTATTACAGGAACCAAGGAGAAACCCAGGCCAGTGGTTGATGATACTGTAATGATATAAGTTGCTATTGGTCACTGAATGATGGTACTTAAAGGGAACCTGAATGAGCAGGCTAGAAAAAAATTCTGTGTGGTGCTGAAATGGACAAAGGACAGGGCCCCATCCAGGGTCATGAGGCCCCAGATATTGCAAGAATTGTTTGGTTAATAATGTCAGGTCAACATTACAATATGTGCATCAGCATCTCCAGTTGTGTTATTTCCCCATTGTGAGAGAGAAATAGGGTCAATGTTTAATGTAAAAATGTAACCACAAGGCTGTACCAGGAAGTGGCAAATGTGCTTAAAAGTGTGCCTCATTTAAGGTTGGAAGCTGATCTCCATTAGCCCCCTATAGGAGTCAGTTGCTGGCCGGCTAATAAAATGATGCTTTAAATTGTATGATCTGGTCTGAGCAGTTTATCTTTTGTTGGTCTATCTCATTTGGAGGTTCTACCAAGATAGCCTTTGGCTCACCTTCTGTCAGATCTACCAGCACCGCTCTTCACCTAGGGGGTGGCCACCGGGATTGATGTTCCCCAGCCCCAGGCGTGCTTGAAACAATGTAGGTTGATTCTACATAGGACCAAAATTCTATTCTGGTCAATCCTGAAGGGCCCCTGCAGCTGCCTGACTATCTTGCAGCTGCCTGTCTGATCTGGTGAGTACTCCTATATCTGTAGCAAGTGGCTAATTTGGATGCAGCATTAACATCCTTGCTGACCTCCATGGGATGCCATATGATGGTCCTGACTGTTTCTCTCTGGTGGTTTGTCATATCCCTTGTGTTGTTTGTCTGTCTCGTTGGTCTATGTTTTGCTTTAGTTCTCTCTGCTGTCATGGGCCAAGGAGCCTCTTGGACTCTTATTCCCGACTCCTCTTCAAGTGATCCTTGAAGATTTTAAACAATTTTGTTCCATAGCTCAGGGATATGGTTTGAAGGTTAATTCTGGAGAATTACAGACTCTTGTCATCTGGAATGGCCCACCCTTGCTGTGGGTTGGCCCCCTGAGGGAACCTTTGACCCTTCGATTGGGCCGAGTGTTAAGCAGATAATTTTTGGGGAACCAGGACATCCTGACCAAATGCTATATATATTGGCCTGGTTGGAGTTTAAACCTTCCAGCGAAATTCAGATACAGGTCTTGAGCCGCCCTAGCACGGAGGTTCTTAGGGGGAAAAACATTACTTCAGGCAAAGAACCCAAATCTTGCCCTGATTCTGCCTCCCAGGTCCCCCAAAACTCACTTTATCCTGTACTGCCTTCCCCTCCAGAAATTCTAGATCTGATGGACCCCCTTTCTCTGCCCCCTCTCAATCCTTCTCGGGTCACTGTTTCTGGCCTCCCTCCTCCACGCGCCAGCTGTTGTTTCTTCTTCTTTTTTGGCCTCTGTGTTATCCCCTCCCCGTATTGGGGAGGCTCTATATATAGAACAGCTAAACGGAAGGATTCTACTTCTGATTGCCACCCCTCCATGCCCCTTTCAAGCTCTTCCCCCACAGACTCTTTTTCCCCTGTGGCAGATTCCCCCTAGTGGGGTGCAGACAGGCCCCTTCATGGTATATGACCCTTTCTCTATTAGTAATCTGTATAATTGGAAACAACAAAATCCTCCCTTCTCTGAGAAACCTCAGTCCCTAATTTTCCTGCTGGAAACTGCGTTTTACACTCATCAGCCTACTTGGGAGGATTGTCAACAACTCCTCTGTGTCCTCTTCATTACAAAAGAGAGAGAGAGAGAATTCTAGGGGAGGCCTGGAAACAGGTCCTTGGTCTGGATGGCCACCCTTCAACAGATGCAGTGTCATTTACGCCTGCTCCCGGAAACCCATCCTGATTGGGACCCCAATAACAATCAAGGTAAGGAGGCTCTTGACAGTTATCACCAGCTTCTGTTAGAGGGATTGCAGTAGCTAGGAAACTGACCAACATATCTGAAGTCAGTGAAATCAGACAGGGAAAGGACAAGTCCCCCGCAGGGTACCTAGAGTGCCTCATGGAAACGTATAGAACTTACACCTCCATTGACTCAGAGGACCCAAACAATTGGCGGGCAATAGTTATTGACTCTGTGTCCAATTTGGCTCCCGACATTCATAAGAAGATCCAGAAATTGGATGGATTTGAGGAGAAAACTTTATCTCATGATCAAACAGTCGGGTCATTGGAAGAATAATACCCGAACCACCAGTCCCATGAACAATTACTTTCTCTAGATCCCCAATGGGACCCCCTGGCTCTATATTGACCATTCCCCTGAACCCCCAAGAGCCAAGATAACCCTAGATGTTGAGGGTCATCCTGTTTCCTTTTTAGTTGATTCTGGGGCAGCCGCCTCTGTGCTTCAACAGCCTTATGGCCCCTTAAGTTCTCACTCCATTCAAGTCTAAGGGGCCACTGGGAAGTCCCAGACCAGTGCTGCTCACCAACTCTCAGACCATTAACCTCAGAAAGGGGATCGACACTTTCTTTCCTGGTTATGCCAGACTGTCCCTATCCCCTTCTTGGGAGAGACCTCCTGCACAAACTGCGTGCTGCTATCTCCTTTGAGGGACCCTTTCTTTCAGTTGCCTTGAGTCTCCCTGCAGTTAATGGTGACTTGTCCCTTGGCTGAGGAATCTCACTTACTTACACTCACTAAGTCCAGTGACTGGTTGGTAGAGTACTCTCCACTCTTCCCCGAGCTCTAATGGGCTGGTCCTGAGGTATGGGCTGAGACCAATCCTTTGTTTCCCATCTGCCACTGGTAGTCATGCAACTCTTGGCTACTGCTATCCCAGTTCAGGTTAATCAGTACCCCAGGGACAACTACATTGCTAGGCATTAAGCCCCACATTGATCGACTACTCAAGGCTAGAATTTTCCAGCTTAGCCAGAGCCCTTGGAACACCCCCTTATTGCCTGTGCATAAGCCTGGGTCTGATGATCTGCAATTCGTGCAAGATCTTTGGGAGGTTAATTCCCAGGTGGAGACTGTACATCCCACGGTTCTGAATCCTTACATGCTCCTCTCTTCCCTTGACCCTGGCCATGTGTGGTATACTGTTTTGGATGTAAAAGATGCTTTCTTCTCTCTTCTCCTGGCACCTGTAAGCTAACCTCTTTTTTGCCTTCACCTGGACAGATCCCCACACAGGGATCGCATTGCAACTTACCTGGACCTGGCTGCCTCAACGGTTCAAAAACTCCCCCATTCTCTTCAGAACAGCATTGGATTCCAACCTAGCCCCTTCCTGTGCTTCATTTCCTTCAGTCACTCCTCCAATATGTTGATGATCTCCTTCTGACAGCTACAACTTGGGACTCTTGCTATGATACCACCCTCCATCTCCTCCAGCTCCTGGGTCAGTCTGGGTATCAAGTTTCTGGCAAGAAAGCCCAACTCTGTTTGCTGACTGTAATTTATCTGGGATTTTCCATTTCGAGAGGGCAACGATTACTGTCAAAGGATGGATAGCAACCATCCTGGCTGGGTATGTCTCCCCCTAAGACTCAGTGCGAACTCAGTGAATTCTTGGGAATGGTGGACTATTGTCACCTGTGGAGTCTTGGTTTTGCTGAACTAGCCAAACCATTGTATGCTCTCCTGGCCCATCCGATGACTGAGTTGGCTTGGGGCCTGGTTCAACAGGATTCTTTTGATTCTCTTCATTGTGCCCTTTCTAGCTCCTCTGCACTAGCCCTCCCAGACCTTTCCAAAGCATTCTGTCTTTTTGAGACTGAATCTTCTGGTATCGCCAAAGGAGTTCTGACCCAATCTCTGGGGCCCTGGACCTGGACTGTGGCGTACTTACCTAAACAGCTTGATCCTCTGGTGACTGAGTGGCCTCCTTGCCTTTTATCTATTGTAGCCATTGCCATTCTCATCAAGACTGCCTCGCATAACCTTGAGCACCTGCTTCATTCTCTACTGGCCAGGTAGATGTCACCTTTACTCCCCTGGTTACTTTGAATCCGGCTTCTCTTCTACCCAATGACCCTCCCTTGGCATCCCTTCATGAATGCTTAGATGTGTTGGACGCGATCCATATTTCCAGACCAGGACTAGTGGACTCCCCCCTCACCAGCCCTGATCTGGTGCTATTCACAGATGGGAGCACTGTGGTTGTGGACAGGGTCTTAAGGTATGCGCAGCCATAGTCTCAGAGAACTGTGGGAAGCCACTCTCCCTCCCAGCACATCTGCACAACAGGCTGAGCTTATCACGCTCACTGAGGCTCTCCATTTGCCCAAAGGGCAACGTGTCAACATATACACCAATAGTAGGTATGCCTTCATGACCATTCATGTGCATGGCTACATTTATCAACAAAGGGGTTTGTTGACTTCAGCGGGAAAAGAAGTGAGGACTAAGGATCAGATACAAGCTTTGCTCATATGGCTCCTAAGAGAAGTGATTGTCATACTTGTCCAGCCCACACCAGACAGCAGGACCCGGATTCAAAGGGCAATGAAGCAGTGGACTTAGCAGCCCAGGCGAACATGACTAGGGTGGTCATCGCTGCAGTTTCTACACCTACAACTCATAGCCCTGAGGGGACACTACTTCCACAGCCAGCATACCAAGAAAATGATGCTGATGGAGTAATGAGACTGGACGGATGGAGGAGAACTCTCCAAGGCCAGGTAATACTTCCAAGGAGAACGCTTTTGCCCTTTATGACAAGCATGCATGGCCTTACACATCTGGGCAGCACTCAATTCTATGAACTCCTACCCTGCCACTTTTATAGTCCTGGAAATGAAGCAAGTGGTGGGATTAATGGCAAGGAAGCGCCTGGAGTGTGCCAAAGTTAATCCAGCCCCACATTAGCCAGTCCCTGCAAACAGGCCTAGAGCTACCCTTCCAGGTGAACACTGGGAAGTGGATTTCACTGAAATGGAGACAGGTGTCAGAAGACACCAATACCTCCTGGTGTTTTTAGATACTTTCACTAGATGGCCAGAGGCCTTCCCTACAAAATCTGAAACAGCATCAGTGGTGGCTAAGAAGCTTTTCTTTTAAATAGTTCCTTGATTTTGGCTGCCTACCTCTATCAGATTGGATAACAGATCTGCTTTTGTTTCTCAGGCAGTCCAAGCTCTATCCAAACTTCTGGGAGTTCAATGGAAACTCCACTGTGCATACTGACCCCAGAGTTCAGAGTAGGTAGAAAGGATGAATAGGTCTCTAAAAGAACATATAACTAAACTCAAATTTGAAACTGGTGAGTCCTGGATGAGCCTCCCTCCCTTTGCTCTGCTTTGACCCAATGCACCCCAAATTCATCTATCATTTCTCTTCCTTTGAAGTCCTATTTGATGGATCTCTTCCTGTTGTTCCCCGTGTGGGAGAACAATCTTGCCTTGACTTCACTAATAAATGTTGGCTTAAGTCCTTACAGGCCCTGTCGGAAGTCCAGAGTGCTCTAAAGAATTTGCATTGCACTTCAGCCAAACCCAAGCCCCTTGATCCTTTGACAGACTTGACCATCGGACCGGGAGACTGGTTCCTCACCAAGAAACTTCCTTGAGGGTCCTCTCTGGAGACCAGGTGGTCTGGGCCACACCAGGTTATACTCGCCAACCCATTGGCTGTGAAGGTGGTGGGATGAAACACCTGGATTCACCAGTCACACATCAAGAGAACTGAGGCCCCATATACCTGGGCATCCACTCCTGTCAGAGACCTGAGACTGCGTGTAGCTAAGCAATAATGTCTGTACTTGTTTCTGTAATACTGCTACCCCTAGCTCTAGGGAATCCCTATCTCCCCACTCTGTACAAATGGACACTGACTTGAACGGGTGATTGGGAATTGGTGGCCTCCAATTCCACATATGGGAAGCTGTTCCTGTATTTTGACTTGTGCTCCTTATTAGGCCTAAATTAGAATAAGGGCTGTGGATGGTATGGGGACCCCAGTGTGGGATGGGCCAAAGACCCCGGATGTGGAAAGGGTGGGTGGAAAGACAACGCAGCTGAATTATCCCTTTGAGACCATGATTTCTATGTATGCCCATCAGCCATGTCCCTGGGCTGTCAAAGTGAGAACCAATTCCATTGTGCAGCCTGGGGTTGTGAAACAATTGCCTGCTGGGTGAGCAAGAGAGGCAGGGACCCCAATATTATTCTGCAGCGAATTGACTCCTGGAACCTGAGCTATACCCGTGGTTCCTGCAACCTTATGGCCCTCATAGTTAAGACCTGGATGGCCAACTACTGGTGGACTGGGATATCCTGGGGAATCTGCATATACATGTAGGATTGGGATAATGCGGTCCATTTCATCCTTCAGAGAACCGCTACACCAACTCTCTCCCTCCCCATTGGACCTAATCCAGTGTTCAATAACCCATTTCCCTCTGGGCAGGCTAATCATCAATTCACTGCCACCTGTGAGCCCTAGTCCTAACAATGATAATCACTCTATAACTGGTCTCCGTGGCTGACCACCAACCTCTCAGGAATTCTCCTATTCTTGCTCCTTCTCCTCATAGCCCACTGTGTAATTAAGTGCCTCACCACCTATGTCCAGAACCATATAAAGGCCGTCAAGCTATTTAACCTTTGGATGACCTATTCCCCTCTGACCTCTGATGAGTCACAAGTCTGACATCAAAAAGAGGGGAGTGAAATGGACAAAGGACAGGGTCCTATCCAGGGTCATGAAGCCCCAGATATTACAAGAAGTGTTTGATTAACAATGTCAGGTCAACAATACAATATGTGTGTCAATATCTCCAGTTGTGTTATTTCCCCAATGTGAGCAAGAAATAGGGTCAATGTTTAACATAAAAATGGAAACCGCAAGGCTGTACCAGGAAGTGGCAAATGTGCTTAAAAGTGTGCCTCACTTAAGGTTGGGGGCTGATCTCCACTAGCCCACCTAGAGGGGTCAGTCGCTGGCCAGCTAATAAAACAATGCTTTAAATTGTATGATCTGGTCTGAGCAGTTATCTCAGAGGTCTATCTCAGTGCATACTCCTGTGCCACCTAAGTTTATATTTCCTAAAATGCTGACAAAAGTAATGTCTTCATCATCCCCAGTACAGAAGCAAAGGTTCTGTGCCATCAGGTTTAGAAAAAGGTGAGCTATCACAACAGTTGGGAGCTCTGTGGTAAAACACAGCTACACACTTCCCAAGGACAAAAGGAGAGCCATGGGTAGTAAGGACACATTCTGGAGAAAAGGATGATATACCCAGTAGTTCCTGTATTCCATAAAATTCCCTAATTATTTATCAATTCATTAGCATTCCAATCTCAAATAGTTCCAGGCCTAAGAATAGAGAATGTACTAAGAGCAAAAGGAAAGAAACATGATATTACTATGTGCAAAACTAGAGGCAGTGAAAGAGAAGGCACAATGGGAAAACAAAATAGAAAGTGCCATTTCAGTCATAAGTTGATCATGAGGGTATTCTCCTTCTTTTGAAGAGAAACTTCTTCAACAATTGTCCATTTTATGTTGTATATTGCTTGAGCTGTCCTGTGATGAAAGAAGAGATTTGTTTTATCTCAGACCCATGAGTGCAGCTAGGAAGGCCTTTGAGCTTCAGAGATGTAGGGGTAATCAAGATGAATATAGGAGCCCTTCCATTTTTCTATTAGTGGGTGAGTTCCAGTTGTCCATGCCCTCTAAAACTTTAAACAGACCATATCTCCAGGGCTGACAGTTAAAGAAGACACAGATATGGTTTTATCTGGCTTAGGGTTATGGGGTTATGAGCATCAACATCCTAATGAGAGAATTCAGGATTTCCAAGTAGGTAACAAATTTCTGGATACGTGAGAGAGATCAAAATTTTTACAGGATTTCATTTAGTTCTGCAGAATCAAATAGGCATGTATTGGAATTACTTTCCTTGTGGCAAGTGGAAAATCACCTGCAAAAGTTCACTGTTAAACTCAAAAAACTAAAGATTCATCTATCTTGCTATCTAGACTGCAATTCAGTAATTGAGATGTGAATGTTTTGAGCATTCAGTTCTAGAAATTGAATTTTTAAAACATTACATTTAAACCACAAGTAAATCTGGTCACCCAAAAAAGAAAAGGCAGCTAACAAACTAAAACAGGTATTTATCACCCAAGAGATATGAGAAGAAAAATTTTAAAACAATTGGGAGCTAGGGCAGGAGTTTCTAATTTTTTCAAGAGTAGATTTCTTTCTTTTACATTTTCTAGAAGTCTTATGATGACTGGTCAGGAGAGTAATGTTAAATACAGAGAATGAAGTATGAGTTCCTTATTGGCGGTGTAGTTCCCCTCTTCTCCTCATAAAACAAAGTAGAACCTCAAGAATGACCAAGGAAAGTTTTGTAATCTACTAAAAAGGGACCTTTGGTTGACTATGCTTACCTCATTCAGATGGATTTCATTGTGACCCTTCTCATAAACAACAAAACGTAAAAGATTTCATGGTGGTAAGAACAAACAAAACATGATTTGTCTTCTTAGGTCTATCTTTTTACTTTTAGCTGTAGGTCACCGACCTAAAGCTGATCCTTAAAGTCCAGAAGGGGTATGTATAAAAGCATTGAGAGAGAAAACAATTGAATACTCATTGGTCTCTCCCTTAGATCTCCCTCTGTCCCAGCTCTAGGGATCTGAGGGTACATGAATGTGCCTCACAATTCCCACCTCTGAGGGCCTGTTTCAAGTGAGAGGAAGTACTATGAGAGTACATATCCCTTTCTCCATGATTAAACTGTTTTAGATCAAAGTGAAGTACAGTGATATTCTAAAGATCCCATCAGATTTGCAGATAATTTAAAGCTGTAATCCTGCAGTTTGATTTAACCTGGGCCAATCTTGAAATTATATCCTCTTGTTGCATAATAGAGAACAGAATCTGACCTGGCCCAGAAATTTGAGGTGGTTTAACTGAAATGCATTCCATGTTGACATCTTGTAGGAGTTGCTTACTCTGTTTTTCAGCAGTTTACTAGCAGATCAACCCCCAGAGAGCAAGGAAAAGGGAAAGGTGACATCCCCAGCACAGCACAACACCATATCTTGTTCCAGAGGCCTCTCCTGCCCTAGCCTGGCCAGGCCTTCCACTCACGCATCAATGGTTCAGACTTCAACAAAGTTCCCATAACTTCATTGGAGAATTGCAAGTATCCAGCTGGACAGTCCTAGGAGTGCGCCAGTCAAGATAGAAATACAAAGCCTACACAAGCACACACAGGCTACCATAATCCCTGAGGAGCTGGAGCGGTCCTCCAGCACTACTCTAGGGACAGTAGGGATGCTCTCCAACTTGATCCCTCCAAGTAGTGATCAAGTTCTGAGCAGGTAGGAAAGATTAAAAGAAGTTACAAAGATGAATCATTTCATTCCCATGGAAGTCATGGAAGACTCCAAAATAGCTTCGTATTGGATCCCAGATAGTTGACAGAAGCAAAGATGCCATTTGGGCAAATCTGTCCATTAATATAGTGACTACCCAATTCAGGCTTGGGTATACTTTTGAGTGGAAAGATGATTGATTATATTCTGGAGGGTAGCTTTTGAAAGATTCATCTTTCAACCAGTGGAATTCCATAGTTCTTGGAAGCAAGGAAGATTTATTACATATGTAAATTGGAAAGAGGAATTAGAGGATTGGAGGTCTACTCCAACAGAAAATGGCCTGTTAGTAGAAATAGAAATATCTGCATATATGGGACCCTGCAAAGGGGATGGCCATAAGTAAGACAGAAGAATGATACCAAAGTGGAGTGAAAGTACAGACATTTTTTTCAAAGTTCCTTGGAAAGATGGTAATTATTCCTGGGTTTAAATTGACTATGGAGATCTGGATGATCAATATCATGTTCCTCCAATCAGAGATCACAGCAAATAAGATGGGCATAGACCATGAAGATCCAGGGCAAAGAGGAGAGGTAAGTAAACACATGGCATTAACCACAAGAAGCATGGGAGAGAATGGAAGAAAGACTGGGAAAAGTGAGGAAGATAATATATGGTTACAGTTCCTTCTGCTATTCCAAACTGTTGGAAGCCGAAGGCCCCCGCCCAGGTGCCTTTCTCATGGCCCTAGCCCAGGTGCCTTTTCCCCACCCCTTGCTGCAACAGAATTGAGCAGGTGGTCAAACAATCCTGAGAACTGCAACCGGGCAAAACGGTCTTGAGAATCAATCTTGAGTTGTCACCACACTATGTTCCTGCTCACTGGACCAGCTATAGCCCATGTTCCTTTCCCAGACCACCCTACTTCTCTTTCCCATGCTTTTTCCTATATAAGTTGTATCCTGAGAGCAATAAACTGAGACCTTGGCAACAATCAGCCTCGTCTCCCTCCTCTTTCTCGCTCATTTCTCCTCAGGCTGGATCCCCCCTCGAAGCCCACACGAGTAACGAGGTCTCGGTGGACGAGACACCAAACAGAAGTTGAGAAGTGTTAAAGCATTTGCAAAGGCTTTATGAGTTCATCTTGAGTCCAGGTTATGTAGTGGGAGTGGAGTGCTTATAAGGAAGATTTCACTTAAAGAGAAGTTAAAGATCCTACGTAAGGGTATAAGGCTCAAGGATCCCAGATGTCTCCTGTCCCAATGTATACAAGTATAACTTAAGTACATTTCTGCATGAACCTATAATGTTAATGTAATTATCTTTCTTCTGCTCAAGGGCATTTTGTAATGCTTTTAGTTTGGCAAGTAGCCACTTTTGTCTACAACTCAATAAATGTAGCCTACCCAGGATGATATGCTGCTACTATTGTTGTTCCCTCTGTGTGAGGTACAAAGACCCTAACCAAAATTACTACTTGGAGATCTCTCAAAGTGAAGGTAGAAAGGTTTTATTAGAATCTCATGAGAAGCAGGCAGTCCTTACCTCTGGGAAGTCCAGAAGGGGAAGGCTGGTTTACAGAAGCAGAAGCTTGGTTATATAACATAAAACCGCAACCCATCCACCACCCACTCTCCCTATGATGCCCTTTAATCTAATTGGTTTATACTTGAGGTGAGCTAAGCTATGCTGCTGGAGGCATAATTTGCATAAGGGAATTTCCAAAGTTTTATTTTTTATTTTAATTTGTTAAATTGACTAAACATACAAATAGTCATGTATAACTGAAGTAATCACTACCTCTAAAAAAAATCAAACTAAACTGAATCCTGTTACTTGAAATAAAAGAGGGATTGGATTAATTATTTGATACATTCCCCCTTTCAGTCCAAAAAACCCACTTCTTTTTGTACATCATCCCAATCTAGATGCATAGGCTGCACCCCTCTGTAAGTGCCACAAAATAGAAAGCAGCCCCCTACTGTGGCAGAAGGATGACATCAGAGAAGAGGAAATAAGGTACAACTTACACAAGTTCTTTAAATCCAAAACATCTTGAGTAATTTATCTTCAGGAACCTAGCCAGTTCACTGTAAATAAACAACTTTCTAGAGTCTCATTGAGAGGACTAGCTACCCTCCCTCTCTGCTCCCAATGCAAGCACCTGGGATAGTTTGACCAAGAGTTTTCTTGGTTGGCATTGAGCCTTCTTTGACTAAAGTAATATATAAGTCCTTTAAAGCAAAGGGTCTTTAGAATGTCACTCATGGAGAGGACATTCTGTCTGGGACATTCCCATTGGGACTCTAAAAGCTGACTCAGGATTCCCCAGCTATTTGACTCAGGAGTTGGCGCTTCCCCAAGTTGATGTTGTTTTCTTTCAGCATTATTACTTTTAATTTTTTTCTATCATGCTTATCTTTTAAGATTACTATTGTGATGGTGTTGTAAAAATAATAAATGTACTATTGAACTCATATTGTAATTACTAAACTCTCTTATTGTAGGAGCAAATCTAACCCACATAATCTCTTAATCAGACAATAAGAAATGATGAACAGGCTGATTTCAGAAAAGCCTGGAAAAATTTACATGAACTGACACCAAGTGAAGTGAGCAGAACCAAGAGAACATTTTACATAATAACAAAATTATGTGATGGACTTAACACTTCTCAACAGTGCAATGATTCAAGGCAATTCCAATAGAGTTGGGATGGAAAATGCCATCTGTATCCTGTTACAAAACTATGAAGATTGAATGTGTATTGAAGCATAGTATTTTCAGGTTTTTCTTTTGTTTGTTTGTTTTTTTCTTTCTCATGCTTTTCCCCTTTTGATCTGATTTTTCTTGTACATCATGACAAATCTAAAAATATGTTTAAAAGAATTGCACATATTTAAACAAAAACAAAAACAAAATACATGACATAACACTCAGCAATACAATCATTATTAAGAGTATATAATTCTTGTTTCTCAACAGGAAGGTGAAAAGTAAGGCTTATGTAAGCTGGTTGAAACAACAAGGGAGTTCAGGTCTAATATGGGAACTAAAAAAGGCAGATTCTCTTTTTAATATTGAGTCTACTTATCTTTTTGAATGAATGAAGCAAGGAATACAGAAACCTTCAGCAAGGAAGCCATCAGATTACAATGTAAATAAAAGTGTGTCACTGCCTAAAATAACAAAGAAAAAATGGGAATTTAGGTACCATTAAAAAAGGAAACATTCAGCTTTTTCCAACATTCCACAGTTTGTATAATCTCTTGTACGAGAACTGCTGAGATAAAGAATCTTTCTGGCTCTTAAAAGAGGTATTAAGATTTTTGATAACTATTGTTAATTTTTAAAATTTAATTGATAATTAGTTGTCTTAGCTAAATCAGAAATGTCTATTATGATTCCACCAAACCTGAACAAATTGGGACTAGTCCAGTTTTTCTTATTTCTCACATATAACTGGTGACATTTTTATGTGGCAGGCTAAATACTTTTTATTGACATTTAAGAGAAGTTATTAGTATTAGAAAAGCATTTGAAATTAATCTCCACTCTAAATTCTTTTTTTAAAAATGCTGTACAGCTCTCACAGGTATAAGCTCCATAGTGCATATCAAAAACAAAATCCTCCACAAACACTACAGGTAACTTCACAGGAAAAGCAAGGAATGACATTTTAAGAGTGTTGAAATAGGGAAATAGTTGCACAGTTTTTCAGGAAGTTACACATGAAATGCTAGTGTCTTGCTTATCTGGGGAGGCATCCATCTCAGAGAATAGAAACTTCTGAAGAAAAGTCTATTAAAAACTTTAGAGATAAGAAAAAAAAAAAAGAAAGTTAGCAGTTGATGTGGAGGCAAATCTTGTACAAAAATTAATCAAATTCAGAGTATGAATAGAGTATGAAATAACTAAAGCCTATCTAAAAGTTAAAGGGTATTACTCCTCCTTCCTGAAAAAGAAAGACAGTCAAATATATACATTTAGGAGAGAACAAAAATCTCCTAAATTTATAAAGGAATAAGCAAATGAGGGAATAGTCCCAGAAAAAACCAGGTTCACCCTTAAATGATACCTACCACTTCTGAGCCATCTGCCACATGCCCTGCAAATAGAGGGGCAGCATAAAGCAAAGAGTGGTATTGCTCTGTGACTTGCTCCAGGAAAGACAACTGAACCCAGGACTTCTGATATTTCTGGCCTTCTGTTCCTTTATTTTGTTTTCAAATTTCAATAGTACAGTTGTCACTTCATGGGAATATATTCCATCTGAACAAAGAAGTACCCTAGTTCTAGTAACGCTTTCTTCCACACAGAAGGACATATTTTCATATATATCCCATGTTTGAGGTAATGAGGAAATTTTTATTTTAAAATATTTTTTAAAAATGAAAGCTTTTTTATATTCAAAACATGCATTTTCAATATTCGCGTTTGCAAAATCTTGTGTTGCACATTTTTTCCTTCCCTTCTCACCCCTTCCCTAGATGTCAAGCAATGCAATATATGTTAAACATGTGCAGTTTTTCTATATATATTTCCCACAATTATCACGGTGCATAAGAAAAATCAGATAAAAAAGGAAAAAAAAAAGGAAAAAACAAAATGCAAGGAAATAATAATACAAAAGTGAAAATACTATGTTGTAATTCAAACTTAGTCCCCTCAGTCCTCTCTCTGGGTGCAGATAGCTGTCTTCATTACAAGGTTATTGGAACTGGCTCAAATCATCTCACTATTGAAAAGAACCATGTCAGTCAGAATTGATTATTGCATAATTCTGCTGTTGCTGTGTTCAATGTTCTCCTGGTTAAAAAAGTGAATCAGGGGGTCCACTTAGTATCAGTTCATGTAAGTGTCCCCAGGACTTTCTGAAATCAGCCTGCTGATGCTTTCTTATAAAATAATATTCCATAATATTCATACACCATAACTTATTCAGCTATTCTCCAAATGATGGGCATCAACTTAGGTTTTCAGTTTCTCGCCATCACAAAAAGGCTGCTGCAAACATTTTTGCACAGATAGGACCTTTTCCCTTTTTTTATGATCTCTTTGGGATGCAGGCCCAGTAGAGACACTACTGAATCAAAAGGGATGCATTGTTTGATAACCCTTTGTCAGAGTTCCAAATTGCTCTCCAGAATGGTTGGATCAGTTCATAACTCCACCAACAATGTATTAACTTCCCAGTTTTCCCATATTCCCTCAAAAGTTCATCGTTACCCTTTTCTGTCATCTTCGACAATCTGAGAGTGGAAGTTATGAGTAGATTTTTAAACCAATCCATTACAAACTTTTGAAATTTGCAACATCTATAAAAGTTTGATGTAGGGAAGATATGGTAATCTTCAGCTAGGTTTGCTTCCCAGACAGTGAATGGGGCTAACAAAGCGACCATTCTGTTTCTGCTCTACCCCCTCACACAGAGCCAGCAAGTAATAAGATTTAATTTGGTGATCAGACTTTGGAAGGCAGCTCTGAAAGAGGTGGTTAAATCTTTATGGGGGAGCAACAAGGTTCATTAGCAAGAAAGCATAAGGAATATTGATTTCTAGAGTGTGGTGAATAAACAAATTTGTTAGCAACCAAAGTAAAGACAACTAGCACATAGGAGGCAAATCAAAACACTGAAAATATGATTGTATGAGATGCTCAAGAGGCTGTGAAAAGAATTAAAACTACAAAAAGAAAGATAAGGCTAATAAAAACTTGATCTGGGGAAGAGGGAATCTTTAAGATCTTGGGTGGAGTTGTCTGTCTCTGAAGATAACAGCTTTTAACCTTTTACTGACTTTTAAAGTCAGATCTCCCATGGTTTCAGATGACCCTTGCTGTGGAGATAATCTTTTAAGGTATGACCATTCAGGACTTGACTCCTTGAAATTTGACCATCAGAGAAGAGTTTAAAAGGATTTTAAATGGTCCTTTATATCAGAAGCTCAAGTAAGTGCTTTTGAATTACACCCAATTGGGGTGTGATCAATGCTGAAGTTACTTCAGGAGTACTTTCAGAATAAGACTCCAAGATAAGATGATGAATTTCTGAAATACGGTGTGCCAGACTAATGCAGTACTTCACCATTATTGAGTCTTTCCAGGGATGGAAGGTTTATACCTTTCCAGTGATAATATTGAAAAGGCTGAATTTAGGAGACCTTAGGCTAAAGAAAAGCCAAAATGCCAAGTGTACCGTGCATGTCTGAAAGCTTAGCAAAGAAAGTTTTTAATATGCCATTTGCCTATTTTACAATACCAGAGGATTGGGGGTGATTGGCACAATGCAGATGCTGAGTGATAAGCTAGTCAGTAAGGAGTTGGTTTAGAGGTGTTCCTGTGAAATGTATTACCCAATACTATGGATTTCTCCTGAAATACCCCAAATGGGTGTGATATTTTTTCCATTAGTCTCTTACCTATCACAGTAAAAGTAGCCATCTTGCTTGGAAAAATCTTTCACCTACTGGGAGAACAAACAAAATATTAGAAGAGAATATCTGGATCTTAAGACTAAAGGGAGTTAGAGAGACTTCCGGTTAAGATGGTGGAGAGGAGGCACATAGCTGTGTAGCTCCGCGCTTTCTCTCACTATCCATTTCATTACAAGCCTCTGAATTAATGCTTGACTGAAAAAAAACCCACAAATAGTTACCAAGAGAAGCCATCCTTGAGATTCGCCAAGAAAGGTCTGTCTTTACTGGAGGGCTGGGATGGTTTTAGATCAGGCGCAGGTGGTGGGCAGCTGCAGTAAGAGCACGGGAGCAGACTGGAGAGGGGGTGGGGAGTGATCGCAGCTGTCTCTGCCGGGAGAACTTCGCTACAGGACTGGATACTTTGCTCCGGCAGCAAGTCAGCAGCCCAGCAATGAAGCTAAAAATACCGGGGCTGAAGAATACAACCCCAAACAGCTAGAGCCTCTTGGGACATGGCCGCGCCACCCACCCACCCACACACACACACACACACACACACACACACGCTCTGGGATCTCAGAGCGCAGGCGCAGCACAGTAGGGCTAGTGCCTCACTGTTGCCACCTCCCCCCACCCGCAGTCTGTAAAGGAAGCTCGGTAACACCACCCAGACCCTCCTCCAAAGAAAGACTTTTCTGTTTTTCTTTGCTAGTTTGTCTTTGATTATTAGATAGAATGAGCAAGAAACTGAAGAGGACTTTAACCCTTGACAGCTTCTATACAGATAGAGAGCAGACTCTAAATCCTGAGGAGACTAAAAACAGACTGTTTCCAGGTGAATCCCCAAAGGAGGAGATCATCTGTTCCTCAGCACAGAAGAACCTCATAGAAGTAATTAAAAAGGCTCTCACAAGGGAGCTAGAAGAAAAATGGGAAAAGCAGAGTGAGGCTTGGCAAAAGGAGAGGGAAGCTTGGGAAAAGGAGAGGGAGGCTTGGTAAAAGAGCCTGGAGAAGTCAGTTAAAGAGAGAGTGGATAAAGAAGTAAAATCCTTGAAAAATAGGATTGGTGAACTGGAAAACAAAATTGGTGAAATGGGAAAAAATTCCACAGAACAAAAGAACGCAATGGGACAATTAGAAAAAGATTTTTAAAAAGTGAGTGAAGAAAATACTTCACTGAAAATCAGAATTGAACAATTGGAATTGAATGACTCGAGGAGACAAGAAGAATCAGTCAAGCAAATCCAAAAAAATCAAACAATGGAAAAGAATGTGAAATACCTTCTGGGGAAGACAACAGATCTGGAAAACAGATCCAGGAGAGACAATCTGAGAATCATGGGACTCCCAGAAAAGCATGATGAAAAAAAGAGCCTGGACACTATTTTCCAGGAAATTATCAAAGAGAACTGCCCAGAAGTCATAGGAATAGAGGAGAAAATAAACATTGAAAGGATTCATCAATCACCCACTGAAAGGGATCCTAAAATCAAAACACCAAGGAATATAGTGGCCAACTGCCAGAACCCTCAGACGAAGGAAAAAATATTGCAAGCGGCTAGAAAAAACCAATTCAGGTATCAAGGAGCCACAATAAGGATCACCCAGGATCTGGCAGCATCCACATTAAAAGATCGAAGGGCCTGGAATATGATATTCCGAAAGGCTAAGGAACTTGGTATGCAACCAAAAATAATTTACCCAGCAAGAATGAGCATCTTTTTCCAGGGAAGAAGATGGACATTCAACGAAGTAAGCGAATTTCATCTATTTCTGATGAAAAAGCCAGAACTTAACAAAAAGTTTGATCTACAAATATAGAACTCAAGAGAAATCTAAAAAGATAAAGATTAATCTTGGGAACTATATTTTGACTATATAGATGTATAAAGAATACATGTATACCTTGTTCTAGAAATTGATGTGGAAAGGACATTGTACCAGAAAAAGGGTAAAATGGGGGTAGTACATCTCATGAAGGGGCATAGGAAACCTATTATATCTGAGAGAAAGAATGGAGGGGAATGAATATAGTGGGTATCTTACTGCCTTCAGAATTGGCTTTAAGTGAAAAATCTTAAGACATATTCAATCTATGGTGAAACTTCTCCCACCTCATTGAAAAGTGAGAAGGGAAAAGTGAAAAGGGAAGGAATAAGCTAAGAGGAAGGGAATACGGAAACTGGGAGAGAAAGGGGTAAGATAGGAGGAGGAACTCTAAAGCCGGGGGAGGGATAC
The DNA here is from genome assembly GCF_016432865.1 of Antechinus flavipes. Taxonomy (NCBI): domain Eukaryota; kingdom Metazoa; phylum Chordata; class Mammalia; order Dasyuromorphia; family Dasyuridae; genus Antechinus; species Antechinus flavipes. Next base: position 274,369,211 of record NC_067398.1, read on the forward strand.
TAAAAAGGGAGGGCTGTGAGAAGCAAGTGGTGCTCACAAGCTTAATACTGGGAAGGGGGGAAAGGGGAAAGAAGGGAGAAAAGCATAAACCGGGGTTAACAAGATGGCAAGTAATACAGAATTGGTCATTCTAACCATAAATGTGAATGGGGTAAACTCCCCCATAAAGAGGAAGCGGTTAGCAGAATGGATTAAAAGCCAGAATCCTACAATAGGTTGTTTACAGGAAACACACCTGAAGCGGGAAGATACATGCAGGTTAAAGGTAAAAGGTTGGAGCAAAATCTACTATGCTTCAGGTGAAGTCAAAAAAGCGGGGGTAGCCATCCTGATCTCAGATCAAGCTAAAGCAAAAATTGATCTAATTAAAAGAGATAAGGAAGGGCACTATATCTTGCTAAAGGGTAGCATGGATAATGAAGCACTATCTATATTAAACATATATGCACCAAGTGGTGTAGCATCTAAATTCTTAAAAGAGAAATTAAGAGAGCTGGAAGAAGAAATAGACAGTAAAACTATAATAGTGGGAGATCTTAACCTTGGACTCTCAGAATTAGATAAATCAAACCACAAAATAAATAAGAAAGAAGTCAAAGAGGTAAATAGAACACTAGAAAAGTTAGATATGATAGATCTCTGGAGAAAATGTAATGGAGACAGAAAGGAATACACTTTCTTTTCAGCAGTTCATGGAACCTATACAAAAATTGACCATATATTAGGACATAAAAACCTCAAACTCAAATGCAGTAAGGCAGAAATAGTAAATGCATCCTTTTCAGACCACGATGCAATGAAAATTACATTCAACAAAAAACCAGGGGGAAATAGACCAAAAAATAATAATAATCTCATACTAAAGAATGATTGGGTGAAACAGCAAATCATAGACATAATTAATAACTTCACCCAAGAAAATGATAATAATGAGACATCATACCAAAATGTATGGGATGCAGCCAAAGCGGTAATAAGGGGAAATTTCATATCTCTAAAGGCCTATTTGTATAAAATAGAGAAAGAGAAGGTCAATGAATTGGGTTTGCAACTAAAAATGCTAGAAAAGGAACAAATTAAAAACCCCCAATCAAACGCTAAACTTGAAATTCAAAAAATAAAAGGAGAGATCAATAAAATTGAAAGTAAAAAAACTATTGAATTGATTAATAAAACTAAGAGTTGGTTCTATGAAAAAAACAACAAAATAGACAAACCCTTAGTAAATCTGATTAAAAAAAGGAAAGAGGAAAATCAAATTGTTAGTCTTAAAAATGAAAAGGGAGAACTCACCACTAACGAAGAGGAAATTAGAGCAATAATTAGGAGTTACTTTGCCCAACTTTATGCCAATAAATTCGACAACTTAAATGAAATAGAAAAATACCTCCAAAAATATAGCTTGCCCAAACTAACAGAGGAAGAAGTAAATATCCTAAACAGTCCCATCTCAGAAAAAGAAATAGAACAAACTATCAATCAACTCCCTAAGAAAAAAATCCCCAGGATCAGGTGGATTTACATGTGAATTCTACCAAACATTTAAAAAACAATTAACTCCAATGCTAAATAAACTATTTGAAAAAATAGGGATTGAAGGAGTCCTACCAAACTCCTTTTATGACACAGACATGGTACTGATACCTAAACCAGGTAGGCTGAAAACAGAGAAAGAAAATTATAGACCAATCTCCCTAATGAATATTGATGCTAAAATCTTAAATACAATATTAGCAAAAAGATTACAGAAAATCATCCCCTGGATAATACACTATGACCAAGTAGGATTTATACCAGGAATGCAGGGCTGGTTCAATATTAGGAAAACTATTAGCATAATTGACTATGTCAATAACCAACCAAACAAAAACCATATGATCATCTCAATAGATGCAGAAAAAGCATTTGATAAAATCCAACATCCATTCCTAATAAAAACACTTGAGAGCGTAGGCATAAATGGACTTTTCCTTAAAATAGTCAGGAGCATATATTTAAAACCATCAGTAAGCATCATATGCAATGGGGAAAAACTGGAACCTTTCCCAGTAAGATCTGGAGTGAAGCAAGGTTGCCCTCTATCACCATTATTATTTAATATCATATTAGAAACACTAGCCTCGGCAATAAAGAGTCGAGAAAGATATTAAGGAATTAGAGTAGGCAATGAAGAAACCAAACTATCACTCTTTGCAGATGATATGATGGTATACCTAGAGAACCCCAGAGATTCTACTAAAAAGCTATTAGAAATAATTCATAATTTTAGCAAAGTAGCTGGCTACAAAATAAATCCCCATAAATCCTCAGCATTTTTATACATCACCAACAAAACCCAACAGCAAGAGATACAAAGAGAAATTCCATTCAGAATAACTGTTGATACCATAAAATATTTGGGAATCTATCTACCAAAGGAAAGTCAGGAATTATATGAACAAAATTATAAAAAAGTCTCCACACAAATAAAGTCAGACTTAAATAATTGGAAAAATATTAAGTGCTCTTGGATCGGCCGAGCAAACATAATAAAAATGACAATACTCCCTAAACTAATCTATTTATTTAGTGCTATACCAATCAGACTTCCAAGAAAATATTTTAATGATTTAGAAAAAATAACAACAAAATTTATATGGAACAATAAAAAGTCGAGAATCTCAAGGGAATTAATGAAAAAAAAAATCAAATGAAGGTGGCCTAGCTGTACCTAATCTAAAATTATATTATAAAGTAGCAGTCACCAAAACCATTTGGTATTGGCTAAGAAATAGATTAGTGGATCAGTGGAAATGGTTACGTTCACAAGACAGAATAGTCAACTATAGCAATCTAATGTTTGACAAACCCAAAGCCCCTAACTTCTGGGAAAATAATTCATTATTTGATAAAAACTGCTGGGATAATTGGAAATTAGTATGGCAGAAATTAGGCATGGACCCACACTTAACACCATATACCAAGATAAGATCAAAATGGGTCCATGACCTAGGCATAAAGAACGAGATTATAAATAAATTAGAGGAACATAGAATAGTTTATCTCTCAGACTTGTGGAGGAGAAAGAAATTTGTGACCAAAGATGAACTAGAGACCATTACTGATCACAAAAGAGAAAATTTTGATTACATCAAATTAAAAAGCCTTTGTATAAACAAAACTAATGCAAACAAGATTAGAAGGGAAGCAACACTGGGAAAATATCTTCACAGTTAAAGGTTCTGATAAAGGCCTCATTTCCAAAATATATAGAGAACTGACTCAAATTTATAAGAGATCAAGCCATTCTCCAATTGATAAATGGTCAAAGGATATGAACAGACAATTTTCAGAGGATGAAATTGAAACTATTACCACTCATATGAAAGAGTGTTCCAAATCATTATTGATCAGAGAAATGCAAATTAAGACAACTTTGAGATACCACTACACACCTGTCAGATTGGCTAAGATGACAGGAAAAAATAATGATGAATGTTGGAGGGGATGCGGGAAAACTGGGACACTAATGCATTGTTGGTGGAGTTGTGAACGAATCCAACCATTCTGGAGAGCGATCTGGAATTATGCCCAAAAAATTATCAAATTGTGCATACCCTTTGATCCAGCAGTGTTTCTATTGGGCTTATATCCCAAAGAAATACTAAAGAAGGGAAAGGGACCTGTATGTGTCAAAATGTTTGTAGCAGCCCTATTTGTAGTGGCTAGAAACTGGAAAATGAATGGATGCCCATCAATTGGAGAATGGCTGGGTAAATTGTGGTATATGAATGTTATGGAATATTATTGTTCTGTAAGAAATGACCAGCAGGATGAATACAGAGAGGACTGGCGAGACTTACATGAACTGATGCTAAGTGAAATGAGCAGAACCAGGAGATCATTATACACTTCGACAACGATATTGTATGAGGACATATTTTGATGGAAGTGGATTTCTTTGACAAAGAGACCTAACTGAGTTTCAATTGATAAATGACGAACAAAAGCAGCTACACCCAAAGAAAGAACACTGGGAAACGAATGTAAACTATCTGCATTTTTGTTTTTCTTCCCGGGTTATTTATACCTTCTGAATCCAATTCTCCCTATGCAACAAGAGAACTGTTCGGTTCTGCAAACATATATTGTATCTAGGATATACTGCAACATATCCAACATATAAAGGACTGCTTGCCATCTAGGAGAGGGGGTGGAGGGAGGGAGGGGAAAAAAATCGGAACAGAAACGAATGCAAGGGATAATGTTGTAAAAAAAAATTACCCTGGTATGGATTCTGTCAATATAGTAATTATTAAATAAAAATTAAAAAAAAAAGACTAAAGGGAGTTAGATGAAATCAATTTGCCTTTCTTCAAATAGGATCTCTGGAAGGATAAAATGGCCAGTAGGCAGCTTCAGTGGCTTTGAGGCATTGTATTGAAGACACAGTAAGCAATTTTCATGTGCTACTACACTTGCCTAGGTTTGTAGAATACTGATGAAAAAAAGGGAAGAGATTTGCCAGGGGGTCCATCTCAACAGTGATAGGAAGGGCACTACAACACAATCAATGTCAGTGGAGTCAGTAATACAATGGACATTAGGAATGGAGAATAGAGTAAGGTATTGGGAAGAGTAGAAATTAGGGAAAGGAGCCAGGGGTGTACTCTTTAAAGTAAAGAGAATCTTGAAGTGACAGAAGAATATAACTGTAATTGAAACAAGGAGTCTTACAATTGATAAGACAATGATTATCTAGTTTAGAATGGTAATTAATAGTTCTCTAGTTCAGTGTGATTGAATTAATTTTACAACCAATAATGGTTCCCTAGTGATATAATGATTAGTTTATACTGGTATATAACTGGGACAAACTCAGCCAGAGACACACTCAGAAGGTCTCAGAGTCAAGGTGGGAGACATTCATTCCATCTCACACCATTGTGGTGGCTCTCCTCCTTCTCTTTTCCACTGACACCAAGACTTTGGAGGACTAAGACAGATTCAGGGAAGACAGAAGACTAGAGGCTGGTGCACAAGCTCTCAGATTGAGATGGATTTCAAAACAGAGACCATCATGATGGCTCTCTTGCCTCCCCCACAGAAACTAAGACACATTCGGGAGGATCTCAAGAAAGCTAGCCCAGGATCCAGGCAAGGAAACTAAACTATGAAGGAGACAATAAAGAATTTGGACTTTTTTTCTGGCTATTTTTGTGATGATTACTCAGCTGAAACAAAGGCTGATCCAGAGACCTCCAGACAACCAACCAGAACACTACATATAATCTTTAGGGGAAATAGGATGGAGGCATGAAAACAGGAGAAAAAAAATTTCTGTTCAGCAAATGGGCTAGAGGTATCAGGAGCTAACAAGGAGGAGTGCGGGTCAATCAAATCCCTTAGGAAGAAAGTCAGTGAGTGGGTCAAAAGCAGCTACAGATTATTTAGTGACCCCATGATCAATATCATCTGGGAACTTCAAGAGAGATTGAATGGAAAATTGGTGGGGTTAAGGACTGACAGAGTGACAACAGTATCAATAAATGCTGTGAGAAAATAATCACATTCTTAATGGGGGACATTAGGAGCATTAGGAAACACAGACATACCCTCTACTTCCTCCCTGGAGTCCTGTCACAAGTTAGCATTGGAGTTACATGGCGAACTCTGTGCTAGAGGAACCATAGTTATGAGGTAGATACCAACAGGCTTATCAAAATGCCAAACTTCTGTTTGAAGTGTTTGCTTTTCTTAATCTGGATCACTTTTGTAAGACCTGTTGGTTTCTTTGTTTTTATTTTTTTGCACATTGATTGACTTTTTGTGAATCTTCTCATTCATAAATCCAACCAAGTAGACCAGGTGAGTAAGTCTACTGCAAATAATCTTTTCTTAAACACTATTTGGAGCATTCTGGAAAAGTCTCTACAAAGTCCCACTCACCACCTCCATTGCAGCCAAATTCTGGAGAGTAGAGTCCTGGATCCACCTATCACATTTTAAAAGGACAGTACCATTACAGAAGTAGTTGAACTTTCATCACTACCTGATGCTCATTCAGCACAAGATGAACTTTAGATAGTTGCCAGGGCTTGTAAATTTGGAAAAGGAAAAATAATTAATATCTACACCAATGGCGGGTATGCATTTGTGATGGCACATGATTTTGGGATGCTATGGAAACATTAGAACTTTCTCACCTCCTCAGGACAGCCCATTAAAATCAGAAACAGTTTTTCTCTCTATTAGACTGTTGCTTCCCCAGGCTGTAGCAGTAATTAAAATTCTAGGGCAACAGTATTCATGCCTGTAGAAATGATTTGGCTGACCATGCAGCTAAAATCACAGCTTTTAAATTCTTGAGGGTACAGCTCTCATAACAGATGTCCCTTTAGAACTGTCATTTTGGACCATAGATACTTAGCATATCCATTTCATCCTGAAGACTTGCCTAAGCCTCTTAATCCAAGAAAAGAAGAGATAACTACACCCAGAAAATAAATACTTATCACAAAGCAAGAAAAGCTTCAAAAGGGAGGATGTAAACTTGAGAAAATGATGGGGCTATAGGTTGATCAATAATCCTTAAGAATTTATCCCTCCCTATTGATGGAACATCATTCAGTCATTGGCAAGGTATTGGAACTAGCTGGAAAATATTGGTGGAGGAGTTTTCATAGGGCTACTATCACTGCTTATGAGATGTCACAAGCACATTGTATAAAATCCTCTGAAGCCAACTCATATATATATATATAGTTTCCTGTCCCAGATGCACCCTTTGAAACCTGGAAGATCACCTTCACTTAATTGCCCCCTAGCCATGGCTACAAATGTGCTTTGGCTATGATCTGTATGTTTTCCAGCTAAGTGAAAGTGTCATACTACCACAGTCTCTAAGATAACAAAAATCCTCTTAGAAAAAAAAAATATTCCATTATGGGAGAGCTCCATTAGCTTTCATCCTGGACGATTAGAATCTTCATTGTGCCTATCACCTAGTCATCAGAAATCAACCCTTTTGAGTTACTGGAATACTTAAAACATTTTTTGCCAAGTTGTCAAAAGAGCTAGATATTCCCTTCCGTTAACCTTGCTAAGCTTCAGAATCAGATCATTTGTTTTCCATAAGCTCAGTTCATATGAGATAATAACAGGACATCTAATGCTATTGTACCTCTTGAAGGGAAGGATAGCAGCTAATGGCTCCCTTTTATTATATAGGAGGGATATTAATATTGTCTCAGGAAATGTCAGAAACTTACCAATTTTTCTTATAGTCCCATTCTTTAGGAATCCCAAGAAAGTTTGATCTTAATATAACCAGGTGAGTAGGTCTACTGGAAATTTTTTCTTAAATACCTCCTGGAGCAATGGCAGAAAGGTCCCTTTGAAGTCCTGTTCACCACCTCCACTGCAGCTAAATTCTGGGGAGCCCTGAAACCCCCTGTCACATCTTAAAAGGACAGTAACAGCCACCTGGATTGCAGAATTTATAGGTGACCTGATCTTGAAAATTGAACAGCTTTGAAGCAGCTAACATTTGAAGTAGACAGCTGTTTCCAAGACCCTGTGATAAGAAGAAAATGACAGCAGACAGACTCTTAACCCAAGAAACCAGAAGTGGGCTGAGGTTTGCAGTTATTCTCTCTATAAATTGTCTTTTCTTTCTTGCTACTATAACAATCTCTAGACTCTCATTTTCCTTTAGTTAGTTCCTGCAATCACAGATTCCCTGAAGAGAACTGGGGTATCTTACAACACTGAAAAAGCTCCCTGTAGCAGAAGAAGTCCTGCCCTAACAATCAAACATCAGACCTCTGACCTTTGTCCACAATAAAGGTAACTGTAAAGGCATCTATTTAATTTCTGGGTTGATGTGGGAATCCCATGAAAAGTGTTTTACTTGGAGCTAAATACCTAAGCTTGGAGGCTCTGTATTTGGTGTTTCACTCACTCTGCCTGGGATTCACTCTTAAATACCTCTTTGCCTTGTCATTGAATTGCCTCCTTCCATAGACTATTTTGTAATTTTATTCTATATCATGGCCTCCCTCCCTCCCTTCCAGAAAGGTCTATGTGCTTTTGTCTATGCTGCTTTTTGTCTATGTGCTTTTGTCTATGCTGCCTAAATTGTCTCAATTTCCAGGGAACTACTCTGCTCAAGTTCCTCTCTGGTTAAAGTTGTCCCTCCATCATCAATGGATGCTTGTTTTCCTCCTATTGTGACTATTGACATCTGTTGAAGCCTGACTGCTACCACAGCCACTTTTAGCATACTGTTGGAAGCCTCTTAGCAGAACTAGCTATGGGCTTAGAGCATACCAGAAAGCTTGTCATTGGCCTCCAAATGCAGGTTGATTCATCTGCCCTTGTGGTATGGCAAAATCATAAGGTGCCAGCTGCTCTAATAGCTGAGAGAAGGAGGGAACCTACATTGCCATTGGGGAAGAATATTGTTTCTGTGTCAAACAATCCTGTCAAGAAAGAGCTTAGTGTTCTAAACAATCAAGCAAAAGAGTTATGTAATAGAGATAGGAACATTCCCAGGAATGTCTGTCTCCCTCTCACCTGTCTTTGATCTGCTCTCCTGGTTGCCTGGAAACTTTGACAGCATTCTTCTTTCTGCCCTCTTTCTGGTCTGCCCTCTTTCTGGTGGTCATTATTTACCTTGCCATCTACCTTGGCATTTGCTTTATAACTCATTTATTCTTATATAAAATCAAAATCTCAAGTGAATATTTCTTATTGCTCTCCAGATTCATCCCAAACTTTGATGGAAAGGAGAGAATGTGAAAATTATTATGATCTTCATGCTCGGTGATATATGTAATGGATATACTAATGATAATTAGTAATTTTCTGAGCTACCATTTTCCCAGCAGATTCTGACTTGAAAGTAAAACTTCAGGTTTCTTCCTCAGTTGGGCAGTACCTTTTCTCACCTGGTCTCCACTACAACCCCTCGGACGTCTCCGGATTACTTCGGCAACATAGAGGAAAGTTTCAATCTCTTTATTAATATCACATCTCTCTCCCTTTCCTTCCCTGTCCCTCGCTTATATCCCCTTTCCCCTGTTGCCCCTTCACGTGCCCTGACAACAGTGCTACTATTGGAGAGGAGTGCTTTCTGTTTGGCACATACTCAATTCATGACTGCTCCGTGTTTCTGTGACCACCTTATAGTTTGTTACATTTGGTGGTTGACTGTATCAGGAACTTACCTTGCTTAACAGAAACTCAGGAATGCATGTCAGCAGAATACACACCCAGGGAGCTTCTTGGACCCTCTCCATATGTACTGTTTTCTGGGCAACGATCAAAGGCAAAGTTGGGGTTTTACAAAGGAGAGAGAGAGACAATCCATTATACTCTTATATGTTTATAGAAACCAGATCGTAGTTAAAGTATAACTATTCTGGGGACCCAACAGTCAAAGTCTTAAGAAGCAACTTGAAATTATCCATCAATTCTTGACAGTGCTCTCCTGTGTGTGTTAAGTATAGTGAATCAAAGATTACAGAACCTATCCTTGTCACGGAAGTCTAGTCCTGTCTCCCATCAAGTAATGCCTAAGATTTGAAACAATCATTAAAAAGTATTCCCACAGGACTGGGAAACACCATATGGTGGGCTTGTTGTAGAAAACTACTCAGATCTTGAAAATAATTGTTTTATAATTCACCTTCCCTCTTTATGATCTGTGTATAAAATCTGCCCTTCCTGCAACAGGTAGATGGTCCGGTCCAGGAGAACCTGTAAATTTGTAAACTGTATTCCTCACTTTGAAAGTGATTAATTAAATCACTACTTCACATACCCCTTCTTTCATCTTTGGAGTTATCAGAGGACCTCTATCTCTGTCCTCTGGTCTGTGCTTTTAAAATTCTTCATGTTTGTTCACAATTGTGGGCTTGTCTCTCACTAGAGCTCAGTAGACTGACTTTCAATGCAGCAACCAACCTTTGGGAACTCCTACCTCCCCTCCCCCCTCCCCCCCACTATGGTGATCTTTTTCTTCTAGCCCGGTTAGCTTAGAGGTCTATCTCTCTGCTTGGTTCCAAGAGCTCCCTCCGAATGTGGCCAAATCCAAAGGTTTTGTACTTCAGCCTCTGCCTCTGCTTTCTTCAGCCTCCAACCAGCACAAAGATGGAATGAATCTCTTGTTTCCTTCACTTGGGGCTCGGCTAGCTTTCTGGTGAGTCTTTCAGACCAGCTTGGTCTCAGTGGGGGAAGTGCAGGAGCCCAGCCACCAACTCCTCTCCAATGCAGCTGAATTCTCTTCTGTGACCAGCCAGCCAAATGGAATATATTCTCTCTTGCTTTGCCTCGGAGAGAGGGCTTCTGGCATAATTCCGCTGAAATCTCCCCGAGAGCCTCTGTCTGTTTCTTTTATACAAGAGGGAGGAATTGTGGGATACGAGAGAGAGGGATTATGGGTTTTCTCCCATAGTGCTCTCTGGCCCTAAGAGCTTTAAGGGAGATGTGAATTCCCAAAGTTACAAAGTTTACTTTGTGAAGCTGACATACTTGTGAACTCCAATGAGTAAAGGTGCAAACACAAGCATTGTACTAATTAGTTCTACTTAGTACCTTGTTTCAGGTTCTGCCCAAAACATCTTCTTGTAAGATTAGATCAACTCTAATGAGTTAGCAGTTTGTAAAGATTCCAACACCCCACCGTGGTCTGAAGTTTCTTCTCTGGTTATTTACTTGGAAACTCAGAGCAGAATGGGGTGAGAGCCATGTAGCTAATGCTGAATCCTTTAAGTATTGATAATTTGTGTTGTCTTTTTAATGACCTTTTCTATAGTTTGGATATTCCTTGATTTATCATTTTTTAAAATTGTTTTTTAGCTTTTAGTTTTTTTTTTTTTTTTTAATCCATAACAAGTCCTTTATTGAATTTTGGCTTTGAGACCACTTTGGCTTGAGACCAACCAGAAATTATAAGAAATGAGAATATGATTCGTTGATATATATTTTATGGTTTATTTTTCATTAATGATTTATTAAACTATGTTGTGCTAATTTATTTGATTTCTGGTCTTGCTTTTCTTTCTCATGCTACCAAGTTAAGTAATGCTCATTTTTAGGCATGACATATCTGTTGGTCAACTTTTCAACTTGAACTTTCATATTAGAAAGTAATTGCTATGTTTAACCAAAAATTGAGAAGATTTCAAATGTCTATTTTTCAATCAATGGTTAAGTTTCTCTTTTACAATTTCAATTATGAGTTAAACTTGTCTGTATTTAAGAGTACACTTTTCAACTTTTCTTGGTTTTTTTACTTCAGTGATCACGTTCTTTTTACTGTTGAATGTCCCAGATCTTTAAAATCTCTAAACTCATGTTCACCTTTTTCTCTATAATTAAATAAAAAAAAAATCATAAATGTTTGCCAGGAAGATTACTCAAATTCAGAAATATTAAAGTTTACAATAGAATGTAATTCATTGCGCACAGAGAGAATTTTCATTTTTGTCTTTGTATCCCCAATATTTAGCAACACCTGACCCATAATAATAGGCACATAAATTTTATTATGTTTTCTAAATTGAATTGAATTGTCTTCCAATTAGACTGATAATGCTGCAATGAGCAGATATAGTAGGAAGGTATTTCAGTTTCCTTATCTATAAGAAAAGAAAAAATAATCTCACTTGTTTCCCTGGGTAATTGTGAGGATCAGATAAAATGAGATGTATAAAGCATGATACAAATCTTAAAGTGAAATATAATTAATGGTATTGTAATTTTCCTTTCCAAACTTTAAAATATTTCCAAAAATGTAGTTTTCATTGAAATGATTATTTCTTGCTGGTGCTAATAATTATTGTATTGTAATAACTAATTATTGTATTAGGATTCTACTTCCTCATCCACAAATCAGTGTGGGAAATCTTTCTAAAACTCATACAGCCAGAGTGGCTTAAATCTAATAAAAGATAGTAAAATAAATTCTAAATTTAGGCTAATGAGTACATTCCTGCTCATTGTTTTTACTCAGATATGAAAAAAATGTCATAATATAGCCCCTAGGGGTGAGAACAATAATTTTAAGATCCCCTGATTTTAGGGTGCTTCTGTTCTAACAATCTGTCAGTGATTATAAAAGTTCTCTGACTTAGGAATATAATAATATTTCTTTGTTTAGACTTTAGAAAAGGTATATTAGTGATCCCGAGACTATTGTTATAACAATCTGTCTGTCAAGGAGTTCAAGTCTTCTGGCCTTAGAATAGTCCTACAAACACTTTCTGTTGATCAGTGATAACCAAATTCTTGAGACCACTCCTTGGTTCTATCCCTAGGCCATAAAATTAGCATATCAATAATATGGAGAACTAGATAAAAGTGTCTCCTTGCTTCTGTTTCTTTGCTAAATTCTCTTGAAATTTAGACCACTTCAATTGATGTTACAATTACAATAAACTTTTCCCCTTGACTTGGATATGGGTTCAAGCCTGCAAATTCTTTTGAGACACCTCACAACCTGGTCTGTGACCTCTAACCTTTTAGGGTCTCTGCCCAAACTTAACAGATCTTCCTTATAGAATACGGTGGTGGAAGAAGGAGACTCCCGCTCTCCAGAATAGATTGGGGTTTTAGGATTCCCCTATACAAACTATCAAATGTTAGGATTTAGACCCCAGAGGATTTGGGGGTTTCAGGCTGGTGGTGACTATATATGGAACTGGCGTGTCAAGTTCCAAGTAGGAGGAAAGAGCCATTAACAAGGGAGAGAGCACCACTAGACTGATTAAGTTCTAATGAACTTGCAGTTGTCATAAAGTTGTGAAATTACTAAAAAAGGAGATTGGTGGAAGATTATCCTATTGACAGGCAAACTAACTGTAAAAAAGAGTTAGAATCCTAATAGAAGTTGGTCAGAATTGGGTTACAGGAAGGTTTTTTTTATAGGAAAGAAATAACCTCAGTGATTTAATATCATAATTTGGTCTTCTGACTAAATACAGTAATTGTAGGATTTGTTAAGGCAAGGAATTGAACAAGGAATTCAACTTTGGACCACTGCAGGAAAGGTTTCTTAGTAGAACTGAAGACCTAATCAGAATCAAAAGGTCCACTTAAAAAAAATAATCATCAGATCTCCTTCCATTTTGTCTCAGGGAGTATCTTGGCTTCCAGATTGTAAACAATAATTCAGGCTTTCTCTGTCAATACCCCTTTTGTGGGGGTCCTATTCGCATTCATCTTTCCCTTTCTTCAGGTAATATGGAAATTGATAAATCTCTTTGACCAAGAAGGAGGTGATCCAAATCATGTACCCCAAAGACCCTTGTTATAGCTCACCTTCCATTATAATAGTCATTCTCTCATATTACTTATTGATCAATTGAAGCTTATTTTCATCTTTAAGTGCACCACTTTTTCTTTTTTTTTTATTTTCAAAACATACATGGATAATTTTTCAATATTGACCTTTGCAAAACCTTGTGTTCCAAATTTCCCACCCTTCCTTCTCCCTATCCTCTCCCCTAGATGGCAAGAAATCCAACATATGCAAAGCATATGCAATTCTTCTATTCATATTGCTACAATTATAGGTGCACCACTTTTTCAAAAGACTTTATAAACAAATTTGTTTTTTGGGGGGTACAGAGGAGACAATGAACCTAATTTTGTTGAATGCCTTCTAGATATTGTCACTAAAATGGATTTTAATTTACTCAGAAACTTGGTTTCTTGGCACATTTTTTCAATTATCACAGACAATGGCTTTCATGTGGAAGTTGTTTCATGGTAAAAATATTGTGTTGTTTATAGTACTTCAAGTTTTGAAATGTTTAACATGTATTGACTACCTGCCAGCTAGGGGAGAGGGTGGAGGAAGGAGAGGAAAATTTGGAACAAAAGGTTTTGCAAGGATCAATGTTGGAAAAATAACCCATGCATGTGCTACAAAGCACATTTACAAAAATTACAAAATTACAAAAAGCATTATTTACAAAAATAAAGCTTTAATAAAAAAAATACACTATGTCTGATTTTTCTAATTAAAAAATTAGGAGAGAATAGACACCCGGAAGAGTCAATATGAAATATGCCAATAGGTATGAGATGGAGACCTTTAGAGTTTTAAGATGGAGTTTATAGCTGGTGAACATAAGGGGTTCTTTATCCAAATAATTCTGCTGGAGGAATGGGAGGGCTGAATTTAAGTAGGACTCTAGTTAGAGTCTAGGGACTCTAACTAGGTTGTAAAAGTGGAAGTTTAACAAAAGCCAAACTTGTGATTAACCTATTTCTTTATCTGACATCTTGCAGCTGTTGCTTTCAGCTTTTAGTTCTGTTGAGAAAATACTCAATTTTTTTCACAGCTGCTAATTTTTAGTTACACAACGGCAAGAGGAAGGACAGATTTCCTGGGACATCATGAGTTCAGGGTTTTTTTTCCCATACCCAGCTTTTTTATGGGTCCAACAATTAAATCTTGAATTTAGCACTCTAAAAAGTTATTTAATTGTAAAGAGAAGAGAGGTTGGGAAACACAGTGAAGTTAGGAAAGATACCATGCAGTATGGGGGAAGGGAAAATACAGCACAAAGTAGAGTGCTATGGCGGCTGACACAAAGGGTGGTAGCAGCCATGGGATGACCCACAAGTAGGTTCTATGAGGAAAATTTAATGTCAGGGACATGACTGGGATTTCTACAGAGAGTGGGTCTCAGTAGTTTGACATGAATTGGATTTCAGACTGGAGTGGGACCATGGACTGAACTAGCCACTCTCAGAGCCTTCTGCCTGTTTGCCTCAGGGATCATTGCTCTTGATCTAAAACACTATTGAGGATCTCATCATAATTATTTCTCTTTCTCACTCTCTCTGGAAGCATGTCTGTATTCCCAAATTCTTAGGCCACTGCCACCCACACAAGAAAATGAATTTTAAATTATCAGTCATGGAGGCAAGTGTTTATGGAAATGTTTGGGGCTTGATTCTAGATTATATAGTTAGGTTGTTGGAATCTTTACAAACTGCTAACTAATTAGAGTTGATCTGATCTTACAAGAAGATGTTTTGGGCCAGAACCTGAAACAAGGTACTAAGTAGAACTAATTAGTACAATGCTTGTGTTTACAACTTTACTCATCGGAGTTCACAAGTATGCCAGATTCACAAAGTAAACTTTGTAACTTTGTTACAAATAATTCACACCTCCCTTAAAGCTCTTAGGGCCAGAGAGCACTATGGGAGAAAACCCATAATCCCATTCTCTCAGAAGAGTCAGATATAAGGCCAGTGAAGAGAGATCTAAGGGAGAATATTTTCCACTTGGCTGGCTGGTGGCAGAAGAAGAGTTTTCAGAGGAAAAAGCTACGAGTCAAGAGTTCAGCGGACAACCAGATTCATCTTCATCTCACACCACTGGTTGGTGGCTGGGTTCCTGCACTCCCCCCACTGAGACCAAGCTGGTCTGAAAGACTCACCAGAAAGCTAGCCGAGCCCCAAGTGAAGGAGACAAGAGATTCATTCCATCTTTGTGCTGGCTGGAGGCAGAAGAAAGCAGAGGCAGAGGCTGAAGGACAAAACCCTTGGATTTGGAGATATTTGGAGGGCTCTAAGCTAACCGGGCTATATTGGAGATAATAAAAGATCTGAACTTTTATTACCTGGCTGCATTTTGAGAAGAACAAGATCACCACATTAGGTTGATATTTAGATAAGTGTTTCTAATGATGATAGAATATATCTCCATATTCATGACCTCTTAATATGTGGAAACCTTTTTATTTACAAGATGTATACATGGGTAATTTTTCAGCATTTATCTGTTCTAACTTTTTCCCTCCTTCCCCCAACCCCTCCCCCAGATGGCAGGTAGACCACTACATGTTAAATATGTTAAAGTATATGGTAAATACATGTATACATGCCCATGCAGTTATTTTGCTGCACAGGAAAAATCAGATTTAGAAATAAGGTAAAAATAACCTGAAAAGGAAATTAAAAATGCAAGTGGACAAAAACAGAAGGATTGGAAATGCTATATTGTGGTTCAAACTCATTTCTCAGAGTTCTTTTGCAGGGTGTTGCTGGTTCTCTTCATTATTGAACGAATGGAACTGATTTGGTTCATCTCACTGTTGAAGAGAGTCATGTCTATCAGAACTGATCATCATTTAGTATTGTTGTTGAAGTATATAATGATCTCTTGGTCCTGCTCATTTGACTCAGCATCAGTTCTTGTAAGTCTCTGCAGACCTTTCTGAAATCATCCTATTGGTCATTTCTTACAGAACAATAATATTACATAATTCATTTATTCAGCCATTCTTCAATTAATGGACATTCATTCAATATCCAGTTTCTAGGCACTAGAAAAAGGGCTGACACAAATATTTTTGCACATACAGGTCCCTTTCCCTTCTTTAAGATCTCTTTGGGATATAAGCCCAGTAGGAACACTGCTGGGTCAAAGGGTATGCACATTTTGATAGCCTTTTGAGCATAGTTCCAAATTGCTCTCCAGAATGGCTGGATGTATTCACAATTTCACCAACTACGTATCAGTGTGCCAGTTTTCCCACATGCCCTCCAACATTTCAGCATTATCTTTTCCTGTCATTCTAGCTAATCTGAAAGGTATGTAGTGGTATCTCAGAGTTGTCTTAATTTGCATTTCTCTGATTAATAATGATTTGGAGCATCTTTGCATATGGCTAGAAATAGTTGCAATTTCTTTATCTGAAAATTGTTCATATCCTTTGACCAATTGACCATCAATTGGAGAAGGGCTTGATTTCTTATGAATTAGAGTAAATTTTCTATATATTTTGGAAAGGAGGCCTTTATTTGTAACCTTTGATTGAAAAAATGTTTTCCCAGTTTATTGCTTCTCTTCTAATCTTGTCTGCATTAGTTTTGTTTGTACAAAAACTTTTAAATTTGATATAATCAAAATTTTCTATTTTGTGATTAATAATGATCTCTAGTTCTTCTTTGGTCATAAATTTGTTCCTCCTGCACAGGTCTGAGAGGTAAATTATCCTATGTCCTTCTAATTTTATTTGTAATTTCATTCTTTATGCCTAGATCATCAACCCATTTTGACCTTATGTTGGTGTACAGTGTTAAGTGTGGGTCAATGCCAAGTTTCTGCCATACTAATTTCCAATTTTCCCAGCAGTTTTTGTCAAATGGTGAATTCTTGTCCCAAAAGCTGGGATCTTTGGGTTTGTCAAACACTAGATTATTAAAGTTATTGACTATTTTGTCCTGTGAACCTAACTTATTCTACTGATCAACTAGCCTATTTCTTAGCCAATACCAAATGGTTTTGGTAACTGCTGATTTATAATATAGTTTTAGATCTGGTACAGCTAGGTCACCTTCATTTGATTTTTTTTTTCAATTAGTTCCCTTGAAAGTCTTGACCTTTTGTTCTTCCAGAGATTTTATTATTTTTTCTAGGTCATTAAAATAGTTTATTGGGAGTCTGATTGGTATAGCACTAAATAAATAGACTAGTTTAGGTACTATTGTCATCTTTATTATATTTGCTCGGCCTATCCAAGAACACTTAATATTTAAGATTTTTGGTTAGATCTTACTTTATTTGTATGGAAAGTGTTTTATAGTTTTGCTCATATAGTTCTAGAGTGTCCCTTGGAAGACAGATTCCCAAATATTTTATAATGTTGGCAGTTACTTTATTTTTTTTTCCTTTTTTTTATTATAGCTTTTTATTTACAAGTCATATGCATGGGTAATTTTACAGCATTGACCAATATGCCAAACCTTTTGTTCCAATTTTTCCTCTGCTTCTCCCTACCCCCTCCCCCAGATGACAGGTTGACAAATATATGTTAAATATGTTAAAGCATAAATTAAATACAATATTAGTATACCTGTCCAAAGAGTTATCTTACTGTACAAAAAGAATTAGACTTTGAAATAGTGTACAATTAGCCTGTGAAAAAAAATCAAAAATGCAGGTGGACAAAAATAGAGGGATTGGGAATTGTATGTAGTGGTTTATAGTTGTCTCCGAGAGTTCTTTCGCTGAGTGTGGCTGGTTCAATTCATTACTGCTCTATTGGGACTGATTTGGTTCATCTCATTGTTGAAGATGGCCATGTCCATCAGAATTGATCATCATATAGTATTGTTGAAGTATATAATGATCTCCTGGTCCTGCTCATTTCACTCAGCATCAGTTCATGTAAGTCTCTCCAAGCCTTTCTGAAATCATCCTGTTGGTCATTTCTTATAGAACAATAATATTCCAAAATATTCATATCCCGCAATTTCAGCCATTCTCCAATTGATGGGGATCCACTCGGTTTCCAGTTTCTGGCCATTACAAAAAGGGCTGCCACAAACATATTTTTGGCACTTACGTTAAATGAAATTTCTCTTTGTAACTCAAACTCTTGGATTTTGTTAGTGATATATAAGAATGCTGATGATTTATGTGGGTGTATTTTGTATCCTGCAACTTTGCTAAAGATGTGGATTATTTCTAATAGCTTTTTAGTAGAATCTCTGGGGTTCTTTAAGTATACTATCATATCATCAGCAAAGAATGATAATTTGATTTCCTCATTAACTACTCTAATTTCTTTAATCTCTTTCTCAACTCTTATTGCTGAAACTAGCATTTCTAATACAATATTGAATAGTAATGGTAATAGTGGGCAACCTTGTTTCACTCCTGATCTTATTGGGAATGGTTCCAGTTTATCCCTATTACATATTTTGCTTATTGATGGTTTTAAATAGATGCTACTGACTATTTTAAGGAAAAGTCCATTTATTCCTATACTCTCAAGTGTTTTTAATAAGAATGGATGTTGGATTTTATTCAATGCTTTTTCTGCATCTATTGAGATAATCATATGGTGTTTGTTAATTTGATTATTGACATACTCAATTATCCTAATAGTTTTCCTAATATTGAACCAGCCCTGCATTCTTGGTATAAATTCTACTTGGTCATGTTGTATTATGTTGGGGATGACTTTCTGTAATCTTTTTGCTAATATCTTATTTAAGATTTTAGCATCAATATTCATTAGGGTGATTGGTCTATAATTTTCTTTCTCTGTTTTCAATCTACCTCATTTAGGCATCAGTACCATGTCTGTGTCATAAAAGGAATTTGGTAGGAGTCCTTCAATCCGTATTTTTTCAAATAGTTTATATAACATTGAAGTTCATTGTTCTTTAAATGTTTGGTAGAATTCATATATAAAACCATCTGGTCCTTTGCATCTTTTCTTAAGGAGTTGATTAACAGCTTGTTCTATTTCTTTTTCTGAAACGGGAAGTAATAGAAGAAGCTATTAGCCAACTCCCTAAAAAAAAGATCCCCGGGACCAGATGGATTTACATGTGAATTCTACCAAACATTCAAAGAACAATTAGCCCCAATGCTATATAAACTATTTGAAAAAATAGGAAATGAAGGAGTCCTACCAAATTCCTTTTATGACACAGACATGGTACTGAAACCTAAACCAGGTAGGTTGAAAACAGAGAAAGAAAATTACACACCAATCTCCCTAATGAATATTGATGCTAAAATCTTAAATAAAATATTAGCAAAAAAACTCCAGAAAATCATCCCCAGGATAATACACCATGATCAAGTAGGATTTATACCAGGAATGCAGGGCTGGTTCAATATTAGGAAAACTATCAGTATAATTGGCCATATTAATAATCAAATTAACAAAAACCATATGATCATCTCAATAGATGCAGAAAAAGCATTTGATAAAATCCAACATCCATTCCTATTAGAAACTCTTGAGAGTATAGGAATAAATGGACTTTTCCTTATAATAATCAGGAGCATCTATTTAAAACCAGCAGTAAGCATCATATGTAATGGGGACAAACTGTAACCATTCCCAATAGGATCAGGAGTGAAACAAGGTTGCCCACCATCACTATTACTGTTTAATATTGTAGTAGGAATGCTAGCTTTGGCAATAAGAGTTGACAAAGAAATTAAAGGAATAAGAATAGTCAATGAGGAAACCAAATTATCACTCTTTGCTGATGATATGATGGTATACTTAGAGAACCCCAGAGACTCTACTAAAAAATTATTCAAAACAATCCACACCTTTAGCAAAGTTGCAGGATGCAAAATAAACCCACATAAGTCATCAGCATTCTTATATATTACTAACAAAACCCAATAGTTAGAGTTACAAAGAGAAATTTCATTTAAAGTAACTACTGATTGTATAAAATATTTAGGAATCTATCTGCCAAGGGAAAATCAGAAACTTTATGAGCAAAACTACAAAACACTTTCCACACAAATTAAGTCTGATCTAACAGACTGGAAAAATATTAAATTGGGTGAGCAAATATAATAAAGATGACCCTACAACCTAAAATAATCTATTTATTTAGTGCTATACCAATCAGACTCCCAAAAAAACTATTTTGATGACCTAGAAAAAATAACAACAAAGTTCATATGGAAAAACAAAATGTCACGAATTTCAAGGGAATTAATGAAAAAAAAAATCAAATGAAGGTGGCCTAGTTGTACCAGATCTAAAATTATGTTATAAAGCAGCAGTTACTAAAACCATCTGGTATTGGCTAAGAAATAGACTAATTGATCAATGGAATAGGTTAGGTTTAAAGGACAAAACAGCCAATAACTTTAATAATCTAGTGTTTGACAAACCCAAAGACCCATTTTTGGGATAAGAATGCAGTATTTGACAACAATTGCTGGGAAAATCAGAAATTAGTATGGCAGAAACTAGGCGTTGACCTATACTTAACACCATACACCAAGATAAGGTCAAAATGACGTAGGCATAAAGAATGAGATTATAAATAAATTGGAAGAGCATAGGATAGTTTACCTCTCAGACCTGTGGAAGAGGGAGGAATTTATGACCAAAGAAGAACTAGAGATCACTATTGACCACAAAATAGAATATTTTAATTATATCAAATTGAAAAGTTTTTGTACAAACAAAACAAATGCAGACAAGATTAGAAGGGAAACAATAAACTGGGAAAACATTTTTACAGTCAAAGGTTCTGATAAAGGTCTTATTTCCAAAATATATAGAGAACTGACTAATTTATAAGAATTCAAGCCATTCTCCAGTTGATAAATGGTCAAAAGATATGAACAGACAATTCTCAGACAAAGAAATTAAAACTATTTATAACCATATGAAAATATGCTCCAAATCATTATTAATCAGAGAAATGCAAATTAAGACAAATCTGAGATACCACTACACACCTGTCAGATTGGCTAGAATGACAGGGAAAGACAATGCGGAATGTTGGAGGGGATGTGGGAAAACAGGGACACTGATACGTTATTGGTGGAATTGTGAACATATCCAGCCATTCTGGAGAGCAATTTGGAACTATGCTCAAAAAATTATCAAACTGTGCATACCCTTTGATCCAGCAGTGTTTCTACTGGGTTTATACCCCCAAAGAGATACTAAAAAAGGAAAAGGGACCTGTATGTGCCAAAATGTTTGTGACAGCCCTGTTTGTAGTGGCTAGAAGCTGGAAAATGAATGGATGCTCATCAGTTGGAGAATGGTTGAGTAAATTGTGGTATATGAACGTTATGGAATATTATTGTTCTGTAAGAAATGACCAGCAGGATGAATACAGAGAGGACTGGCGAGACTTACATGAACTGATGCTAAGTGAAATGAGCAGAACCAGGAGATCATTATAATCCCAACAACGATACTGTTTGAGGATGTATTCTGATGGAAGTGGATCTCTTTGATAAAGAGAGCTAATTCAGTTTCAATTGATCAAAGATGGAGAGAAGCAGCTACACTCAAAGAAAGAACACTGGGAAATGAATATAAACTGCTTGCATTTCTGTTTTTCTTCTCAGGTTATTTATATCTTCTGAATCCAATTCTTCCTGTGCAACAAGAGAACTGTTCGGTTCTGCATACATATATTGTGTCTAGGATATACTGTAACCTCTTTAACATATAAAGGACTGCTTGCCATCTGGGGGAAGGGGTGGAGAGAGGGAAGGGAAAAATCGGAACAGAAGTGAGTGCAAGGGATAATGCTGCAAAAAATTACCCTGGCATGGGTTCTGTCAATATAAAGTTTAAAAATAAAATAAAATAAAATGGGACTATTTAAGCAATTTACTTTCTCTTCTGTTCATCTGGGAAGCCAATATTTTTGAAGGTAGTCATTCTTAGGTTCTCAAATTTATTGGCATAAAGTTGGGCAAAGTAACTCCTAATTATTGCTCTAATTTCCTCTTCATTGGTTGAAAGTTCTCCCTTTTCATTTTTTAAGACTAACAATTTGATTTTCCTCTTTCCTTTTTCCAATCAGATTTACCAAGGGTTCATCTATTTTACTGTTTTTTTTTTCATAAAACCAACTCTTAGTTTTAGTTTATTAATTCAATGTTTTTTTACTTTCAATTTTATCAATTGCTCCTTTTAGTTTTAGAATTTCAAGTTTAGTATTTCATTGGGGTTTTTAATTTGCTCTTTTTCTTTTTAATATGCAGGCCCAATTCATTGGTCTTTTCTTTCTCTATTTTATTCAAATAAGCCTCTAAAGATATAAAGTTTTCCCTTATTACCACTTTGTCTGCATCCCACAAATTTTGGTATGTTGTCTCATTGTTGTCATTCTCTTGAGTGAAATTATTAATTGTGTCTATGATTTGCTGTTTCACCTATTCATTCTTTAGAATGAGATTATTTAGTTTCCAATTAGTTTTTGGTCTAATTATCTCTAGTTTTTTGTTGAATATGGTTTTTATTATATCGTGATCTGAAAGGAATGCCTTTACTATTTCTGCCTTTCTGCATTTAATTTTGAGGTCTTCATGCTCTAATATATGGTCAATTTTTTTACCACTTCCATGAACTGCTGAGAAGAAAGTGTACTCCTTTCTGTCTCCATTCAATTTTCTCCAAAGATCTATCATACCTAACTTTTCTAATATTCTATTTCCTCTTTAACTTTTTTTCTTATTTGTTTTGTGGTTTTATTTATCTAATTCTGAGAGTACAAGATTGAGATCTCCTACTATTATTGTTTTGCTGTCTATTTCTTCTTGCAATTCTCTTGATTTCTCCTTTAGGAAGTTAGCTGCTATACCACTTGGTGCATATATGTTTAGTATTGATATGACTTCATTCTCTGTGGTAGCCTTCAGCAGGTGAATAAGAAATGCCTTCCTATTAGTAAGTTCATTTGAAATCATTTCAAGAATGTGACTCTCTCCATGGGAACTTAACCCTTCTTTAACCTTATGAGACTGGTAATGAACCACATGTGTTTGGCTTCACTTTTACAATCCCAGGAATTAGCCACTCCTTGGAACACAATGAGATGTCAGTGAGGGTTGGCTCCCCTCCCTGATGTCAATATTAATCAAGTTATATCTTGAAGCCCATCTTGCACTTCTTTCTCCTATATGTAACATTCTATATGTAAGCAAGTTGGCTCTGTGCCTTCTTTGTTTTCAAGCCCAATAAAAACTGTTCAGTTTAATCATCTTTGGAACCTCACCCATGGAGATGACAATCTTCCTGGGATCTTTTTTCCTGTTCAGGACTCAAGGCTGTTCATTTGGGATTCTCCAACTTGTGCAACTTAAGAGTCACAATTTAGAGTTGGTGCTCCTCCAAACTGGTAATGTTCTCTCTCTCTTACCTATCTTTTTCTACTATTTTAATCATAATTCTCTTTATTCTTTGTCTTTTATGCATTATTTGCTGTATTGATTGTTGTTGTAACCAATCTATTCCGTGTATTATATAATTAAATTTTACTTTCACTTTAATTGAGGCAGAGAGCATCATTTATAGGAGCAAATCCAAACTTTTCTCTAAAATCACATAACAGCCCTTATCTCTTTTAATTAGATCAATTTTTGCTTTTGCTTGATCTGAGATCAGGATGACTACCCCTCCTTTTTTGACTTCACCTGAAGCTAATAGATTCTGCTCCAGCCTTTTACCTTTACTCTGTATGTATCTTCCTGCTTTAAATGTGTTTCCTATAAACAACATATTGTAGGGTTCTGGCTTTTGATCCAGTCTGCTATCCACTTCCACTTTATGGGAGAGTTCATCCATTCACATTTATTGTTAAAATTACTAATTCTGTATTTCCTGCTATCTTATTATCCCCAGATGATGATTTTCTTTTTCTTTCCCCTCTTACTTCCCTCCCCACCAGTATTAAACTTATAGGCACCACTTGCCTCATGAAGTTCTCCTTCTCTAGAATCCCTCCCACCTCGTTTGAGTCCCTTCCCCTTTCTTATACCTTTCCTTTATTACTCTTTTCCTTTTCCTTTTTCCTCTCCCACTTATTAATAAGATGAGAGAAGTTTCTCTATAAACCAAATATGTTAATTATTTTCTCTTTGAGATCTCTTGATGAGAGTAAGATTCATACAATGTTCCTCCCTCTTTCTAAATTCCCTCAGATATGATAGATTTCCTTTTCCTCATTGTGGGATGTAGTTTCCCTCCTTTTATCTCCCCCTTTCCCTTTTATTAATACTATCCCCTTTCCATTTCTACTTCCCTTTTTTTATATTATATCAGTAAAATCAAATTATACATGCACTCTTTATGTATGTCCACAACAGAAATAACAGTTCTCAAGAATTCTTTTTATCTTTTTCTGCCTTTCTCGAGTGTTATGTACATGGCATAGAGGGGCCACAGGGCCAACATATGCGCATTAACTAAATACAGAAAAGCAGCTCTAAGAAGGCATTTATCCAGAAATTGATGATTAACTCTGAGTGGCCTTTAACTTATCAAGGCAATCCAGGTGAGGAATAATGCAGATGGTGCCTATCTAAGTAATTGTAACTGTGCCAGAGGAGAGGTATATAAAGGAGAGGGATATTGCAATAAACGCTGGCTTGCTATGCTTAAAAATCTGGTGTGACAGGTGTTCTGTGAGGAAGAACGCAGCAAGGTGGTAGCTGCGCCAGAGACCTCCGAAGACCTGGTATAGTAAGGAACCAAGTTGTAAGCCCTCTGGATGAGTAGAGGCAAACAATACTTGAGTCCTATCATTGGACACCAAATTTTTTGTTTAACTCTGGGATTTTCATTAGAAACAAATGGAATTCACCTGTTTCATTAAAACAGCTTAGCTGAGTAGTTTATTCTTGGCTTCATTCCAAGTTCTTTTGCCTTTCAGAATATCATATTCCAGGCCCTTTGATCCTTTAATGTGGAACCAGCTAGATCCTGAATGAGCCTTATTGTGGCTCCTTGGTATTTGAATTGAAAATTCTTGCTGCTTGTAATATTTTTTCCTTAGTATGATAAGTCTGAAATTTAGCCACACAACATTCCTTGGAGTTTTTATTTAGGGTCTTTTTTCAGAAGGTGTTTGATAAATTCTTTCAATGCCTATTTTACCTTCTGATTGTATTACATCTGGGCAGTTCTCTTTGATGATATCCTGTAAAATTGTACCTACACTTCTTTTTTTATCATAATTTTCAGGAAGTCCAATAAACTTCAGATTATTTCTCCTAGATGTGTTTTCTAGGTCTGTTGTTTTTCCAAGTAGACATTTAACATTTTTTCCTATTTTTTCATTTTTTTGGGTTTTGCTTGACTGATTCTTGATGTCTCAACAAAGCATTCATTTCTATTTGTTCAGTTGGGATTTTTAATGAGTTGATTTTCTTAATTAGCTTTTTAAAAACTTTTTTTGTGTATGTCCAATTGAGTTTTTAAATGAGTTGTTTTGCTCTATGGAATTTTTTTCCATTTCACTAATTTTTTTATTGAGTTATTTTCTTTTTCCAATTCACAAATCCCACTTTTCTGGGAGTTCTTTACCTTTTCCAATTCACATCTCAGGAACTTGTTTTCTTTTTCCACTTTATCAAATTTTTCTTTTATGGAGTTATATATCTTTTCCGTACTTTCTTGCAAAGCCTCTCTTTCCTTTATCCATTTTTCTACTAGCTCTCTTTTAAGATCTTTTATAATTTCTTCTAGAAGAGTCTTGGGTGAAGGAGACCAGGCTATATTCTACTTCAGGGTTTTGTCTGGAGACTGTCTACTATTATTCTCCTTGGAGTTGAAAATCTGCTCTCTTTCTATATACAAGCTATCAATGGTTAGAGTTCACTAGGCTTTTTTACTCACTTTTTTAAAAGCCCTTAAGATCTGCATCTTACTTTAAGTAATGGCAAGGAGGTTACCAGCTTCCTCTGCAGAACAGGGATGGACAGTAGCTGTGCTGCAAACAGGCTGCAAAAAACTGTCAAGCTGCACAAGTGCCCTGGGAGGAACCCTGCAGCAGAAATTTCTCTGCCCTGGGAAGCACAGCTGTGCTTCAGAAATTCTACTGCCCTGGCAGAGCCCCCCACAATCCCTCCCCGCTCTGTGCCAAAGTGTGGTTGTTCCGGGCAGAGGCCCTCTGCTGTGCAGAAGTGTGGCTGCCCTGGGCAAAGGCCCTAAGCAGCAGAATGTGGCTGTACAGCTATGCTGTGGTCTGTGCTAAGTCACTTCTGGTGCTGTGTGGATATGGCCAGGTCTTGTTAAATTCTAGCATTTTTTGGAGTATACTCTACCTTTGGCATTTGTGTAACTTCTCTGCTGATCTACTGCTTTGCAACCAAAGCAGAGCAGCTAACCTGTAGTAGAATCCTTTCTGCAAATTCTCCACCTGTGGAGACTGCCACCACCTCTGGTCTGCTTAGTGTCTACACTCTTTATTCTGCCTCCCTGTCTGTAGTGGCTTGCTCTGGCCAATCAGGACAAAACTTTTCTGGCCATCTTCCAGATTATCTTTGGTTGGTATCTTGTTGTACTCCCAATACTCGTGGATTTTACCAGTCAAGCACTATTTCTGAGGCTGAATTTGGTAATTAGTTGTGAGGATAGAAGGGGAGCTTAGAATAATGTGTGTGTCTTCTCCACCATCTTGGCTCTGCCCCCAATACTGTTATTCTTCTAGAAGTTTCTGATTATTACACTTAAAACTAAAGATATAGTGTATGCAAGATCATCTACATCACATAATTCCTTGACTTGGAGGTAGTAGAAAATTCTTACTCCTAGGCATTGCAAAAAATCTGTTTGTTGTATATTGAACAGCTTGCATAAATCATAGGTTATTATTTTTTAAGATATATGATGCTTTTGAAAAAAATTTTTACACTCTAAAAATATTCCAATATATTAATGAAAAATTATATCCTTTTTGCACCATTTGTGAATGCCTTCAGTTTTTAAATCTCTTGAATTGGGAAAGGATTGTAATATTACTTGATGATTTTACCAAATAGGAAGTGTTAATTTTGTTTCTTTTTTTTTTTTTTTCCTATCAGCAGCTGGATAATTTCTGGCAGACATGCTGTTTTTTCAGAAGACGCCATAATATAGTTCATACATATATTTATTTTTGTTGGATAGTTGTCTCATTACAAATGAAATAATGAAAATCCAGATTAGTTTTATAGAAATTCATAAGGCTTGGTCTTTTCTTTTCAAAATTCTTGATTGTCTTGGCATTTTTCACCTTTGAAGAATATGTGTTCACAGTATTGTATTATTGGTTTGTATAGAATAACCCAATGACCATTCATAATGATTGAACAATGACATAATTTCAAAACATTCTATATAAATGCAAAGCTAGTTTTATGGTTGTTGGTGCCACAGTGAAAATGAACGTTTGCTTCCAAGTTGCTCATGCAAGATTCCCCACTAGATAGTTTTACTGTCTATTTCTTCCTTTAAGTCACTTATCTTTTCCTCTAAGACTCAGTATGCTATACCACTTTGTGTATCTATATTAGTACTAATAATACTTCATTAGCTATGGTGCCCTTTAGAAAGATATAGTTTACTTTCTTATCTCTTTTAATTAGGTCAATTTTGTCAGTTTTTTTATTCTTGATTGTAATTCAAGTTCCTTTACCTTATGGTGTAGAGGGCTGCAGATAGTGGGGGAACTCTGGGGAAGGTAAAAGGCATTTTTTGGAGTACACTCTACCTTTGGGAACCTGTTGACAATGTCTGATTTGGCTCCCCACCTCCTTTTGGTATTCTCACACTTTCTGAGAAGTCAAGAAGAGTGTGACCACCTGTGTTCTACTTGAAGCAATGTATACTTGCAGTAAGATGCATTGATATGTCAATAGCAGGGTGCTTATAGTTAGCACTTGTTCAGTGTGATGTCATGATATAATAGTTCTCTAGTTGACACAGGCTTAATGTGCTGTAATGATGCAATCATACTGAGGTCTTTAAGGACTGAGAGGACTAGAAATGAAGACACTCCATCTTTGACCATTCTGGTAGTTCTCCTGCCTACTTCACTCCTTCACTAAGACCAAGGATGATCCTGAGATCCTCCAGAAAGCTAGTCTGGACACTACATTTTGGTGCCCAATATAGGGCACTAACCATGGGGCCCTAGATGTGGAGTGCTAGACGTGAGGCTCTGGACATGAGGTTCTACACTTAGCAGCTCAACTGATGCAATTGGTGAGTTCAGTGGAAAAGTCCCAGTGACTTGGAAATAGGGTAAGTACAAAAATAGACAAGTGGAAAGATTCAGTAAGGACTAAACTAATTACTTTTGTTTTTCAGCCAAAATGGGACAAATACTAAGAAACAAGCCTCCCCCAGCCTGAGGGAAGTATGTAGCATGCATACTTAGGCTAATAGAGAAGCAAGGTTTGCTGATAACTCAGAAGCAGATTACTGAGCTCTTAAATACTGCACATCTCCTCGGTTTACTAAGGAAGAAAAATTAGAGCCAGATATGGGAAAATAGTGGGAAAGCAACTAATTGAATATTACAAATTCGCACATCAGAATGTAGATTGCCTCAGGGAAATAAGAAGCGGGGCTTCGCTCCAGGGCCCCAGTAAAAAAAAAAAAAAAAAAAAAAAAAAAAAAAAACACTGCATGATAGCAGCTATGTTACACCCAAAGAGTCTTTAAAAGTTCATTACTACAACATGATCAATCAGCTGAGAAGCAACCTGATGGGGGAAAGAGATTGCATTTAAAGAGAATAGAGCTATATGCTGCTGGAACTACTGAGAGATCTCCTGGAGAGCTGAAATCTGTCCTTTTCCAGCCTATAGATCCCTTGCCTCCACACACAGCCACCTCCTGAAAGTGCTTACAAAACACTATCTATCCATACACTGATTTGGGAAATTGGGGAATGTGTAGCTAATGTTCTAGTCACTAATACAGGTAGACAATATGTGATCTATCATCTAGGAGAAGAAGTAGCATCATGTTTATTGATACACACTCCTGATATGCAATTTGGTGATATTTACCTAGATTTTGACTTCCAACAACAGAACCCAGGAATATTCTGGACTGCAGCTGTTATAACTGACCCTCCTATGCTCACTATCTATGTAAATAGCATACCATTGAAAGGGTTGGTAGACACAGATGTAGCTTGTACAGTCATTAGAGGTGCCAATTGGCCCAGTCATTGGCCAAAGATTAAGACAGACACTTATATGTCTAGTATAGGAGATTCAATAGCAGCTGAAATTAGTGCTCCCCCTTTGAGATGGATATTTGAAGGTGAAACAGGAGTTTTTATTCGTTTTGTAGTTTAAAAATCCCCATTGATCTCTGGGGAAGAGACATCTTAGAATAATTATGATTACAATTGAGTACTTAAGCTTTTTAGGAAGGGCTGCTGTTGAAGGCCTGCCAACACTCTCACTTGTTCCTATTCAATGGAAAACTGATACACCAGTGTGGATAGAACAGTGGCCCTCAGATGGTGATAAAATTCAGGCCTTATTAGATGTAGTACAGGAGCAACCTGACCAAGGACACTTACAACCTTCTCTATGTCTTTGGAATTCCCCTATATTTGTGGTAAAGAAATCTGGACCATGGAGAATGTTGATTGATTTAAGAAAAGTAAATGAACAGATGGAAACTATGAGTACTCTTCAGCCTGGACTTCCATCTCCTACTCAATTGCTAGAGAATGGCCTCTTTGGGTTATAGATATTAAAGATTGTTTCTATTCTACCCCTCTGGATAAGGAGGATATGAAAAGTTTTGCCTTTTCAATGTCCAGCGCTAATTTAGCTAAGCCTTATAAAAGATTTAAATGGACATTTTTGTCACAGGGAATGAAAAATAGCCCTACTATGTGCTAAATGTATGTTGCTGCTGCTCTTACTTCTGTAAGAAAAAACATTTCCAAAAGTTATCTTATTACATAACATGGATGATGTCTTGGGGTATGCACCTGAGGAGAAATGTTAGAAGAATGTCTACAAAAGACCATAGAAACACTAAGGAACTACCAATTGCATATAGCTCCAAAAAAAAATTCAAAGGCATATTGCTTTTCAATATTTAGGATATGAAGTATATCCTAAGGTAGTTTGAGTACAAAAGCTTTCTTTAAGAACAGAGAAGAACACCATAACTGACTTTCAGAAATTGATAGGAGATATCAAATGGATGTATCCAGTGTTAGGTTTAACTATCTATTAATTACAACCATTATATGACATTTTAAAGGGAGACACTGCTTTAAACTCACCACATCAACTTACAAAAGAAGCTCAAGAGGCTTTGAGAAAAGTTGAACTGGCTTTATTCAATGTGGTTGAAAGAGTGACTCAGAAACCCTTGGAAATATCAGTTTTTGCCACACAAGAGGCACCCACAGCAGTCTTTCATCAAGGAGACAGTGTGATAGAGTGGGTGACCCTCCCAGCACAACCAGACCAAAGCCTTACTCCTTACCCAGTGCTTGTGGCTAGAATTATATTAAAGACCATTAAATGAGTAATACAATTATCTGGAATAAGACCCGATAAGATATACACCTTTTATACCAATGCACAAATTAATGTATGCAGTGAAAACATCCCAAAGTGACAAATTTTATTGACCATAGATCCAAATTTTACACATTGGTCTCCATTAAAGATAATGTAGCTATTACATAATTGGCCATGGATTTTTGAAGAAAATGTTTCCAAGGTTCCTCTTAAAGGACCAACTATCTTTACAGATGCATTCAAATATAACATTTGTGCTGTACATTCTTATGACTTAAAATAAAGGGAGCAGTCAGAACTTCCTTTCAGTCCACTCAGCAGAATGAATTGAATGTGATTATGCTAGCTCTTATTTATTATCCAAGAGATATAAATATAATATCTGATTTTTATTCAGTTGGTGTGGTACAAAGAATTTCCAGAGTCCAAATAAAATTTGTAGCTTCCAATATATCAGCCCTTTAAGAAACTTCAAGAGCAAATGAGAAAGCATCCAGGTAAGATTTATATCTTGTATGTCCACTCTCATGGTGAACTTCCAGGTCCTATTTTTTTGTGGAAGTTCAAAGGCAGATCTCCTCCTAACCATGTTAGGCAATACTCCTTTATTTCAGGCAGCCCAAGAATCTCATTCTAACTATCATCAGGCTGCTCGAGCTTTACGTTTGCCATTTGGGATAACAAAAGACGAAGCTAGGAGCATAGTAAAAGCCTGTACAGTTTGCCTTCCTTTCCACGTTTCTATGCTCCCTCCAGGGAAGAACCCTCATGGTTTGAGACCCAATGAAATTTGGCAAATGAATGTGACCTATTATAAATCTTTTGGTCATCTGTCTTTTATCCATGTTGTAGTAGGCACCTTTTCAGGATTTCCTTTTGCAATACCAGCAGTAAAATAGACAGCCAGAGTGATCACTGAATTCCTTATACAAGCTTTTGAAATCATGGGTGTGCCACAAGCAATAAAAACAGATAATGGACCTGTACATACTTCTAAACATTTTGCACACCATTGTGTACAGTATCAGATTTTACATACCACTTGCATATCTTTTAATCCTCAAGGACAGGCAAGAGTAGACAGGAGAAACACAGACATCAAGATGTTCCTCCAAAAACAAAAGAAAGGAGGAGCAACAAGTAACCTTAGAGAACTTTTAAATTTAGTTCTTTATACTATTCATTTTTTTTTTTTTTAATTTTTGATGGAGATGCACTGACTTTGGCAGACAGGTTTAATAACCTGCTGGAAAGGCAGTGTACTGTGTGAGCAACTCCGATATCTTTAGATAATCTCCAGGTGATGTGAATAAACCCAGAAAATGTTTTATGGAAGGGACCAGATAGATTAATTGCTTGGGGGAGAGGGTTTGCTTGTATTTCTACAAATAGAGAAGGAATCTGATGGGTGTGAATGAGCTGTATCTGCCTTGTCCATCAGAGAGAGACAGAAAAAGTGAAGACCCTCAAAACGAAGAAGACCAAAGAAACATCTGGTGATTCCATCTCTGACTATGTGTCACTGAAAGAGCATACTATGTGTATGGTTCATGAGCATCATGAACATCAAAAATTATTAATGAGACTACTGCAGGTCTTCAAAACCTGCAGGAATCATTGGATTTACTGACACATGAAATGATGGACAACAGATTGGTTTTGGATTATTCATATTGTTTATTATATCACTACCAGCTTGTATTATACTATGTGCTTGTGTAATACCTCCCATGTTGATGGATTTATGTATACCTGTTTCAACTAAAACAAAAGGAAGCAGGAGATGTAGAGGACCACAGATAGTGGGGGAACTCTGGGTGAGGTATAAGACCTTTCAGCCCAGAGGAAACCTGTTGACAATGTCTGATTTGGCTCCCCACCTCTCTTTGGTGTTCTCTCAGTTCCTGAGAAGTCAAGGAGAATGTGACCACCTGTGTTCTACTTGAAGCAAGGGATACTTAAAGTAAGAGGTATTTGCATATAATTAGCAGGGTGCTTATAGTTAGCACTTGCTTGGTGTGATGTGATGATATAATGGTTCTCTAGTTAACACATGCTTAGTGTGCTATAATAATGTAATCATACTGAAGTCTTTAAGGGCTAAGAGAACTGGAAATGAAGACACTTCATCTTTGACCATCCTGGTGGCTCTCCCGCCTACTTCACTCCTTTACTAAGACCAAGGCTAATTTGGAGATTCTCCAGAGTTAACTGGACATTACATTCTGCCATATCATATTCCAGGCCTTCTGATCTCTTAATGTGGAAGCTGCTAAATCCTGGATAATCCTTATTATGGCTCCTTAATATTTGAATTGTTTCTTTCTGGTTTCTGTCTCCAGTCTAGGTTCTTTGAGATCTTAGGGAGGATCAGAATGATCTCAGTCAAACTGAGACCTGTTGAAGTTCTTAGTTTAAAAGGCCAAGGTTTCTCATTTCATAAAGGGCCATATTTAGTCATCTTGATGTGTATCTTGCCACTGGACTCATATGGCTCTGAAGGGGAATGTAAAGCAGATGACTTTGCATAACCTTTCCTCATTTAAATCCAATTCACTCGTATGTCATGGCAGCTCCTCCCTGATGTCATGGTTCTTTTCAGGAATAAGGACAACCTCTGTGAGTAAAGCTGGCCCATAATTTGGAATTGGTCAGTTGGAAGACTCCCTTGTTCCCTCCTTTCCTTCTCTCCTTCCTTTCCTCCTTTTCTCCTTCCCTCCTTTTCTCTTTCCCTGACTCTGCCCACATACAATATCATACTTTTGCGAAAAGATGCTCTCAAAAGCATTTTTTCCCTCTCTGGCACTTGGGTATGTTCCCAATATATCTTGGAGTTTGCTGACAAGATTTCTTAAGTACCATACCTTAAACCAAAACCAATCTGATTCTAACTGGCTACTGTAAAGAGTCATAGATAGTGGATAACTCTGGATAAGGTATAAGACCCTTTATCCCAGAAGGAACTTGCTGACAATGACTGGTTTGGCTCCCCATCTCCCCTTCCTGAGAAGTCAAGGGGTCATGACCACTTGTGTTCTACTTGAAGCAGAGATCCATACAGTAAAGGGGCATTTATATATCAACAGCAGGGTGCTTATAGTTAGCACTTGGGCAGTATGCTGTGGTGATGTGGTGATGTAATGGTACTATATAGTTAGCACGTGCTCAGTGCGTTGTGGTGATGTAATTGTACTAAGATATTTAGGGGCTGAGAGGACTTGAAATAAATGGACTCCATCTATGACCAGCTTTGTGGGCCCCCTGCTTCATCATTCCTCCACTAAGACTAAGGACTCAGGCTGCTCCTAAGATCCTCGGGAGAGCTAGTCTAGACAGTATATTTTGGCACCCCAACCTGGGGTTCTAGAGAGCACTGACTCATCTTGAATGTAAATAGAAGTCATTTCTGCTTTGGCCAGAAACCCTGAGGGTCTTCCCCTACCAGATTCATTTATTTATTTAGATTTGGGGGGCAATAGGTGAAAGAGGAGATTCTTTACCTCAATTTATACCTTAATCAGTGAATGGGTGCAGCCTCAATCAAACTGAGTTCTGTTGAAGACCTTATCTTAAAAATACCAACCTTTCCCATTTCATCCCAGGCCATCTCCTGTCATCTTGATCTCTATCTTGCCACTGAGCCTAGATGGTTCTGGAGGAGGTTGTGAGACAAGTGATTGTGCACAGCTCTCCTTCATTTAAATCCAATTTACTTACATGTCACCTCCCTGATATCATGGTCCTTTTTAAGAATGACGGACAAATAACTTCTGTTCTTTCTGGATGCTTACAGTTTGTTTTCCTTGAACTGATAATTCTGGAATTTAGCTACAATATTCCTTGGAGTTTTCATTTGAGGTTTCTTTCAGGAGGTGATTGATGGATTCTTTCAATGGCTATTTTACTCTCTGGTTCTAGGATGTCAGGGCAGTAATCCTTGATGATTTCTTAAAAGATATTATCCAGTGCAAAATGTCATGTGCATCCAGAGAGAGAACTATGGAGACTGAATATGGTTTGAAACATAGTATATTCACTTTTTTGTTTGTTTGCTTTTTTTTTTTTCTCTTGTAGTTTCCTTTTTTGGATTGATCTTCATTATAAAACATGACAGATATGGAAATATGTTTTAAAGGATTGTACATGTTTAATCGGTATCAGATTGCTTACTGTCTTGAGGGGCAAGGGAGTAAGAGAGGGAGAGAGAAAAAATTTTGGAACATAACATCTTACAAAAATCATTGCTGTATTTGAAAAAATATAATATTATTGAGAAAAATATATTTGTAGATATTGTCCAAGCTCTTTTTTGGCTTTCAGATTGTCTAATAATTCTTAACTTATTTATCTTGGATCTGCTTTCCAGGCCACTTGTTTTTTCCAATGACATATTTTACATTTTTTTTATTAAAGCTTTTTTTTTTTTTCCCAAGACTTATGCATGGATACTTTTTTAGTATTAACCCTTGCAAAACCTTGTGTTTCAAATTTCCCCTTTCCTATTATCCCCTCCCCTAGATGTCAAGTAATCCAATATATGTTAAACATGGTAAAATATATATGTTAAATCCAACATATACATACATATTTTATACAATTATCTTGCTATATCAAAACCAAATCAAAAAGGAAAAAAAATAGAGAAACTGCAAGCAAACAACAACAAAGAGTTTCAATGCTATGTTATGATCCACACTCATTTCCCACAGTCCTCTCTCTGGGTATAGATGGTTCTTCATCACATCATCGTTGGAATTGGCCTCAATAATCTCGTTGAAAAGTGCTATGTCCATCAGAATTGATCATTGTATAATCTTGTTGTGTACAATGATCTCCTGGTTCTGCTAATTTCACTTAGTATCAGTTCATGTAAGTCTTTCCATGCCTTTCTGAAATCATCCTTCTGATCATTTCTTACAGAACAATATTCCACAACATTCATAAAACAAAACTTAACCATTCTCCAACTGATGGAAATCCACTCAGTTTCCATTTTCTTGCCACTACAAAAAGGTCTGCCACAAACAGTTTAGAACATGTGGGTCCCTTTCCTTCCTTTAGAATTTTTTTGGGGAATGTAAGCCTAGTACAAACACTGCTAGATCAAAGGGTATGCACATTTTGATAGTCCTTTGGCTAAGTTTCAAATTCCTTTCCAGAATGGTTGAATCAGTTCACAACTCTGCCAAAAATGTATTAGTATCCTAGTTTTCCCACATCCCTTCCAACTAATAAATTCATATTGCAAGGCTATGCTAATGAAGGGAACCATCACACTGGAAAGACTTTAGATGGGGACAACTGATCTTCGCAAAGTGGTATCTTTTAAACAAAGACCAGCTTAAGTTCAGAGAGTATCAGCAGTTCCCAGATCATTATTCCAAAATTCATGAAGGATTTTTACAAGAGAAAGTAATCTAATTCCTTGGAAGAAGTATCCAATGCTGATTAAGATTATTTTAAGTTTATTGTCTAAATTGCTTGAATTCAATTTGAAAATCATTGTTGTGGGGGCAGTAACAAGAGTCTGGCATCTTGCTCTGTCTTATTTATATTGTATAAGACAGAGTAAGTGGCACAGGGTGACCAGGCATGAACCCTGTGAAGTTCCCTCAGATTCTCTATCCAAAGACCCTATAATTGTAAAGAAATCCACCATGTTTCTGGTTTCTAAGGATTGAGCTCTATTTGTCATCCATAATAATGACTCAGTATACACATACAAGCAATTGCTGTAAACTTGTTACTACCTTCACAATATCTCTCATCTGATTCTTTCTCTTTTGCCAGAAAACATCCTAATTGAGGCCCTTATTACAGATCATATGGCCTATTGTAATAATCTCTTCATTGGTGTCCCTGAATCAGTCTCTTCTATTTTCAATCTATTTGCCATACAGTTGTCAAAGTGCTTTTCTTAAAGTATAGATATGAGCATATTACTTTGCTACACACATTTGTGGGATTAACTATTATTTTATCTTTCATTTTCTTCTTTAAAGTTTTATAATGTATGTAATTATTAATAGAAAAGCAACAAGTATTTATTAAGCACCTACTATATGTCAGTCACTATTCTATGTACAAAATATATGAATATAAAGAATAAAACTACTCATTTTCTCTTCTCTCTCTCTCTCTCTCTCTCTCTCTCTCTCTCTCTTTTGCTAAGGCAGTTTGGATTAAATGACTTGCACACAGCTGGAAAGTGTTGAGTGTCTGAGACTATATTTGAATGCAGGTCCTCCTGACTTCAGGCCTCTATTTTCAGCTTTCAAATTACAAAGAATTTTTTATTTGCACGATTTATGTGAATGGTTTATATATGTAAAATATCTCAATGCTTTTTTGTGTTATCAAAACTAAATTTAAACTTTACAGATAAAAGTTATGTCCATGTAAATATTAGATAATTCTTTTCCAAAGGGAAAGGCCCTTTTGTTCTAACTCTGATTACTTAATGATACCAACTTATACTAAATCTTTGGAACTTTCCCCCATTCTCTGATAATGGTTTATATGAAGTAGACTGATTTTAAGATAAATTTTCAATACAGTAACAGTTTAGTAACAGATGATTTTTCCACTAATATAAAGTAAATATTTTAATAATAGAGGATACTGATACAGTGAATATATTAATTTTATATTTTTTGATGCTAATTAGAACCAATAAAATGATTCTTTACAGTAAGTTTAGATTTACTTACTGGATATTTTGGAAGTCAGAGCTTTCTTTTCAAACATATCTCCAGTTTTTAAAAAAATGTAATCATAAAACTAGTTTTTGATTAGTGTGAATAATGCATCTTGTGAAGCAGTCACATATATTTGAAATTGGCACTATTTGAAGTTATAATTATGTAAAATATAATTGGTTCCAGTCCAGTGGAAATACACAATGCAAATTTAAATAATATAATCACTTCTGAGGGATTTATTATTTATACTAATCTAGATCTAGCTATGTAAATAAATACAAATAAATTAAAAACAAATGTTTTTGCCAACATTCACATCAACATAACTTAGAAAACTTAAAACCTTCTTCAAATCCATCTTAGGTATTAACATTTTTTTCCTTTGTAGGAGGAAGAAGGATGTTATTTATTCTGCCCTTTATCTTTTCAATCTTATGTCTGAAAATGGGAGATTCTCAGTACTAAATTTTGATTGCATTAGTTTTTGTTGTTATTGTTATTGTTGTTCCAATACCAGAAAAGTTAAACTTACTTTAAACTAGTTGGGCAATATGTTTTTCCTTACAATAATCAAGAAGCTAGATTTGCTGCTTGAGCATAATTACTGCTGGAGTAATGGAACTGGAAGTTGCTCATTAGTTTGGTATAGCAATCAATTTTCTCTCTTCTTATTTGGGTATTACAGGACTATTATTATGATTGTTGTTTTGTTATTATGTAAATGAGCTATCAAGAATAGACAGCATCAGCTATCACTCCCAAGAATGTGCCCAACCCCTGACCATGAAATACATTTTTGCAAGTGAAATTATCTTTCACCCAAAGAAGTCACTTAGTTGGAGAAGGTCTTTGGGAGTGTGCAGCAACTATTTCTGGTACCCAAGAGGCGTGCTATAAAAGGGCTGAAAAGGTACAATGATAATCAATCAAAATTCTGCCATTTTTAGTATAGAAAAAAACTTCATTATGCACAACATTGTTGCCACTTTGATGTCCAAAAAATTGGAATCAGTAGAATGGGAGTAGAAATGTCCATAGACCCAAGGACATGAGGAATGGGGTGTGGGAGGATTGGGGGAGCTCAATGGTTTTGTGGTCATTTCCTCCTTGAAACTTCTTTTTTTTTTTTTTTTCAAATTTAATGCCTTTTATTCTAGTTTTTTTCAGAACTTTTAGGTGACATCTGCCATCCCTGTGTACTCATACAAAATTATTTGGAATATCGTTTTTAAAAAGACATCATGTTACCTTTAGACTTAAGGAGCTAAAACCCTACTTCCTACCCCTCCAACCCATCATTCCCTAGAGCTGTCACTTCTTTATATTTAACATCTCTTAATAAGTAGATACAGAGAGTATTGTGTAAGATTTTTTTAAATGAAGGATGAGAAAGGAAAGATGGAGGGAAAAAAAGAAAAATAGCAACTTCTGAGAAAAATTTGGCTTTGAAATCTTTTCTTCCAGGGGTTTGATTAATACCTGATTTGGGAGGGTTTTTGTTGTTTGTTTGCTTTTTAATAATACAACATGTCTACAATTCTTTGCAGACTTTATAGTGAAGATTCATAATGAGGAGAAAAAAATGAAGTTTCAGTTACAAAAGTGAGCATAAAATGTATTTCTTTAAAAGATAGTAGCATCTGTTGAAGAGTTACCCTATATAAAGACAAATAATAAACTCCAAGGTGATATTTAAAGCACCAAATCAATTTTGTTTTGAAAAAACATAATGAACTAGAAAGCTGACTCATGTTTATCCTAGCACAAGATATACCCATGACATCAGTAAAGCTGTATAAGTGACACAGTGGTTAGAATATGGGCCTGAAGACAGGAAGATATGAGTTCAGATTCAGCTTCAGATACTTACTAACTGTGTGTGATCCTGGGCAAGTCATTTTTAACTCTCTTTGCCTCAGATTCTTCTGAAAAATGAACTGGAGAAGAAAATGATAAACCATTCCAGTACCTTTACCAAGAAACCCAAATGGGGTCACAAGATTTGGACATGTCTGAAACGAATGAACAACAACATAAATACATAGTTTCCCAAGAACTGTATTAAAGCCTATGGACACAATTATTAATATTAAGAGGAGAGTACTTTTTATTTTTATTTTTTACACAAAACTAACTAGAAAACAGTTCTATTTACAAAATATGGTGTCCATTAGTGCATTTTAAGTAATAGATCTGAAACTCAGAAATTTTATTTATTGACTATATCAGAAAATCAACCTATTTTCTTTTTCCCTCTGAATCTTTGTGTGATATTTCTGCACTGATACCAACTGCCATCATTTCTAGCATTTTCCTGGGATTCTGAACCAAACCTTGGAGGCATTCTTTCTGCTTCTCATTAAAGCTTTTACGTTAATCCTTTTCTCCTGGATTTTCCTAACTATTCTGTAGGTAAAACTCCTGGTCTAGTTCCCATTATAAAACAGTATGATCCAAATAGGAACCAAAAACTGAAAGAAAAAACCTCCGCAACATTTGTTGTTTACTATCCTTGAGCCAGTTTGTGACTAGCAGAAAAAGATTGATTATGTACATACTTGGTGCTGACAGAAAATATAGGTGCCTCTAATTTCCATTGACATTTAAATATGGTTGTTCTTGTGTTAGCCTTGAGTCCTTCCTTTAGTCAACTCTTGCTCCCACTCAAAAGTCAGAAAAACTCTGAATTGGCTTGTTGACTAAATCTTTTTGCTACAAAACTTCCCTTTGGTAGAAAGCGCTTTAAATCTTTAAAAAAAATTAAATCAAGAAATAATCACAAGCTCTTGAACTGAGTTGATCTAACGAGGTCTAGGTCACTTCTATAGCTATAATAGAGATTCTGACCTACCTATCTTTTGAAGAGCCTGAACTGCATTATCCTATCCTCTGAATATGTTATACTCTGATAACAGTGCCAAGGAAAGCTAAGGTGTTCAAAGAGTTACTATTATATCCAGACTGATGACATTAGAAACTGCCCTTTAGACAAGTATTACTTTGTAAACATAGAACTGGTGCAGGCAAGAAACTAAGCTATTATTTTATGACTGACACTACATTTCCATCATTTGTAAGATGATGTACATTGTTCTAAGTACCAATAATATCAGCCTTCTGCAGTAGATTTTCACCTTTGAAATTAATGGCATCAGGTCTTTGAAGTCATATGAGATTTGTCAGCTATTTCCCCTCTACATGCCAAATGTGAGAAGACAGAATACAAGATTCTTCCCTATCAATCAGATATTTAGAGATTAAGTTATATAATTCTAATTTTTTTCAAGAGGTAGTTTGCCCATTCATTTTTCAAATTTCTGGATTCGCTATAGCCAGAAGATTTTTCCAATTTCCATCATTTAGTGCTTCTTTCATGTAACTTGTTAAACTAGCTATGTTCTTTTAGCACTGACATATTAGCAAGTAATTTACTACTGGCATCATCTGTTTTTAAAACTTGATCTTGAGGGAAGAAAGGGGCTAATAACTTTTCCAATCAGTTGCTGCCACCTAACATCTTGGAATGAATATATAGACTTCATAAACCTGATGTGAGTAACATTCCATATGTCATTTGAGAAAGATCATATAGCTTTTACAGTAAAAGCCTCAATATTTAGTGTTCTCAGAATTGATGGAAAAATATCGATCTTGGAGCCTCCTAAAGATCCATATGTTGATTTACTGTTACCAGGTGCTTGAGTAATCATGTTGACTCTTATAGCAGATATCAGATCTGCTTTGACAGATGGGATTCTAACAAAAGCATTGTACAGTTGTGTTTATAAGAGCTGCTTGATCCAAGGCATTTTGATCTTCTAGTAGATAGAGCTACTTTATAAGCTGTTGGCTCTATGTCCAGCTGATGCACTTTATGAAATCTCCCTCTCTGACAAAGACATAATGAGAGAACACAAACAATTAGTTTGTCTCTGTATAATTGTTAAAAATATCTTTATGTCTTCTTTAACTTGAATACAGTTAAGAATTTGTGTTATATCTCTAATGTGTAATGATCTTTCATAAAAGAATTTTAGAATAAGATAAAAGGGAAGGAATAGAAGGAGAACCATGAGTTCTCATGTTATGCATTCTAAAATAAAGAAGCATGTAGATGCCCACCAATTGGATAATGGTTGAGTAAATTGTGGTATATGAATGTTATGGATTATTATTGTTCTGTAAAGAATGACCAGCAGGATGAATACAGAGAGGACTGGTGAGACTTACATGAACTGATGCTAAGTGAAATGAGCAGAACCAAGCGATCATTATATAACTCAACAACGATACTGTTTGAGGATGTATTCTGATTGAAGTGGATCTCTTTGATAAAGAGAGCTAATTCAGTTTCAGTTGATCAAGGATGGACAGAAGTAGCTACACCCAAGGAAAGAACACTGGGAAATGAATATAAACTGCTTGCATTTTTGTTTTTCTTCCCGGGTTATTTATACCTTCTGAATCCAATTCTCCCTGTGCAATAAGAAAACTGTTCGGTTCTGCACACATATATTGTATCTAGGATATACTATAACCTATTCAACATGTAAAGGACTGCTTGCCATCTGGGGGAGGGGGTGGAGAAGGAGGGGAAAAATCGGAACAGAACTGAGTGCAAGGGATAATGCTGTAAAAAATTACCCTGGCATGGGTTCTGTCAATAAAAACTTATTTAAAAAAAAAAAAAAAAGAATGTACATGTAATTTTTTGGACAGGATCTATGTATTTAAAATGGCCTCCAATGGAAAGGGACCTGTATGTGTCAAAATGTTTGTAGCAGCCCTATTTGTAGTGGCTAGAAACTGGAAAATGAATGGATGCCCATCAATTGGAGCATGGCTGGGTAAATTGTGGTATATGAATGTTATGGAATATTATTGTTCTGTAAGAAATGACCAGCAGGATGAATACAGAGAGGACTGGCGAGACTTACATGAACTGATGCTAAGTGAAATGAGCAGAACCAGGAGATCATTATACACTTCGACAACGATATTGTATGAGGACATATTTTGATGGAAGTGGATTTCTTTGACAAAGAGACCTGAGTTTCAATTGATAAATGACAGACAAAAGCAGCTACACCCAAAGAAAGAACACTGGGAAACGAATGTGAACTATCTGCATTTTTGTTTTTCTTCCCGGGTTATTTATACCTTCTGAATCCAATTCTCCCTGTGCAACAAGAGAACTGTTCGGTTCTACAAACATATATTGTATCTAGGATATACTGCAACATATCCAACATATAAAGGACTGCTTGCCATCTAGGGGAGGGGTTGGAGGGAGGGAGGGAAAAAAAATCGGAACAGAAACGAGTGTCAATATAAAGTAATTATTAAATAAAAATTAAAAAAAAATAAAATAAAATGGCCTCCAATGACAAGAGTGGAGGGATAGGATAGTCACAACTAATAATCTTTTTAAATCATGCCAAGCTGAGGAACTTTATCGGTATTATTAATTCAGTGTAAATTTAGGTGGTTTCCTTAGGACTATTTTATTCTTTCATTGTAAATGCTTTTATGCAATTTTAAGGTAAGTATAGAATTTTTTTTTTTAGTAATTGTGTTGCTAAATGACTCACTGGATAGGGTGCCAGGCCTGGAGTTAAGAAGATTATTGTTGAGTTCAAATAAGACCTCAGACACTTACAAACTATCCTGTTTGCCTCAGTTTCCTTATGTGGAATATGAGCTGGAAAAGGAAATGGCAAACCACTTGAGTATTTTTGCCAGGAAACCCCCAAATAGGGTAATGAAAAATTGGGCATAACTGAAAAACAATGAACGGTGGCATAACTGAGAGAAGCTGCTTTACCAAAAAAAAAAACAATTATTAGAAATTTTTTAAAAAATTGATTATTC
Organism: Antechinus flavipes; assembly: GCF_016432865.1. Classification (NCBI taxonomy): domain Eukaryota; kingdom Metazoa; phylum Chordata; class Mammalia; order Dasyuromorphia; family Dasyuridae; genus Antechinus; species Antechinus flavipes. The sequence goes on from NC_067398.1 coordinate 274,412,579, forward strand.
CTTGGTTTAAAAAAAGATAAATTTAAATAGAAAATAATTTTGCAGAATAATGTTTTTAAATGTATAAAATTATTCAGATTGTTTAATAATTTAATCAAGTAAATTCTTGGCTAAGGTAATTTCTAATGCTTTCTAATAGTAGACAGTATCTTTTTTTTTTTTCCCTATTAGCAGGGCAAGACAGATTCTCCCCATTTTATCGGGGAATGGTCACATAGAGATTAAGAAATATATAGCCTCAAATTATGGGACCTTTGAAATGTTAAGATAGAAAGTAAATGAAAAAATTATATGCATCATTTCTATGATAAGAGTTGTCAAAATATCTAAGTAAGCATATAAAATGAAGATTAAACTATGAAAATAATTCAGTTTTTAAAAATACAAATCCTGGTTAGAGAGTTAGGAATTTTATTGTGGATTTATTATTAGATGGAGCTGATTTTTAAAAATCCAATAAAAGCTTCAATATTTCTTCATGCAAAAGAGAATGAAAATTTTGGTCCTGGATTTGGCTAAAAGCATTTGTAATTGTTACAGTAGAGAACAATGCCACTCTGGCTATTAATAAGGTGACAAGATTTCCATCTGGAAAACATGGATAAATAAATAGCTCTCAAATCACATGAAACAAAAAGAAAAGGGATATGTATTTTTATTTCTCCAGAATTAAAGAAATGGGATGAACTAGTGACAAATTTGAATAGATTCTAAAGCAGGGAAATTTATCCTGGAGAAAATACCCAATCAGATATAGACTACTACATGCAGGACTTCCTAACCTAAAATGTCTTCTTCTGTATTAACTGAGTATTTTCACTTAAAAAAAAAATTGCTTGATACACTGCACCAAAGTCTCATTTGTTTTAGTAAACATTCTCATTTATGCACTCAAGCACAAATTTAATATGTCTAAACAGAGGAGATATATTGCTTTCTCCTAAAATTTAGCTGAAGTCAGCTGCCATAGAATAATCTATATCCATATCCATAGGTAATATGAAAACTTTGATTAGGACCTGGGGAGTAGGAAATAGGTAACATTGGAATAAGAAATACTTTGAGAATAAGGGAGGCTTGGGTGGAAAATTGAAATGTGAGAGAGCTTCCTGAATGACATCAAGGACATGGGTGCCTGGGAAAAAGAACTCTAGGATTCAGGTAAGATGAAGTAATGGGATAATATGCTACAGGTATTTGAACAGTGGATTAGAATCAAAACGATTGGGACCAAATTCTGTCTCTGTTACTACCTATGTGTACTTGGGAAAATCACTTAATCTCTAGACATCATTTTCTCTCACGTTTATTATAAAAGGGTTAAACTAGCTCATGGACAGCTATTTTTTTTTTTTTTTTGATATACTAGAGCCATTAAACAGTCTGCACAAGTCTACATACCTCTTTGCAGAATAATGTTTTTAAATGTATAAAATAGAATACATAGGATTACAAAGATAATTATATTGAAATATGGTCATAAAACTTTATATTTGTTTAAATTTGCAGTCTCCAGGTTAAGAATTTATGGATTAGATAATTGTTAAGGTTTTTTCAAGTTCTACATCTGATTGCAAAGACAGATGTTTAATTCAAATCTTGCTTTCATCTTTGAGGGTCTTTGCCAAAGATAGAGAGAACAAATTAACTCTTCCTCTAGTTACTCCTCTTGGCCCTCTCTGCTTCCTCTCTGTCATCCTTATTTCTGTATATGACTCTATTTCCAGAACCCAAAATATAGAATTCAATTGCAACATAAAATATAAGATTTTGAGGGCTAACCTTGAAAAAGACCCCAAGGAAATCATTAAAAAGGGGAAAGGATCCTCATATGCAAAAATGTTTGTAGTATTCCTTTTTGAAGTGGCAAGAAACTGGAAACTGGGTGCCCATCAGCTGGAGAATAGCTGAATAAGTTATGATATATAAATGTTATGGAATATCCTTGTTCTGTAAGAAGAGATGAGGAAGATAATTTTGGAGAAGTCTGGAGAGATTTACATGAACTGATGCAAAATGAAGTGAGTAGAACCAGGAAAACATTGTACGCAGCAACAGCAAGATTATACAATGATTAGTTCTGATACATGTGGTTCTTTTCAACAGCAAGGGGATTCAGGCCAGTACCAATAATCTCGTGATAAAGAGAGCCATCTATATTCAGAGAGAGGATTGTGGGGACTGAGTGTTGATGACAACATAGTATTTTCACTTTTTTGTTGCTCGGTTGCATTTTTGTCCCTCTTTTTTCCTCTATTACCTGATTTTTCTTGTGCACCATGGTAATTGTGGAAATATGTATAGAAGAATTGCACATGTTTAACATATACATATATGCATATATATAAATGTATGTGCATATATGCTCACACATGTATATGTGTGAATGTGTGTTTATGTATGTATTCTTTTTTCCCCCTTCTCCCAGAGCATCCCTCTTTCTTGTCTATTCATTATTTTTTTATATCATTCCAATATAATCAGCACATTCCTTTCTTCTATGTAGCACCTTTCTTATTGTCCTCATTCTTGAACCCTAGATAGTAGGTGGTACTCCCCCCTCCCATGTTGGACCGTGGATTAAGTAGTCCATATCTCCCCCCTTTCCTTCTAATATGCTGTCGCTCTCTCCTTCTAACAACAACATGCCATCTTTCCTTCTCTCTAACAGTCTATCAAATCAATAATCCTTAACAATTTCAAGTTTCAGCATTACCACAATTATCCCTATAAAATATCAATTTCACAATTTTCACATGATAGCCCAAATAAACACAATATAACCTATCACAAAAAATGGATAGGAATTTCATGTAATTTACAGTCTTCTCAAATTTTAAGACATACACCAATTAAAATTATTTTTTTAAAAAAATCAATAGTTTCCCATGAGATATTCTAACTAGATTTTTCATTCAAACTATCAATTGTTTTTGTAAATCAATCTTTTTTATCCCATGTTTGTAGAATCACCTCTTATCTCTTTTCTTTTGTTTTCTTTTTCTGCAAAACTTAAGATTGACAATATAGTTAACAGCTAAATAACTTAATAAAGCTTATAAACAGAATTGACTAAAAGTTTAAAACAAGCTCATAATTTTTACAAATTATCCAGTATACATTTTAGAAAGCACCATACTTCACTTAAATAGGAAATACAAACATGTGGCTTTTTCAGGTAAGTTACCAGAACTTTGTTTCAACAACTTATTGTTAAACTGAATCAAATCAAATACAGTTTTAAATTTCCAGTAGCAATGTTTCAATATTCAGCCAAATTCAGAATAAACAAATTTAGCAGGTAAAAGTCAATAGTAATTTTCTCCTACAACTTGAGAATCACAACATTGTGACACAATGATATGTGAAGGGGGGTCGGAGTCTCAAAGTTTATAGTTTTCTTTTAAACTCAATTTCTCCAAGCCTAATTACTTAAATAAAAAGAGGAGGAGGGGTATGGCCTACTATCTAGTACCTGACATAATAATAATGAAGTTCTTAAAAGATAATATATCACCTTCCCGTATAATTATAGAAGGTGAATAGTTTACTCAGTAATTTATGATTTGTCTTTCATGTTTACCATTTTATACATTTATTCAGTTGTACTCTTGAAAATCAGATTTTCTATCTAACTCGAATCTTTTTATCAGGAATACTTTAAAGTCCTTTATCATTTTAAATATCCATGTTTTTGCTTGAAAGATTACAACTCAGTTTTCCTGGGTAGGTTATTCTTGGTTGTAATCCTACCTCTTTTGGAATCCTTTAATATGCATGATTCCTGATAAATATTTTATGATCCTGATTCTGGTTCCATGTCATTTAAATGATTACTTTCTTTCTGTTACAAGTATTTTTCCTTTGATTTGGGAGCTTTGAAATTTGGTTTTAATATTCCTTGAAGTACTCATTTTGGAATCTCTTTAAAGTGGATTATGTCAGAGTTTTCCTTAATAATTTCTTGAGGTATGATGTTCAGGATCTTGGCTTTTAGGTAAGCCAATAATTCTTAAGCTAAATCTTCTTTATTTGTTTTTAAATTAGTTGTTTTTCCAGCAATATACACTATATTTTCTATTTTTTCATTCTTTTGGTTTTATTTTGTTTTTTGATGTCTCATTGAAGCATTCACTTCCACTTGATCAATTCTAATTTTTAAAGAATTGTTAGGGGCAGCTAATTGGTGTAGTGGATAAAATACCAGTCCTGAAATCAGGAGGACGTGAGTCCAAAACTGGCCTCAGACACTTAACACTTATTGGCTGTGTAACCCTGGGTAAGTCACTTAATCCCATTTGCCTCAGCAAAACAAAATTTTTTTTTTCAGTGAATTTTTGTATGTTTTTTCCCCCAATTCTTCAATTCTGCTTCTTTAAGGGGTTCTCTTCATTTGTTGGTGTCTCTTTTGCTACCTTGCTAATTATCTTTTCATAATTTTCTTCCTGAACAAAAGATCAAGAATTTCAAGAGAACTAATGAAAAAAAAAATCAAATGAAGGTGGCCTAGCAGTACCAGATCTAAAACTATATTATAAAGCAGCAGTCATCAAAATCATTTTGTATTGTCTAAGAAATAGACTAGTTGATCCGTGGAATACATTAGGTCCACAAAGCAGAATAGTCAACTATAGCAATCTAGTGTTTGACAAACCCAAAGAGCCTAACTTTTGGGATTCCTATCCCAAATTCTTTATTTGACAAAAACTGCTGGGATAACTGGAAATTAGTATGGCAGAAATTAGCCATGGACCCACACTTAACACCATATACCAAAATAAGATCAAAATGGATCCATGATTTAGGCATAAAGAACAAGATAATAAATAAATTAGAGGAACATAGGATAGTTTACCTCTCAGACTTGTGGAGGAGGAAGGAATTTATGACCAAAGAAGAACTAGAAGATCATTATTGATCACAAAATAGAAAATTTTGATTATATCAAATTAAAAAGCATTTGTACAAACAAAACTAAAGCAAACAAGATTAGAAGGGAAGCAACAAACTGGGAAAACATTTTTACAGTTAAAGGTTCTGATAAAGTCTTCATTTCCAAAATATATAGAGAATTGACTCTAATTTATAAGAAATCAAGCTATTCTCCAATTGATAAATGGTCAAAGGATATGAACAGTTTTCAGATGAAGAAATTAAAACTGTTTCTAGTAATATGAAAAGGTGTTCCAAATCATTATTGATCAGACAAATGCAAATTAAGACAACTCTGAGATACCACTACACACTTCTCAGATTGGCTAAGATGACAGGAAAAATAATGACGAATATTGGAGGGGATGTGAGAAAACTGGGACACTGATGCATTGTTGGTGGAATTGTGAATGAATCCAACCATTTGAGAGACCCATTTGGAACTATGCTCAAAAAGTTATAAAACTGTCCATACCCTTTGATCCAGCAATGTTACTACTGGGCTTATTTCCCAAAGAGATCTTAAAGAAGGGAAAGTGATCCACATGTGAAAAATGTTTGTGGCAGCCCTTTTTGTAGTGGCTAGAAACTGGACATTGAATGGATGCCCATCAATTGGAAAATGGCTGAATAAATTGTGGTATAAGAATATTATGGAATATTATTGTTCTGTAAGAAATAACCAGCAGGATGATTTCAGAGATGTAGAATCCAAGCTAGCTCCCTGGAGGGCTCAAGGTCAGCCAGAGTCAGGATAAGTAAAAGTCCTTGGTCTTTAGGGGAGAAGTGAAGGAGATGGGCAAAACTATCAAGAGTTTTGGCAAGGATCCCTCTTTGGTTCTAGAGAACAGAATCTCCACACTTTTCTCCTTGTCTCGAGGCCAAGTAAAATTCTCTCACCTCTTTCACTCCACCCCTTAATCCTTCCTATGATTATCTGTATACACCAAACATCAAGCCAGCATGGAACAGTGAGAAGAGTCATTTTGCCAAATATATGCTAATAGAATCATTGTCTAATAGGTAATTTGCCTTAAGTGCTCAGTTGTCTAATTTAAGCACACCTTTTACAAGTTTCAGCCCTTTACATCTCCCACTTTCTTTTGTTTTAGAACACAGGTGGTCACGCCATCCCTGACTTCTCAGGAAAGGAGGTGAAAACATCAAAAAGGAGGTGATTATGCCCTCCCTGACTTCGCAGGAAGGGAGGTAAAAGCACTAAAAAGGAGATGATCATGCCCTCCCTGACTTCTAAGGAAGAAAAATGAAAAATACCAAAGGGAAGAGGGGAGTCAAATCAGATAATGTTAGCACGTTTCTAGGCTGAAAGGTCTTACTAGAAACAGGTATGCACAAATCCATCAGTATGGAAGGTATTACACAAGCACATAGCAATAAAGCACAAGCTATCAGTGATGACTCTGCCCACAGCCAGTGCAGGCTCATTGTGGTGAACAAACACAAATTGTACATGCAAGTAGTGATATAACAAACAATATGAATCAACATGGTATTGTAAAAGATTTCCAGAAGTCCTAGAAGGAGGGTATGTAAATAACAATCACACATACACCTCCTTCAGCAACCAAGAGATAGTCCAAAACCAATCTATTTTCCATTACTTCACATGTTAGGGAATCCAATGATCCCTGCAAGTTTTTGAAGTCCTGAAACAGTCTTTTTATGTGTTAGGGAATCCAATGATTCCTGAGGGTTTTGAAGTCCAACAATTTTTTTATGTCCATGAGTCAAACACCATAACTGCCATGATCTTTAAGAGATGAGCACAGTCAGTGATGGCACCACCCAATGTTTCTTGGGTCTTCTCCTTGGTTTCAAGGGTCTGCTTCATCTCTCTCCAATGGACAAGGCAATTAAAGCTTGTTGGTACCCATCTGATTCTTTCTCCATCTGTAGAGATACAAGCAAACCCTCTCCCCCAAGCAGTTAACCTATCTGGTCCCTTCCATTCAATACTTTCTGGATCTCTCCACATTACCTGCTGATTATCTAAAGATAATGGAGCTGCTCACACTGGACACTGCCCTTCTGGTAGGTTATAAAACCTGTCTGCTGGAGCCAGTGCATCTTTGTCAAAAATCAAGAAGTTAATAGTATCAAGAGCTAAATTTAGAAGTTCTCTAGGGTTACCTGTGTGTAATGTTGTCTTCTCTAAAGTATAAGTTCTCTGGGAGCAGGTTTCTTGGGGAGCTTCTGGAGGCAGCCTTAGTTTCAGGCTGAACTTAGTTTCAGTTCAGTGTAATCATCACCTCAGATGCAGCCAGCTATTAAAGTTCAGTCCTTTATTGTCTCTTCCCAAATAGCCCAGTTAGCTTTCTTAGAGGCCTCCTTCGTTCTGAGAGCTCTTGCTGCTAGTTCTGTCTTCTTCCGAATGTCTCCAGCCAGCACAAAAGTCGAAGTTGGAATGAATCTGTCTTGCCTCCGAGAGTGGGCTCTTCCTCTCATGGGCTCCTCCTCTAGCGGGCTTGTCCTTTAGTGGGCTTGTCCTTCTGACTTGTGAATCTCCTGGACTTATGAATCCTGACTTGTGAATCTCTCAGTGACTTAGCACCTTGTTTCAAGTTCTAGCCCATAACACCTGTGGATCCCCCTTTCTTTTGTTTTTGGAGGAGTATCTTAATGTCTCTGTTTCTCCTCTCTACTATTGCCTATCCTTGAGGATTAAAGGGTATGCCAGTGGTATGTGAAATGTTATACTATGCACAAAAGTGTGAAAAATGATTAGAAGAATATGCAGATACATTATCTATTTTTATTTTTTGTGGCATACCCATAATTGCAAATGCTTCTATAAGGAATTCAGTGATCACTCGGGCTGTCTCTTTGCTGCTGGTATGGCAAAAGTAAATCCTGAGAAAGTGTCTACCACAACGTGGATAACAGATAGATGATCAAAAGATTTATAATGGGTCACATCCATTTGCCAAGTTTCATTGGGTCTCAAACCATGAGGGTTCTTCCCTGGAGGGAGCATAGGAGTGTGGAAAGGAAGGCAAGCTGTACAGGCTTTTACTATGCTCCTTGCTTCCTCTCTCATTATTCCAAATTGTTGTAAACATAAAGCTCGTTTACTCTGATGATATTTAGAATGAGATTCTTGGGTTTCTTGAAAAAAATGTTGGGTATTGGCCAACATGGTTAAAAAGCTATCTGCCTTTGAATTACCATCAAAAATAGGACCTGGAAGGTTGCTATGAGAGTGGACATGCAAGATATAAATCTTACCTGGATGCTTTCTCACTTGCTTTTGAAGATCCTTAAAGAGCTGATATATATTGGAAGCTACAAATTTTATTTGGGCTGTGGCAATTCTTTGTACCTCACCTACTGAATAGGCTGAATCAGATATTATATTTATATCTCCTGGATAATAAGCAAGAACTAGAATGATTGCATACAATTCATTTTGCAGAGTGGACTGAAAGGAGTTCTTACTACTCTCTTTACAGTTAAGTCACGAAAGTATACAGCACAAATATTATGTTTGGATGCATCTGTAAAGATAGTTGGTCCTTTAAGAGGAACTTTAAAAAACTTTTCTTCAAGAATCCATTGTCAATTATGTAATAGTCAGGTTATCTTTAATGAAGACCCATGTGTAAAATTTGGAGCTGTGGCCAATGAAACTTATCTCTCTGGGATGTTTTCACCACATACATTAATTTTTGCATTAGTATAAAAGGTGTATATCTTGTTAGGTCTTATCCCAGATAATTATACTGCTTGCTTAATGGCCTTTAATAAAATTCTAAATACAAGCACTGGGTAAGGAGGAAGGCTTTATTATGGTTATGCTGGGAGGTTCACCCACTCTATTACACTGTCTCCTTGATGAAGCACTGCTGTGGGTGCTTCTTTTGTAGCAACAACTGATATATCCAAGGGTTTTTGAGTGACTCTTTCAACCACATTGGATAAAGCCAATTCAACTTCTCTCAAAGCCTCTTGAGCTTCTTTTGTAAGCTGGTGTGGTGAGTTTAAAGCTCAACTCCCCTTAAAATGTCATATAATGGTTGTAATTGATAGGTAGTCAAGCCTAATACTGGAAACATCCACTGGATATCTCCTATCAATTTCTGAAAGTCATTTAAGGTGTGTAGCTCCTCTGTTCTTAAGGAAAGTTTTTGTACTGTAAGCACCTTAGGGTATACTTCATATCCTAAATATTGAACAGGAGCATGTCTTTGAATTTTTTCTGGAGCTATATGCAATTTATAATTCCTTAGTGTTTCTATGGTCTTTTGTAGACATGCTTCTAACATATGTTCCTCAGGTGCACTTTCCAATATATCATCCATGCAATGTAATAATGTTACTTTTGGAAATGCTTTTCTTACTGGAGTAAGAGCAGCAGCAACATATATTTGACACATAGCAGGGCTGTTTTTTATTCCCTGTGGCAAAACTGTCCATTCATATTTTTTATAAGGCTCAGCTAAGTTAATGCTGGGCACTGAAAAGGCAAATCTTTTCATATCATACTTAACTAGAGGTATAAATATAAACAATCCTTAATGTCTATAACCCCAAGAGGCCATTCTCTAAACAACTGAGTAGGAGATGGAAGTCCAGGCTGAAAAGTTCCCATAGTTTCCATCTATTCATTTACCTTTCTTAAATCAGTCAACATTCTCCATTTCCAGATTTCTTTCTTACAACAAATACTGGGAAATTCCAAGGACTTAGAGAAGGTTGTAAGTGTCCTTGGTCAAGTTGCTCCTGTACTATATCTAATAAGGCCTGAATTTTATCACTAGCTAAGATCCATTGTTCTATCCACATTGATGTATCTATTTTCCATTGGATGGGAACAAGTGAAAGTGTTGGCAGACCTTCAACAGCAGCCCTGCCTAAAAAAATGAAGTACTCATTTGTAATACTAATTATTGTCAAATGTCTCTTGCCCACACATAGTTGGGGATTTTTTCAACTATACAAGCAGTAAAAACTCCTGTTTCGCCTTCAAAAGTCCATCTCAAAGGGGTAGCACTAACTTCAGCTGCTATTGATCCTCCTACGCCAGACATGTAGGTGTCTGCCTTAATCTTTGGCCAGTGACTGGGCCAGTTGGCACCTCTAATGATTGTGCAATCTGCACCAGTGTCTACCAATCCTTCTAATAGTATGCCATTTATGTAGATAGTGAGCATAGGAGGGTCAGCTGTAACATCTGGGTTCTGTTGTTAGGAGTCAAAATCTGGGTAAATATCACCAGATTGCCTAACAAGAGTATGTATCAGTAAACCTGATGCTACTACTTCTCCTAGTTGATAAGTCACACATTGTCTACCTGTATTAGTGACTGGGATATTATGTACACATTCCCCAGTTTCCCACATCCATGTATGGATAAACACTGTTTTGTAAGTACTCTCAGAAGGTGAAATGGTCAAGCCTGCTGTTCCTGGAGGCAAAGGATCCATAGGCTGGAGAGGAACAGACTTCACCTCTCCAGGGATATCCAGTTATCCCAGCTGCATACAACTCTATTCTCCCCAATTGTAATCCTTTTCTCTCATCAGATTGCTTCCTGGCCAATTGATTGTGTCTGGCTATTGAATTTCTAAAGGCTCTCTGAGTGTAGCATTGGCTGTCATCATGCCCCAAGTATTTTTTTGCTTTGGACCCTGGGGCTGGGCTCCTCATTCCATTTCCTTGAATCAGTCTACATTCTGATGCCCAATGCAAGCCTCTATTGCATTTTGGACATGGGGCTTTGGATCTTGTTCTCCCACCCTGTTTTCTCACTCTGTCTCTAAGCCAACATTGAGCTTTCATATGCCCTACTTTACCACATTAAAAGCGTTGATGAGTCTCTCTGGAAGTCGGGTTAGCAGCAGCAATTTGCTCATATGCTGCTATGGGGTAATTAATCTGTGCTGAAATGTCTGCATAAGAACCTATACCTGTTAATTGGGCTTTTATCCTACAGAGATCACTATATTCAGAAAGCCACAACAAGTTTTGTCCAGGTTCTAAGCATGTCCTTGCTATAGATTTCCAGTCACTAGAGGTTAAGATTTCATAAGCCAAATTCTGTAATAACATGTTAACATAAGTTAATGTTGCCCCATAAAGAGTGCAAGCCCTTTTCAGGTATTTGATGATTTCTAGATCAAAAGGAGTGTATCTCCTGCTTCTTGACAAGGAGTCAAGCTATTCAATCACAAGATATATTTCTGTTCTCAAATCAGCTATATCCTTCTCTTCCTCTGTGGCTTTAAGTAGTGCCTTTTGTAATCTAGTCATAGGAAGGAGTGATTGCTGGAGGGGGAGGGGGGTGCTGGTGATATCACTATACCTCCCATTCCTCCTCCTCCCTCCATCCAGGAAGGCGAAGTTAATGGGGGAAGGTCAAGGACCTGCTCTGGTGTTGAAGCTGGACTGTGAGAGTGAGAATCAACATGCCCTTCAAGTTCACTTAAGTCCTCATGCCCTCTGGTGATATTGCCATTAATCTGGTCTTTCTCTTCCTCTTTTTCCTCACACTTCCTCATCTGGCTGTTCTTAAAACTTTTATTTTTTCTATAACTTACAGGATTCTTTAAAGTCAATTGTATTAAGTTGTACATATAAAATGTTTCCTTGGAAATTGAATCAGGACCATTGTCATTATAATATTCACATAGTTAATCTCCTACTAGTTTCCAATTATCTGCCTCTATTTCTTCTTCCTTGAAGGACCAAGGGGACATGCATTCTAATATATCCACAAGTCCATCTATCTGCTCCCAAGTTACAATCAAGCCCTGTCTCTTTATCAGTCTGAGTATGCTTCCTGTAGATCTCCTTATGAATGGGGGTGGAGGTAGGGTTGGGGGAAGAATCTTTTCCTAATATCTGCCCCATTTCAGCTAGAAAATGAGAGTTACTAGTTTAGCTCTTAAAAAAGTAATTTCCCTGTTTGTCTATCAAAATACTCACCCTATTTCCTGTTTACCTAGGACTTCAGTGAAATTAGGGTCCTTGGTTCACAGGTTGGGCACCAAAGTGTAAAGTCCAAGCTAGCTCCATGGAGGCCTCAGGATCAGCTAGTGTCAGAATAAACAAAAGTCCTTGGTCTTTAGGGGGAGAAGTGATGGAGATGAACAAAACTGCCAGGAGTTTTGCCAAGGATCCCTCCTCAATTCTAGAGTCCAGAATCCCCACACTTTTCTCCTCCTTGCCCTGCAGCCAAGTGAAGTTCTCTCCTCTCTTACTCCATCCCCTAATCCTTCCTACGATTATCTGCATACATCAAACATTGAGCCAGCATGGAACAGTGAGAAGGGTCATTTTCCCAAACATATACTAATAGAATCATTGTCCAATAGGCAATTAGCCTTAAGTGCTCAGTTGTCTGATTCAAACCCTTTACACAGAGAGGCTTGGAGAGACTTAAACGAACTGATGTTAAGTGAAATAAGCAGAACCAGGAGATCATTATACATGGCAAAAATAAGATTATATGATGATCAACTCTGATGTGACTCTCAACAATGAGATGATTCAAACCAGTTCTAGTCTTTCAGTAATGAAGAGAATCAGTTACACCCAAAGACAGGACTATGGGAAATGAGTGTGAACCACAACATAGCATTTCCATTTTTTCTGTTATTGTTTACTTGTATTCTTGTTTTCCTTCTCAGATTTTTTTTTCTTTCTTTCTAGACCCAATTTTTCTCACATAGCAAGACAACTGTGTAAATATGTATACATATATTGTATTTAACATATACTTTAACATTTAACATGTTTTGGACTACCTGCCATCTAGGGAAGGGGGTAGGGGAAAGGAGGGGAAAAGTTAGAACAGAAAGTTTTGCAAGGGTCAATGTTGAAAAATTACCCATGGGACTTATAGCCAAGATGGCAAAAAGGACATCACATCTCACATCTATCTAAGTTCTTTATTGCCCTCAGAATACTTTTTTTCATGATACAGCCTCGGAATTAGTGCTTGACTGAAAAAACCTACAAATACATTACCAATGGAAGATATACTTGAAATTCGCCAGAAAAGGTCTGTTTTTGCTCATGGGTGGGACAGTTAAACCAGGCACAGACTGCAGGCAGGCAGCAAGAGCATGGAAGGCAGCTCATATTGAGCAAACTGGAGAGGGGTGGGGTATAGTTGCAGCTGTTGGAAAATTTTCGGGGAAAACTTTACCCAGTGTGACCTTCATTGCCCTGGTAGCAAGCCAGTAGATCAACAAAGAAGATATAAACACAGGGGGTAAAGACTTCAATCCTGAAACACTGGGTTCTGTTGGGACCTGGGTACACTCACCCAACACTCAGAGTGACTCAGCATGCTCTCAGAGTATCAGAGAGCAACTGTTATGAAGGCAGCATAGCCATTGCTGTTCCACTGCTACCTCACTGTTACTTCCTGTAGTCTGTAGAGGAACCTTGGTAATACCACACTACCCAAAAAGCAGACAGCATTTGCTTTTTGTTTGTTTGTTTGTTTTCTTTGATTTTTTTTTGTCAAAATGAGCAAAAAATTAAAGTGAGCTCCAACTATAGATAGCTTCTATATGGATAGAGAGCAGACTTCAAACCCTGAGGAGACTAAAAACAGAGTGTCTCCAGATGAATCCCCAAAGTGGGATATGATCTGGTCCCCACCGTACAAGATTCTCATAAAAGAAATTTAAAAGGCTAGAAGAGAGCTAGAAGAAAAATGGGGAAAGGAAAGGGAAACTTGGCAAGAGGGTCTGGATAAGGCATCCCACTTATTTAAACATAGAGTGGATAAAGAAATCAAATCCCTGAAAAACAGAATTAATGAATTGGAAAAGATAAACAATTCCAAGGAACACAGAATTAGTGAATTGGAAAAAGAATATAGCTCTCTAAAAAATAAAATTGGTGAAATAGAAAAAAAAAATCATAGAACAAAACAACTCACTTAAAAACTCAATTGGACAATTACAAAAAGAAATTTAAAAAAATTAAAAGAAGAAAAAAATCATTAAAAATCAGAATTGAATAAATGGAAATGAATGACTTGAGGAGACACCAAGAATCAGTCAAGCTAAACCCAAAAAATGAAACAATGGGAAAAAATGTTAAATACTTACTTGGGAAAACAACAGACCTGGAAAATAGATCTAGAAGAGAAAATTTGAGAATTACTGGACTTCTTGAAAATTATGATGAAAAAAAGAGCTTAGACACTATTTTCCAGGATATCATCAAAGAGAAATCCCCAGATGTTATAGAAAAAGAGGGTAAAATAGAGATTGAAAAAATTCATTGATCACTTATTGAAAGAAACCCTAAAACCAAAATTCCAAGAAATATTTTTGCTAAATTCCAGAACTATCAGAACAAAGAAAAAATACTGCAAGCTGTTACCAAAAAAAATTCAAATATAGAAGAGCCACAATAAGAATTACACATGATCTAGCAGTGTCCACATTAAAGGACTGAAGAGCCTGGAATTTAATTTCAAAAGACTAAGAATCTTGGTATGCAGTCAAGAATAACTTACCAAGCCAAAATGAGCATTTTTTTTTCAGGGAAGAAGATGGACATTCAATGAAATTGGTGAATTTCATCTATTTCTGATGAAAAAAACCAGAACTAAACAAAAAGTTTGATCTGCAAATATAAAACTCAAGGGAAACATAAAAAGGTAAAAAGAAATCTTGGGAACTATATTTCTGTTATGAATATACATAAACAACACACATATAATTTGGTTTGACAGTTATACTATAAAAAAGAAATAGAGGTTGAAAGTAAATTATACCAGAGAAAGGGTAAAGTGGGGGTACTACATCTCAACAAGAGGCAAAGGAAACCTATTATATCTTAGGGAAAGAAGGGAGGGGATGAACATAGTGTGTATCTTACACTCGTCAGAATTGGCCTAAAGAGAAAAATATTGGACATATTCTATTTACAGAGAAACTTCTCCCACCTCACTGAAATGTGGGAGGGGAAAAGTGAAAAGGGAATGAGTAAGCTAAGTGGAAAGGATTACAGAAATTGTGAGAAAAAGGGGTAAGAAAAGGGGAGAAACTCTAAGGTGGAGGGAGGAATCCTAAAAAGGGAGGGCTGTGAAAGGCAAATGGTGCTCACAAGTTTAATGTTGGGGAGGAGGGAAAGGATGAAGGAAAGGAGAAAAGCATAAGCAGGGGTTAACAAGATAGCAAGAAATACAGAATTAGTCATTTTAACCATAAATGTGAATGGGGTAAACTCCCCCATAAAGCAGAGACAGATAGCAGACTGGATTAAAAGGCAGAATCCTATAATATGTTGTTTACAGGAAACACATTTGAACCTGGGTGATACATACAGAATAAAGGTAAAAGGCTGAAGCAGAATCTACTATGCTTCAGGTAAAGTAAAAAAAAAGCAAAAAAAAAAAAAAAAAAAAAAAAAGGAGGGGTAGCCATCCTGATCTCAGATCAAACAAAAGCAAAAATTGATCTAATTAAAAGAGAAAAGGAAGGGCACTATGTCTTGCTAAAGGGTAGCATAGATAATGAAGCAATATAACTATTAAACATATATGCACCAAGTGGTGTAACATCTAAATTCCTAAAAGAGAAATTAAGAGAGTTGCAAGAAGAAATAGACAGCAAAACTATAATAGTGGAAGATCTCAACCTTCCACTCTCAGAATTAGATAAATCAAACCAGAAAATAAATAAGAAAGAAGTCAAAGAGGTAAATAGAATACTAGAAAAGTTATATAGGATAAATCTTTGGAGAAAACTAAATGGATCCAGAAAGGAGTACAATTTCTTCTCAGCAGTTCATGGAACCCACACAAAAATTGACCTCAAATTCAAATGAAGAATAGCAGAAATAGTAGATACATCCTTTTCAGATCACAATGCAATGAAAATTACATTAAATAAAAAGCCAGGGGAAAATGGACCCAAAAAATAATTGGAAACTAAATAATCTCATCCTAAAGAATGATTGGGTGAAACAGTAAATCAAATGAGATGTTATACCAAAATGTGTGGGATGGAACCAAAATAGTAATTAGGGGAACTTTTATATCTCTAGAAGTCTACTTGGATAAAATAGAGAAAGAGAAGGTCAATGAATTGGGCTCAAACTAAAAAAGCTAGAAAAGGAACAAATTAAAAAACCCCAGTCAAACACTAAACTTGAAATTCTAAAAATAAAAGGATAGATTAATAAAATTGAAAGTAAAAAAAAAATTGAATTAATAAATAAAACTGAGAGTTGGTTTTATGAAAAAACCAACAAAATAGATAAACCTTGAGTAACTTTGATAAAAAAAAGGGGGGGGGGAGGAAGAGGAAAATCAAATTGTTAGTCTTAAAAATGAAAAGGGAGAACATGCCACTAATTAAGAGGAAAGTAGAGAAATAATTAGGAGTTACATTGCCAAACTTCATGCCAATAAATTTGCTAACTTAAATGAAATGGAAGAATGCCTTCAAAAATATAGCTTGCCCAGATTAACAGAGGAAGAAGTAAATTGTTTAAAGAGTCCCATTTTGGAAAAAGAAATAGAACAAGCTATTGATCAACTCCCTATAAAAAAATCCCCAGGACCAGATGGATTTGCACATGAATTCTATGAAACATTTAAAGAACAAATAACTCCAATGCTATAGCATTGCTATAGCTATCTGAAAAAAATTAGGGATTAAAGGAGTCCTGCCCAATTCCTTTTGTGACACAGACATGATACTGATACTTAAACCAGGTAGGTTGAAAACAGAGAAAGAAAATTATAGACCAATCTCCCTAATGAATATTGATGCTAAAATCTTACATCAAATATTAGAAAAAAGATTACAGAAAACAATCACCAGCATAATACACCATGACCAAGTAGGATTTATACCAGGAATGCAGGGCTGGTCCAATATTAGGAAAACTATTAGGATAATTGACTATCAATAACTGAATTAACAAAAAACATATGATTATCTCAACAGATAAAGAAAAAGCATTTGATAAAATCCAACATCCATTCCTATTAAAAACACTAAAGAGTATAGAGATAAATGGACTTTTCCTTAAAAGAGTCAGTAGCATCTATTTAAAACCATCAGTAAGCATCATATGTAATGGGGATAAACTGGAACCATTCCCAACAAGATCAGGAATGAAACAAGGTTGTCCACTATCACCATTACTATTCAATATTGTATTAAAAATGTTAGCTATAGCAATAAGAGTTGAGAAAGAGATTAAAGGAATTAGAGTACATAATGGAGAAACCAAATTATCACTCTTTGCAGATGATATGATGGTATAGTTAGAGAAACCTAGAGATTATTCTAAAAAGCTATTAGAAATAATCCACACCTTTAGTAAGTTACAGGATATAAAATAAATCCACATAAATCCTCAGCATTTTTATACATCACCAACAAAATCCAACAGCAAGAAATAGAAAGAAAAATTCCATTCAATATAACTGTTGATAGCATAAACTATTTGGAAATCTAGTCAGAAGTAGTATATCATCATATCATCTAGTGAGAAACTATATGAGCAAAACTACAAAACAATTTCCACACAAATAAAGTGAGGCCTAAACAATTAGAAAAATATCAAGTGCTTGTTAAGGTCGAATTAATATAATAAAGATGTCAATACTCTCTAAACTAATCTATTTATTTAGTGCTATACCAATCAGACTCCCAAGAAACTCCCTAGAAAAAATAACAACAAAATTCATATGGAAGAACAAAAGGTCAAGAATTTCAAGGGAACAAATTAAAAAAAATTGAAGGTGGCCTAGCTATATCTGATCTAAAACTATATTATAAAACAGCGGTCACCAAAACCATTTGCTATTGTCTAAGAAATAGACTAGTTGATCAGTGGAATAGGTGAGGTTCACAGGACAAAATACTCAATAACTTTAATAATCTAGTATTTGACAAACCTGAAGATCCCAATTGGGGGTAAGAAGTCACTATTTGGCAAAAACTGCTGGGAAAACTGGAAATTAGTATGGCAGAAACTAGGCATTGACCTACACTTAACACTGTACACTAAGATAAGATCAAAATGGGTTCATGATTTAGGCATAAAGAACAAGATTATAAATAAATTAGAGGAAATAAGATTATTTACCTTTCAGATTTGTGGAGGAGGAAGGAATTTATGACTAAACAAGAACTAGAGA
Source organism: Antechinus flavipes (assembly GCF_016432865.1). NCBI lineage: Eukaryota > Metazoa > Chordata > Mammalia > Dasyuromorphia > Dasyuridae > Antechinus > Antechinus flavipes. The sequence goes on from NC_067398.1 coordinate 274,430,655, forward strand.
TAATTATTGATCACAAAATAGAAAATTTTGATTATATCAAATTTAAAAAGCCTTTGTACAAACAAAACTAATGTAAACAAGATTAGAAGGGAAGCAACAAACCGGGAAAACATTTTCACAGTTAAAGGGTTCTGATAAAGGCCTAATTTCCAAAATATATAGAGAATTTATTCTAATTTATAATAAATCAAGCCATTCTCCAATTGATAAATGGTCAAAGGATATGAAAAGACAATTTTCAGAGGATGAAATTGAAACTATTTCTACTCATATGATAGTATTCCGAATCACTATTGAGCAAAGAAATGAAAATTAAGGCAACTCTCTGAGATACACACCTGTAAGATTGGCAAGGTGACAGTTAAAGATAATGATAAATGTTGGAGGGGATGCAGGAAAACTGGGACATTGATGCATTTTTGGTGGAGATGTGAATGGATCCAGCCATTCTGGAGAGCAACTTGGAATTATGCTCAAAAAGTTATAAAACTGACAATGATGAGACAGCATACCAAATTTTGTTTGATGTAGCCAAAGTGGTAATAAGGGGAAATTTTATACCTGTAGCGGCTTACTTGAATAAAATAGAGAAAGAGAAGATCAATGATTTGGGCTTGCAACTTAAAAAGCTAGAAAAAGACCCAATTAAAATCCCCCAATCAAATATTAAACTTGAAATTCTAAAATTAAAAGAACTTAATAATATTATAAGTAAAAAAAAAAAAAACTATTGAATTAATAAATAAAACTAAGAGTTGCTTTTATGAAAAAAAAACTGATAAAATAGATAAACCTTTGGTAAATCTGATTTAAAAAAGGAAAGAGGAAAATCCAATTGTTAGTCTCAAAAATGAAAAGGGAGAACTTTCCACCAATGAAGAGGCTTTGCCCAGTTTTATGCCAGTAAATTTGATAACATAAGTGAAATGGATAACTACCTCCAAAAATATAGGTTTCCCAGATTAACAGACAAGGAAATAAATTGCTTAAATATTCCCATTTCAGAAAAAATAATAGAACAAGCTATTAATCAACTCCCTAAGAACCAGGACCAGATGGATTTACATGTGGATTCCACCCAAAATTCAAAAAACAATTAGCCCCAATGCTTTATAAACTATTTGAAAAAATAGGGAATGAAGGACTCCTAGCAAATTCCTTTTATGACACAGACATGGTACTGATACCTAAACCAGGTAGGTTGAAAACAGAAAAAGAAAATTATTAACAAATCTTCCTAATGAATATTGATGCAAAAATCTTAAAATATTAGCAAAAAGACTACAGAAAATCATTCCCAGCATAATACATCATGACCAAGTAGGATTTATACCAGGAATGTAGGGCTAGTTCAATATTAGGAAAACTAGTAGTGTAATTGACTGTATCAATAACCAAATTAACAAAAACTAAAGGATCATCTCAATAGATGCAGAAAAGCATTTGATAAAATCCAACATCCATTCCTATTACAAACACTTTTCCTTAAAGTTATCAGTAGCATCTATTTAAAACCATCAGTAAGCATCATATATAATGGGGATAAACTGGAACCATTCTCAATAAGTTCAGGAGTAAAACAAGGTTGCCCACTATCACCATTACTATTTAGTACTGTAGTAATAGTAATGCTACCTATGGCAATAAGAGTTGAAAAAGAGATTAAAGGAATTAGAGTAGGTAATGAAGAAACCAAATTATCACTCTTTGCTAATGATATGATGGTATACTTAGAGAACTCCAGAGATTCTATTAAAAAGCTATTAGAAATAATCCACACCTTTAGCAAAGTTGTAGGATACAAAATAAACCTACATAAGTCATCAGCATTCTTATATATCACTAACAAAATCGAACAGTCAGAGTTACAAAGAGAAATTCCATTTAAAGTAACTACTGACAGTATAAAATATTTGGGAATCTATCTACCAAGGGAAAGTCTGGAAATACAAAATACTTTCTATACAAATAAAGTCAAATGTAACCAATTGGAAAAATATCAAATGCTCTTGGATAAGGCAAGCAAATATATTAAAAATGACAATACTACCTAAACTAATTTATTATTATTTAGCACTATACCAATCAGACTCCCAAAAAGCTGTTTTAATATCCTAGAAAAAATCACAACAAAGTTCATATGGAAAAACAAAAAGTCAAGAATTTCAAAGGAACTAATGAAAAAAAATCAAATGAAGGTGGCCTAGCTGTACCAGATCTAAAATTATATTATAAAGCAGTGGTTGCCAAAACCATTTGATATTGGCTAAGAAACAGACTAGTTTATCATTGGAATAGGTTAGGTTGAAAAGCCAAAATAGTCAATAACTTTAATAATCTAGTGTTTTACAAATCTAAAGACCCCAGCTTTTGGGATTAGAATTCACTGTTTGACAAAAACTTCTGGGAAAATTGGAAATCAGTATGGCAGAAACTAGGCTTTGACCTACCCTTAACATGGTACACCAACATAAGGGCCAAATGGGTTCACGACCTAGGCATAACGTATGAGATTTTAAATAAATTAGAAGAACATAGGATAGTTTATCTCTCAAATCTGTGAGGAGGAAGGAATTTATGATCAAATAAGAACTAGAGATCATCATTGATCACAAAAGAGGAAATTTTGATTATATCAAATTGAAAAGTTTTTGTACAAACAAAACTAATGTAGACAAGATTAGAAGGGAAACAATAAATTGGCAAAACATTTTCACAGTCAAAGGTTCTGATATAGCCCTCATTTCCAAAATATATAGAGAATTTACTCTAATTTATAAGAAATGAAGCCATTCTTCAATTGATAAATGGTCAAAACATATTAACAGACAATTCTTAAACAAAGATATTGAAACTATTTTTAGCCATATGAAAAGATGCTCCAAGTCATTGTTAATCAGAAAAATGCAGATTAAGACAACTCTGAGATAGCACTACACACCTGTCAGATTGGCAAGGAAAGATAATGCTGAATGTTGGAGGAGATGTGGGAAAAACTGGGACACTGATGGTTGGTGGAATTGTGAAGACATCCAGCCATTCTGTAGAGCGATTTGGAACTATGCTGAAGAAGGTATCAAACTGTGCATACCCTTTGATCCCTCAGTGTTACTACTGGGCTTATATCCCAAGGAGATCTTAAAGAAGGAAAAAGGCCCCATATGTGCAAGAATGTTTGTGGCAGCCCTCTTTGTAGTGGCTAGAAACTGGAAATTGAATGGATGCTCATCAATTGGAGAATGGCTGGGTAAATTGTGGCATATGAATGTTATAGAATATTATTGTTTTGTAAGAAATGACCAGCAGGATAATTTCAGAAAGGCCTAGCGAGAGTTACATGACTGAGTGTTGAGTGAAATGACTAGGACCTGGAGATAATTATATACTTCAACAACAATACTGTATGATGATCATTTCTGATGGACATGGCTCTCTTCAACAAAGAGATGAACTAAATCAGCTCCAGTTGTTCAATAATGAATACAACCAGCTATACCCAATGAAAGAACTCCAGGAAATGAGTGTGAACCACTACATAACAGAATGTGGACTACTTGCATTTTGTTTTTTTTCTCAGGTTATTTTTACCTTCTGAATGCAGTTTTTCTTGTGCACCAAGAAAACTGTATGGATTTGCACACATATATTGTATCCAAGATATACTTTAATATGTTTAACATGTATGAGACTGCCTGCCATCTATGGGAGGGGATAGAGGGAAGGAAGGGAAAAATTGGAACAGAAGAGTGCAAGGGACAGTGTTGCAAAAATTACCTATGCATATGTTCTGTCAATAAAAAGTTATAATAAAAAAGAAAAATTACCCATGCATCTATTTTGTAAATTAAAAGCTATAATAATAATAATAATGAAAGAAAATAGAAAGGAAAAAAGAAAACACAATTTTCTTCCTTTGCTCTCATTTCTTTGCCTAATTGTTCCTCTATGACTGATTTTTTCCTTTTTTTGGCAAAGCAATTGAGGTTAAGTGACTTGCCCAGGGTCACAGAGCTAATTAAGTGTCTGACATCAGAATTGAATTAAGATACTCCTGACTCCAGGCAAGTATACTATTAACTGTGCAGTGTAGCTGCCCCTCACTTATTTAATTTTAAAAAGAAGGTTTTTAGCTCTTTCAGGAATTCTATTTAGGTTTGTACCTAATTAACATTTTTCCTTTATGGTTATGTTTGTAACTGTTTTGACTTTATTGTCTTCTGAGTTTATGTCCTAATCTTCCCTGTCTTGTAGATTTTCATGGGAGGTTTTTGTTATTGGTTTTTTATATATGCACATCTGTTCCCTCCACTTCTACTTCTACTTATCCATTTCTATATTTGGAACTTTTCTGTTAATGTTGAACTGCTCCTAATGTATATATGTGGGGAAAAGGAATTCTGTCTCAAGCTACAGGCTTTTTTTTTTTTTTTTTTTTTTTTTTTCATCACTGTTTTCAGAACTAGTTTGTAAGTTTTTTATTCTTCCAAGATGATTTGATCACTGCTTTCCTTAATCTGTACTCTGATGCTTAACTAGGAAGTCTCTATTGTCCCTCAGGGTTCTTGGTTACTTGAGGCCAGAAATGATAATGTTCTTCAAAGTTCCCACTTATATATATGTATGTATATATATATATATATATATATATATATATATATATATAATATATATATATATAAATGTCTTTCTTTCTGACATTCTATATTTTTTGGGGGCTGGAAGAATGTTTTACCTTGACCTTTTCCTGTCTCTGCAACACCAGCATGCAATTTGAGACATTTTCAGTACCCATTATTAATTTAATATTTTATTTTCCCCTCAATTATAGAGTAAATTGAGGTGTTATTTTAAAATTTCTTGGAAGAGAATGTTGGGTGAATTAAGTGTTTTATTTACTCCAGTATCTTGGATTCATCCTTGGAAGTGCTTATCCTAATTACTTTAGAAAAATGCTAGATCTAATCTCCCAATTAATTGGAACTTCTGATATTTTATCACTAAACTGGTAAGATCTAATTCAACACAACTAGGACAGTTCTTAGCAACCATGAATTCAAGTTTATTGTTGTTTGGGTTTTTTTTTTTGTTTGTTTGTTTGTTTGTTTTTTTGGCTTTGGTTTTGAAAAATAACACTGAAAAGGGCAGCTGGGTAGTGCAGTAGGTAGAGTACCATCCCTGAAGACAAGAGGACCTGAGTTCAAATTTGGCTTCAGAAACTTAATACGTCCTAGTTGTGTGACCCTAGGTAAGTCACTTAAATCCAAGTGCCTGAGCAAACAAATAAACAAACAAACAATATTATAACAATTTTCCTTTGTCAATTTTTATAACACAACAAGATTCCATCATAATCATATGCCACAATTTATCCAGCCATTCCCCAATTGAGGCATCCTCTCTTCTTTGCTTCTACAAAAAGAGATACTATGGGTTCCTTTCTTTTTTTTCTTTTTCTTTTTTTTTCTTTTCTTTTCTTTTTTTTTTTTTTTTGGTCTCTGAAATACAGAAGACCTACTGTATTGCTATTTAAAAGGAAATGCACAATTTGAGCAGCCTTTGGGAATAATTCTAAATTCTTATCTAGAATTGTCAAAATATTTCACAATTACAGCAGCAATGAATTAGTATCCCTATTTTTCTACAAGCTTTCCAGCATTTGTCCTTTTCTTTTCTTTTTTTTTTTTTTTTTTTTTTTTTTTGGTCAGAGTAACCAATCTGATAAACAGGAGGTGGTATATCAGGATTGTTTTAATTTGCATTTCTCTAATCAATAGTGAATTAAGACACTTTTTCCCACATAAATGTAGTTTTGATTCATTATTTTGAAAATTATTTTTTAAAGTTCTTTGACCATTTATTGGGAGAATTTCAGAATATTGGGAAGTGCCTCTTAATTTCATAAATTTGGGCTCAGTTCCCTAGATATTTAGAGAGATGAGACTTTTATCAGTGAAATTTGCTGTAAAAATTATTCTTCATTTTCCTTCTAATTTTTAATTGCAATGGTTTTCTCTTATAGGCCAGAACTTGACACAAGGTGCTAAGTCAGTGGAATTGATAAAGACAATGATTATTTAGCATGATGCTTAACAGTTCTCTAGTTCAGTACATGAACTTAGTACTTACTATAGTCCTACAAGATTCACACCTTTGATAAGAGACCATATAAGCTCGGACAAACTCAGCCACAATCAGAACTGGAAAACAGAGACCTTGGTGGCAGTCCTCCTGCCTCCCTCACAGAAACCAAGATACATTCAGGAGGACCTCAAGAAGCTGGCAGAAGTAGAGAAGATAAAGGACTAGCGGCAGGAGCTTAAGCTCTTGAAACCAAGGAGAGAGATAGGCCTCTAAGAAAGCTAATCGGTCCCCTGGAAAGGAGACAAGATTTGGAAAGAGGCAATAAAGGATTTGGACTTTAGCACCTGGCTACTCATGTGGTGATTACTGAACTGAAATGAAGGTTGCCTCCAGAGATCCCAAGAAAACCTCAACAGAGAACGTTACATTTTAGAGAGAATATTACAGTTTTCTTTAGTCAGAACTTTTAAATTTCATATAATTTAAAGTATCCATTATAGTTCCCATTTCCTCTCTGTCTCTATCATAAGTTCTTTCCTTATTCATTAGTTTCATGGATAAAATTTTTCATACCTCCCTAATTTGCTTTTGAGATCATCTTTTATAACTAAAATATTTACCTGTTTAGATTTTATGTTGATCTGTGCTTGGTGTCTGCCAAACAGTTTTTTAGTATTCCCAGCAATTTTTGTATAGAGTGATTTCTTTCCCCCAAAGTTTGGCTCTTAGGATTTATCATACACCAGATTATTATGGTAATTTAGTACTCTGTATTGTGTGTCTATCTAATCTATTTCCTTGATCCATCATTCTATTTTTTAATCTGTACCAGATTGTTTTGATGATTATTACTTGGTAATATAATTTGAAATCTCATACTATTATGCTGCCTTATTTTCCTCCCCTCTCCCCAGGGATATCCTTGATATTCTTGCCTTTAGTTCTTCCAGATGAATTTTATTTTTCTACATCTATAATTCTTTGATAGACTAAATAACATGGAACTGAGAAAGAATATATTTTATTTACCCTCCAATTTTATGTTAAAACATTTTTTAATATTTTTAAAAGTTTTGAGTTCCAAATTCTATTCCTCCCTACCTCTTGTTTAAGCAGTTAATTTTAAGTTATACATGTGCACTTATGGAAAACTGTGTTGTTCTTTTTCTTCTTTACAATGATATAAGATAGATGGTTCTCTCTGGGAGAAAGCAGGTTTCTCGAGGAGATTTTCTGAAGGCAGCCTTAGTTTCAGTTAAGAGTAAATAATCACCCAAAATGCAGCCAGGTGATTAAAAGTTCAGATCTTTTATTGTCTCCAATATAGCCCGGTTAGCTTAGAGGCCTATCTCTCTCCTTGGTTCCAAGAGCTCTTGCTGCTTTGTCCTTTGCTTCTGCCTGCTTTCTTCAGTCTCCAGAGCCAGCACCAAGTTGAATCTGTCTTACCTCGGAGAGAGCCTTCTCAATCTTCAGCTCAACCGTCGACTCGTAGCTTCTTCCTCTGAAAACTCTCCTGACTGGCCCTTTTGAAGCTCTATTTATTTGAAAGAGAGGAATTGTGGGATGCGAGAGAGAGAGGGATTATGGGTTTCTCCCATAGTGCTCTCTGGCCCTAAGAGCTTCAAGGGAGGTGTGAATTCACAAAGTTACAAAGTTTACTTTGTGAATCTCCCATACTTGTGAATTCCAATGAGTAAAGGTGTAAACACAAGCATTGTATCAATTAGTTCCACTTAATACCTTGTTTCAGGTTCTGGCCCAAAACATCTTCTTGTAAGATCAGATCAATAATCTATCAACTCTAATGAGTTAGCTGTTTGTAAAGATTCCAACAGAAAACATTTCCACATAAATCATTTTGAAGAAGAATTCTTAGATAAAAGAAAAAGAATGAAGCAAAGTGAAAAATAGTCTCCTTCAATCTGTTTTCAGACAATATCAGTTCTTTCTCTGGAGACAGATAGTATGCTTCATTATTAGTACTTCAGAATGTTTTAGATAATTGTATTGCTGAGAATAGCTAAGTCAATCACAGTTCTTCATCAAATAAGATTGCTATTACTGTGTACAACATTCTCCTAGTACAGTTCAGTTCACTTTGCATTAGTTCATGTAAATCTGTCCAAATTTTTCTGAAATCTGCCTGCTCATAATTTCTCATAACACAATAATATTCCATTACAATAATATGCTTCAGCTTATTTAGCTATTTCTCAATTGATGGGCCTTCCTTCCTTTGAAGGATACATTTCTAAGTTATATGGAGAATTGACTCAAATTTATAAGAATAAACATCATTCCTCAATTGATCAAAGGATATGAAAGGATATAAACAGATAATTTTCATATGAAGAAATTATAGCTACCTATAATTATATAAAATGCTCTACATCACTATTCATTAGAGAAATGTAAGTTAGATAACTTGGAGGTACTACTTCATAATTTTCAGCTTGGCTAAGATGACAGAAAAAGATAGTAATTGATGTTGGAGGGGATGTAGAAAAATGGGATACTAATGTATTATTGGTGGAGTTGTTAAATGACCCAACTATTTTGTAGAATAATTTTCAAATTGCCCAAAGGGCACAGTTGTATATATGCCATTTGATCCAGCAGTGTCTCTACTGGATTTGTGTCCCAAAGAGATTATAAAAGAGGGAAAAGGACCCATGTGTACAAAAATATTTGTAGCATCCATTTTTGTAGTGGCAAGGAATTGAAATTTGAGATGTCCATCAATTGGAGAATGGCTAAATAAGTATATGAATGGTATATGAATATAATAGAATATTATTGTTCTATAAGAAATGATGGTCAGACTGATTTCAGAAAAGCCTGGAAAGACTTACATTAATAGTGCTAAGTAAAATGAGCAGAACCAAGAGAACATTGTACACAGTAACAAGAAGATTATGTATGCTCAACTGTTATGGATTTAACTTTTTTCAACAGTGAGGGGATTCGAAGCAATTTCAATAGACTTGAAATGGAAAGTGCCATCCACATTCAGAGAGAGAATTATGGAGACTGAATGTGGATCAAAGCATAGTATTTTCAACTTTTTGTTGTTGTTTGCTTCTTTGTTTTTTCCATTCTCATTTTTTTTTCCTTTTAGATTTGATTTTTCTTGCACAGCATGATGAATATTGAAATCAATTTAAAAGAATTGCACATGTTTAACCTGTCTCAGATTGCTTGCTATCTTGAGGAAAGATAAAAATTTGGGACACAAGGTTTTGCCAAAATGAATGCTGTATATTTGGAAAAATAAAATACTATTAAAGTTGAAAAAATAAAATGATTGAGAACATCAAAAAAAAAGTATTGTTGTACAAATAGATCGTCTCCCCATCCCCAACCTTTTTTTGATGGCTTTAAGATATAGACCTAGCAGTGATATTGCTAGATTAAAGGGTATAGAGAGCTTTATAGTCTTTTGAGAATAATTCCAAATTGTTCTCCAGAATGGTTGGATCCGTTCACAGCTCCATCGATAGTGCATGTTTCCCCATTTTCTTACATCCACTCCAACATTTGTCATTTTCCTTTTCTGTCATATTATGAAATCTGATAGGTATTTTAATTTGCATTTCTCTAAATAATGGTGTTTTGGTGCATTTTTTTTTTTCATTTGACTATGAATAGCTCTGATTTCTTTGTCTGAAAATTGCTTGTTCATATCCTTTCAATATTTGCCAGTTAAAGAATGACTTTATTTTTATAAATTTGACTCAATTGCCCATATATTTGATAAATTAGGTCTTTATCCAAGAAACTTGCTGAATTTTTTTTTTTTTAATCTTACTTCATGTTTATGGTACTTTTTTTTTTTTTTTTTTTTTTTTTTAGCAAAATGTAGTTTCTTTAATAGCTCTTTTAATTAGGTCTTGTTTTGCTTCTGATCACTGCTTCTCTTAATCCTCCTTTTTATCATGTTGCTTATATCTTTCCCCTGTCTTTCTCTATTGAGTAAGGGAGATTGCTATACCCAGCTAAGTGTACATATATATTTTTCCTTCTTTAAAACAATTCCAATGAGAAAGAGGTTCAAATATTGGCCACCACTCCTACATTTTCCCCTGCCTTATCAAAACTTTTCCTTATGAACCTCTTTTATGTCAGAAAAATTTCCTACCTCTCCCCTTTCCCTTATTCCCAATTAATTTCTTTTATATCCCCACATTTTTTGTACAACATTTTAACATAATTAACTCACACCTGTTTAACCTAAATACACTTCTGGCTTCTATAATAATAATAAAGGGGAGTTATATATACTATATTCTCATATAGGAATGTAAAAAATGTAATTGAGTCACTTATGATTACTATCTCATGTTTACTTTTTTATGTTGCTCTTGAGTCTTGTGTTTGTCAGTTTTTAAAATTCAACTCTGTTCTTTTCATCAGAAATGCTTTAAAGTCCTTTATTTTATTAAATATCTATTTTTCCTGAAGGATTATCTTCTGTTTTGCTGGGTAGGTAATTCTTGGCAGTCCCCTCCCCCCCTTCACATTTTCTTGTATTTCTTCCTTTTTTTACTTTGTTTTCTTGTGATTTGATGTCTCATAAAATCATTTGCTTTCACTTTCTAATTTTTAAGGAAATATTTGCTTCTTACCTTTTTTTTTTTTTTTAATTGGCCAATTCTGCTTTTTAAGGAGTTTTTTATTTGTGGATTTTTTGATAGCATATACAAAAATGAATATGACATAATTTTGAGAGTAGGAGTGCACTAGAAGTTGACTTCTCTAGGAAAGGTATCATTTAAACTTTTAATAAGGTCTTGATAGAAACCAAGAATTCCAAGAAGAGTACATTCCAGGCATGAGAAATAATAAAGACAACAATAGCAGTAGTGATGCAGAGCTGAATAGCAAGGCCATCCTGCTGATAAAGTGCTTGAAGTATTGTTATGTAATAATGGACAATGTATACATTTAAAAATGTATTGTGGGACTTGCTTGTGAAGGGATTTAACTACAAAGTAGTTATTTATATCTGATATTAGAGTCAATAGGGAGCCACTAGAATTTAAATTATAGACAAACAGATTTACATTTTAGGAGAATCACTTTGGCAACTTATGTATATAGAAGGGTTCGGAATGGGGAGAGACTTTGGGCCAAGTGACTAAATGGCTATTATAAACTAGAGGAGAAATATTGAATGTCTAAAGTAGGGTGTTGATTGATTGAGAGGAAAAAATAAGACAAATGAGAGATGTGAGGATTGAAACAAGATTTATTAGCTGGTTGGTGAATGAGAATGAGGAGTCAAGGGTAGGAGAAATGGATGTCTAAAAGAACAAGGTCTTTGGCAGTCATTTGGAACACTGAAAAGGGGAGTTGATTTCACAGGAAAGATAATGAGTTCTTTGCTATAAATCACAACCCATTTGTATCTGTTATCCTATGATTCACTTAAAAAAATAAGAGGGAGAAGGGATAATTTAGTCAATGATCTTTGTCCCAGAATCAAGAGTCAGTTGAGGGGTACCAGTCAAAAAAAGTTACATTTGGAGCAGGTTTGGGGTTCACTCAGGGAAGAAAGAGATTTTCCACTTGGCATATGATCAGCATATATCTTCCCTAGGGATTAATGCTGGACACCAAACAGACCAGAGTTGAACAGCAGTGGTAGCAGACGGCAGATGAATATAATGAAGACACTGTGTTTTAGATGAGTCCCCAATTAACTGTGGTAGGAATACAGAGAATATAGCATAATTTTCTACTTTCCAATTGATTGAATACATATTCTCTAGAGCCATCAACCCATGGCATTTATAGTGTATGCAAACTCCCAGTCAGAGGTTGAATAGGAAAAAGTTATACTTAAATCTACCTAAGCCTTTTTAGAAGCAGCAAAAAAGCAATTAAATTTTGTCATGAAATCAACACGATATATAAGAGCAGTCAAACTGCATTTGGCTTATTCTTTGTAATTGAGGTCCAAGCATCAGAGAAATGTTGCAAAGATCACAGTCCAAGAGGATAAGTGAGTTGTCATAATTTGGACATAAAATGGATAGGAAAAGACTAGTCTTTTCCTCCTATAACTTACCTCCTATAATTGCAGGAAAGAAGAAAAAAAAAGAGAAAAGGGTGGAGGGAAGAAGAACAAAATAAACAAAGGGAAGAAGAATAAGAGAAAGGAAGAAAAGATTATTGTGGCAAAGCAGAAGTAAATAAGAGAGGCATAAGAAATGGCTTGATGGCAATAAACTGCTGGGAGACATAAAAATTAAGTTAAAGACTGCAACTTGAAAGAGTGATAGCATACATAGGGAATCCACTCTTCTTTATATACATGAAATATGGAGCAGATTGCTGTTGAGAAATCATCAATTGCTATATACAGTACAAATCATTTCAAAAGAAAACAGACCCAAGTCCAGAGTAATAGAATCAAAGCCTCAGGCTGCAAGGAGTTCATTAGAATGATGACATTTTAGACTGCACAGTAGGATAATTTGTATTTCTTTCAGTTAAACACATACACACACACACACACACACACACACACACACACACACACACATTCTTGAGCTTTATTTCTAATAGACTGTTGCCTTTTATTAAGCAATGTGTTTATCATGAAGAATTATGATATTTCAATAAGACATTTCCTAATTATCCTAAGCCTGGACTAAATATATGATGTTGACTGCTAATTACCTTATTCTTTGAATGACAAGAGTAGGAATCACTGGAAGGGATGAATCAAATTTAAAAGAACCGAAAAAGGTATATTATTTAAGAATGGAGTGGACACTTAAATACTTATAAGAAAGGTAATTTGCACCTAAAAATTTATAAGTGAGTTTTTCAAATAAAAAGAACAAGATAGAATTCTGTAATCTGAATATTTATTTAGGGTAGATTTCCTTGTGACTCCCATATATTTTGGACACTGACTTCTTCACCTATGCCTACTCATATTTTAGTTTTCTTTTGTATGCTATCTTACTCCATTAGGCACCAGGGACAGTCTTTCATTTTCATATTTATATTCTTAGTGCTTAACAGAATACTTGACACATAGCAGTTCCTTAATTAATGTTGATTGACAATTGATTTCAAAAAACTACTGTCTGACTACATTGATTAAGATTAGCAAAAATTATACTCAGGATGGCTCAAGCCAGTGTGAAATGTATTGCCATGAAAGTCATTTATACACACACACACACACACACACACACACACACACACACACACACCATAGGATAAGGATACTGAACAGAAAGGAATCTTAAGGCTGGAATAACTACTAGTTTTCTCATTGGCTAGAAATGAATCAGTATAAAGGCTTGTCCTAATTGATAAGAAGTTCTGTCTAGGTTTCATAGTACTTTTAAGAAATTTGATATATGCAGCAAGATAACTATATAAATATGTATACACATGCTGGATTTAACATGCATTTCAACATATTTAACATGTATTAGACTACCTGCCAGCTAGGGAAGAGGGTGGGGGGAAGGAGGGAAAATTTGGAACAAAAGGTTTTGCAAAAGATCAATGTTGGAAAAATTACCCATACATATGCTTTGTAAATAAAAAGTTTTAATAAAAATAAAATAAAATAAAATTTTAATACTTAAAAAAAGAAATTTGATATATATTCTTAAACATAGCCAAGTATTGATTGGTTTTGCTTGAACATATGCATATTGTGTCTCCTTTTCCCATAGTAATTCCAAAATAATGGTAATTCTGGGGATTATTGTTATAATAGATTTCATGAATAATTTTAAAAGCCATCTAGTCTATCCCCCTCAATTAATAGAAGAAGGAACTAATTCTTTATTTATATCATACTTTGTGGTTCTTCACAGCCCTAGGAAAAATTATTGGAAGTTTAGGGTTTTGTCCATGTCTAAGTTCTCCCTAAAGTAGAGAGCAGAAAAGTATATTAAGTGAACAATGTAAATCAGATTTAGGAAAGCTAATCTTTTCTCCATACAAAAGAAATGCTAAACATGTTAAGTTCTCACAAGTACACATCAATAAAGACTACAGTTCTTCCTCAGTGACCAATAAGGACATTACTTTGATATGTCAAATTGAAAGTGTTTCAGAGTTGCATGTTATGTGTCTTTGTAAGTTTTAATTAAAACTCAACACATGTTCCCAGCAATGTCCCTTTTAGAGGAGATTGTGGGTGAGGAGAAAGCAAGAATGAATATGTGTTCAAAAGATCATGAGGCAAACAGTTTGATACCCATAAGCATGCAAGCATGCTTCTCTTATAATCCTTTGGGCACATGATGATAATGGAATCTTGGGCATACATTTGCCTTTATCAAGGGACTAGGTTTCCTAGACCTCTGAACCTGTTATTGGTTTTTTAGGGTCGTATGAGACTTGAGTGGATATGTGGGGGACTTTCAGGTAGTCAGTCAGAAGGTTGTGTGAACTTTAGCATAATCAATCCCTCCTCCCCTTATCAACCACGAGGACAAACAGCTAAATTGGCATTGAGATTAGGAAAGTTTGCTAACCTTAAATACCAAGATTAGATATGTTTGTTGATAGTTTGCTAGCCTTATATTCTTAAACATATCTGACCATATGGTATGATAAAACTTGTCAAATAGTCACTTATTTTTATTTTTAAAAATTTTATTTGAGTCTTCATAAGGTGTGGAATCCCAAATATAGTTGGATTTGAGGGCATATGGAAGAAGTTGGTTTAAAGTGGGAAGAAGACACATGTTACAAATGAATTTTTAGGAATTGAACCTAGTTTTGCAAGTGAAGAGTAAGAAATTGTCAGTTAGAAAAGAAGAGGAGGAAAACAATTTACTCTTTAAACATGTATTCATTATGCATCTGAACAGGACCTGGGATCTGCTGCAGGGAGTGAAAAGCAAGGACAGCTGAGGTTTTTTTAAATAAAAACAAAGGATGCAAAAGTGAAATGAGCCAGAATCATTGGCAAGAAGCATTGAAAAGTGTCTTTGTCATGTGCACTCAAAATTAGGGATCACCAGTTCAAGAGCCACTCCCAAACTTGGAAAATTAATTTGTTGTCTGACCTTAGGCAATAAACATAGTCACTTTTGTCAGAGCCTACCAAATAGGGCAGTTTTCACACACTCCTATGCCTATACCTGTACGTGTTCCATAAGTCAAAAACCACACTGTGTATCAGTGATGTTGATGTGGTCAGGGAACCAAAATGATGTGATCAGGGAACCAAAATGATGTGGTTAGTGGCAGTGCAGAGAGTTGAGGTTTTGAGAATCCTCTTCTGGTCGGTGCATGTTGAACATGAAAGAGAATTTAGGAACCTGAAAAGTTTGATTGGCAAAAAGGGAAGTTTTATTGACACTAAGAAATCAGTCCTGACAAAGAAATAAAGGTCCTAGCAGAGAAATCCTGGCAGAGAGATAAACAGAGGTGTTAACACTGAGAAGAGGGTGTCTCTTCACAGTGGACAGGTGTCTTGGTAGGCAGCTGTGCCCCTTCAGACCTCTGCAAATTATGAGTTTAAAATTGCCTTTTTATTTGAGATCAATTGAATGAGATTACTGCCCCCAGGTCTAGATTTCCAGTAGAATGATCCCACTTACATTCAAGCTAAGTAGGAGTGGTCCTGGACTAATTTTCAACTCAAAAGAAGGAACAACTAATCCGATCAAGATAACAGAATGAAGACACTTTATCTTGATTCTCTAAGGTGAGCCTCTCCCAGAGGAGTTTCTTAAGAGTTCAAAGAGAGTTTCTTCCCCCCAAGTCAGAGGACAGTTTCAGGGTTCCCCTCATCAATGTCAAATTCAAATTGAAATGATCTCTGTAGTCTGATTATATCAAAATTAGAAAAAAAATATTTTAAAATGAATATTCCTTTCATTTTAGAATAATTCAAAAGATTTCCCAATTTCATCAGAGTCCTTTCTGGATCTTCAGAGATAAAAGACCAGGGGGAACAAGCAGGATACAACAGATAAATCTAGTAGTCCTCAAATGAGCAAATAAGAACAAAGCAGATTACCTGGCAAGCTTAACTTCAGCCACAAGTGAATTGTGCTGGGCAAAAAAATATTTTTCAGTTATCCATACACTCATCCTAGGTGAAAAAAATTTATGTCAAATACACAGTTAATATTATAAATGAAATGATAGCAGTAGTAGTTATTAATTATAGATTAGTAAAATTTATTCCTATATATGTATGTATACACACATACACATATAAATATATGTATGTGTCTGCTCTTGATTTGGAGTCTTACATGTAGTACAGCTCTGGAAATATTTGTATACATTATATCAGAATTGAGGTATTCATAGACATATAGTAATTTAAGTAATACTTAATATTCTTTTGACACATTGGTATAAAGGTTCTGTGATTCAGTGAATATTTATTAAACATATACTGTTTTTCAAGCGCCATAATAGATGTTCCAATATAGAATGTGCTCTGATTTATTCAAAGAATCAGGGAGTTCAGGAAAAGTTCCAAGGAACATAGTCTTGGGATATTCTGTCAGAGTAAAAATCAAAGTCCTTATGGAGGTGCTTATGGCTTTCTCTTTTCAGATTTTAAATATAGATACTAACATTTTTTTGATGGAGGAATAATTAAATGTTCAATACATAAAGATCTTACTACTTTGTTAATCTTATTTATTAATATAGATTTGTATCAAATTTTGTACATATATTATACAATAAGCAATATTGATTCAATTACCTTCCTCATAGTGAGAAATTATTAAACATTTATAACCTACATAAGCCTGCTTATTGTCTTGAGGAAAGGGGAGGTAAGAGAAGGAGGGAGAAAAAATTTGGAACTCAAAATATTACAAAAATGAATGGTGAAAATTATTTTTACATGTAATTGGGAAGAAATAAAGTACGATTAAATGGGAGGGGGGAGAAGATCTATATAGTCCACTATGTATTAGAGTCTCTTCTATGGTTCTTTCTTCCAGCTAGATGAAATACAATGAAAGAGAGAATTGATGTGAAGTATCAGGAAGCCTGTAACTAGGCTCTACTAGATCATTATTTCAGAAGCCAAATAATGTTTGTTTGTTTGTTTTCCAAGAGGATTTTATTTTTCTAAATACATATAAAGATAGTTTCCAACTATCTTTTTTTTGTAAAACTTTGTGTTCTAAATTTTTCTCCCTCCTTCTCTTTCTTCTCCCCTCCCTAAGACAGCAAGCAATATGATATAGGTTAAATATGTACTTCCTTTTAGATATATTTTCATATTTGTCATGTTATACAAGAAAATCCAACAAAAAGGAAAAAGAAATAAACAAAAAAGTGAAAATATTATGCTTCAATCCATAATTCAGTTTCTGTGGTGTTCTCTTCTTTTTTATAATATGATCCTTCTCTCTGGGAGCAGGTTTCTCGAGGAGGTTTTCTGGAGGCAGCCTTAGTTTCGGTTCTGAGTAATAATCACCTCAAATACAGCCAGCTGATAAAATCCAAACATTTATTTTCTTCTTTGAAGTCTTATCTCTTTCTTTGGGCCCAGTTAGTTTTCCCGACTCCTGGCAATCCACCGATCTGACTGACTGACTGAAGCTCTAAGAGCTTCATATACATGATCTCTTAAAGATGTGAACCTAAAGGTTGACTCCTCCTCTGAGAGAGTAGGATTGTGGGTTTCTGACTTGTGAATCTCCCAAATTTGTGAACTCCAATGTGTGAACTCTCAAAGGTGCAAACACAAGCATTATTTCTAGCAATACTAGTGACTTAACACTTTGTAAGGATTTGCTCTGATGTGTGAACCAATAAGCATTGTATCAATTCCATTGAGTTAACACTAGGATTCTAACATCTCCCACTTTCTTTTGATTTAGAACATAGGTGGTCATGACCTCCCTGACTGCTCAAAAAAGAAGTGAAAACACTATAAAAAGGAGGTGGTCACACTCTCCCTGACTTCTCAGGAAGGGAGATGAAAACACCAAAGGAAATGGGAAATCAAATCAGATTAGTGGGTTTCTGAAGGGGTTCATTTGAAACAGGTATACATAAATGTGGTGTGCTTCTTCTTTAAAATATAATGGTTCTCTCTGGGAGCAGGTTTCTTGGGGAGGTTTTCTGGAGGCAGCCTTAGTTTCAGTTAAAAGTAATAATCACCCAAATTTAGCCAGGTGTTAAAAGTTAAGATCTTTTATTGTGTCCTTCAATATAGCTCGGTTACCTTTCTTAGAGGCCTTTCTCCTTGTTTCTAAGAGCTCTTGCAGCTTTGTACTTTGCTTCTGCCTCTGCTTTCTTCAGCCTCCAGCCAGCACAAAGGTGGAAGATGGAATGAATCTAACTCCTCTAACTCAAGTCTGAATGTTTCCAGCCAGCACCAAGGTGAAAGTTGAAATGAATCTCTCTTGCCTCTGAGACAGGGCTTGCGGGCTTCCTCCCAGTGTACTCCTCTCTGACCCTTGGCAATGTTCTGAAGTAAACTCTCTTGACTGGCTCCCTGAAGCTCTATTTATGCTCCTTCTCCAAGAGTAGGATTGTGGGTTTCCTCCCAGAGTACTCTCTGGCCCGAAGAGCTTCAAGGGAGGTGTGAATTCACAAAGTTACAAAGTTAACTGTGAATCTCCCATACTTGTGAACTCCAATGAGTACTTAAATACTTCTTGCTTATATGAGTTCTTTAAAGGTGTGAACACAAGCATTGTTTCTATCAGTTGTACTTAGTACATAACATCTCCTTGTAAGATCAGATCAATCATACTGAACCATGCTAAATTAGATAATTATTGTCTCTATCAACTCTAATGACTTTACACTTTGTAAGGATTCCAATACATAAATTCATCAATATGGGAGGCATTACACATACTTAACATAAACACATAGCAATATAACACAAGGCTAGTAGTAATGTAACAACTAACATGAATCAGCATGAAAATTTATACAAGGCCATAAGTCCTAGAAATAGTCCAAAAGGAATCCATTGTCCAATAATGTGTCAGGAATCCAATAATTCCTGTAAGCTTTGAAGTACTGCAATAGTCTCATCAACAATTTTTCATCTCAGGAAATCCAATGATTCCTACTACTTTTCAAGAACTGAAACAGTTTCATCTTGTATTAGGGAATCCAATGATCCTGAAGATTTTAAAGTTCTTTTAACAGTCACATTGTCAGCCATACTCTTTCAGTATCAAATGTTTCTTAAATCTTCTCCTTTGTTTTGAAGTTTTTCTCTTTTTCTGTTTCTCTCTGATGGACAAGGCGAATATGGCTCGTTGGCACCCATCTGATTCCTTCTCCATCTGTAGAAATACAAGCAAACCCTCTTCCCCAAGCAGTTAACCTATCTAATTCCCTTCTATTTACCACTTTTGGGATTTCTCCTCATCATCTGGCAATTACATTGTAGCTGTTTGCATTGGACACTGCACTGTTGGGTCAAAAGGCCTGTATTCTCCCCAACTGTAATTTTGTTCTGCCATGTGATTACTTTTAGACTTATTGATCACATCAGAGTCCTGATCTTCTAAAGACCCTCTGGGTGTAACCTCAGCTGCCATCATGCCCCACCTGTCTTTTGATTGATATCTTGGAGCTGGGCTCTGCCTTTCATTTCTCTGGGTCACTCTACATTCAGAGGCCCAGTAAAAGCCTTGGTTGCATTTTGGACATGGGGTTTTGGGTTTTATTCTCTCACCCTGTCCTCTCACTCTATCTCTATATCTATATTGGGTCCTCAAATGTCCTATTTTTCCACATTGAAAGCATTGACGAGTTTCTCTAGAAGTCCCTTGCCAAGAGGGAGCCTGTCTTTCCATGTTCATCATAGTTTGGGTATAATAAGCATTTGTGCCCACTGTGGCACAGTGTCTTATGATCTCCTCTAAAGGAGCATCTTTGTCTAGTCCCCATATAATTCTTTTGCATTTTCCTTAGCCAGATATCTGCTCATTATTTCTTTGGCTACATTATCTCCAATGGTTCTTATTACAGCTGTTTGCAAATGTCCCACAAAATCCACAAAAGGTTCATTGGGACCTTGCTCTATTTTTGTGAAGGCTTCCCCTCTATCTTTTTGTCCTGGGAGGGAACACCAAGCTTTTATTGCAGCCTTAGAAATTTGCTCATACACTGATGTGGGATAATAAATCTGTTCTGAATTCTCTCCATACTGACCTTCACCAGCTAGTTGGTCAAAAGCGATTTGTACAATAGCTCCTGTTTGCCTATTGCATTGGGCTTGAATCCTACATAATTCATGATACTCTGAAAGCCACAACAAATCTTGTCCAGGTTGTAAACAGTCCTAGCGATGGATTTCCAGTCATTTGGAGTTAAGATTTCATAAGCCAAATTATCTAGTAACATCTTAACATAATATCAAACACTGCATACCCTTTGATCCAGCAGTGTTTCTACTGGGCTTAAGGGACCTGTATGTGCCAAAATGTTTGTGGCAGCCCTGTTTGTAGTGGCTAGAAGCTGGAAAATGAGTGGATGCCCATCAATTGGAGAATGGTTAAGTAAATTGTGGTATATGAATGTTACGGAATATTATTGTTCTGTAAGAAATGACCAGCAGGATGAATACAGAGAGGACTGGTGAGACTTATATGAACTGCTAAGTGAAATGAGTAGAACCAGGAGATCATTATATACCTCAACAACGATACTGTATGAGCATGTATTCTGATGGAAGTGGATCTCTTTGATAAAGAGATCAAATTCACTTTTCAATTGATCAAGGATGGACAGACACAGCTACACCCAAAGAAAGAACACTGAGAATTGAATATAAACTGCTTGCATTTTTGTTTTTCTTCCTGGGTTATTTGTACCCTCTGAATCCAATTCTCCCTGTGCAACAAGAGAACTGCTCGGTTCTGCACACATATATTATACCTAGGATATTCTGTAACCTATTTAACATGTAAAGAACTTCTTGCCATATGGGGGAGGGGGTGGAGGGAGGGAGGGGAAAAATCGGAACAGAAGTGAGTGCAAGGGAAAATGTTGTAAAAAATTATCCTGGCATGGGTTCTATCAATAAAAAGTTATTAAAAAAAAATCTTAACATAAGATGATGTAGCCCCATAAAGAGTGCAACCCTTTTTCAAATCCTTAATTTTTTCCAAATTAAAAGGAGTGTATCTTCTCCCTTTTTGACCAGAAGAGTCAAGCTCTTCAATCACAGAATATGCATTTATAAAATCAGATACATTTTGTCCTTCATTTTTTTGCCTTAATTAGTGCCTTTTCTAATCTTGTCACAGGCTTCTTCATAGGTGGTGCTGATTGCATTACTGTCTCTCCCCTCCTCCTTCTCCCTTTACCCATGAAAGGTTAATTGAGTGGGGAGGGTCATGAGATGTGGAATGATCTAATTTTTCCTGCTGTGAAGTATCACACTCAAAATTGTACTTAACTTCATTCTTATCTGATTCTTCATTCTTTTCACCTAGTTTAGTTGGCACCTCCCTGTCCTGCTCTGTCTTCTTTTTCCTTATTCTAACACTTATATAATTTCCTAAAGCCAGTTGTATTAAATTATATGTCTTAAATGTGTCTTTGGAAATTGAGTCAGGTCCATTTTTATTGTAAAATTGACAAAGATCCTCTCCTACTGATTTCCACTCCTCTAGATCCAATTCTTTTTCCATAGAGAAACAAGGACATATGCGCTTTACAGTTTCTAAAAGTTCAGTGATCTGATGCAAAATTATAATCAAACCTTGGCTTTTCATACAATGCTCTCTAAACATTTTCCTTGGACAGAAACAGAAGGCTGTTTTCTAAACATCTGTCCCATCTTAGCTGAGATTCTACTTTAACTCTTTTAACAAAATTTCTTTGTTGTACTTACTCTAATTTCTGGGTTGAGGAGACTTTTCCACTGGATCAGGATCAGACACTTTTTCACTGAGATTAGAGTTGGAAGGTTTTCCACTGGAATCAGGGTCCTGTCAGTCCCATGTTCAGGCGCCAAAATGTGGTGTTCTCTTCTTTTTTTATAATGTGATCGTTCTCTCTGGGAGCAGGTTTCTCAGGGAGGTTTTCTGGAGGCAGCCTTAGTTTCGGTTCCAAGTAATAGTCACATCAAATGCAGCCAGCTGATAAAATCCAACTGCTTATTTTCTCCTTCCAAGTGTTATCTCTTTCCTTGTGCTTGGTTAGCTTTCTCGACTCCTGCAATCTACCAATCTGACTGACTGAAGCTCTAAGAACTTCTTATATATGATCTCTTAAAGGTGTGAACCCAAAGGTTGATTCCTCCTCTGAGAGAGTAGGATTGTGAGTTTCTGACTTGTGAATCTCCTGAATTTGTGAATTCCAATGTGTGAGCCAATGTGTGAACTCTCAAAGGTGCAAACACAAGCATTTTTCTATTAATACTAGTGACTTAACACCTTGTAAGGATTTGCTCTAATGTGTGAACCAATAAGCACTGTATCAATTCCACTGAGTTAAGACTAGGATTCTAACAAGTTTCTATAGTTCTTTGTCTGGATATGTCTGATATTTTCCATTCCAAGTGTAATGGAATTGCTTTGAATCATCACATTGTTGAGAAGAACCAAATTCATCACAATTAATCATCACATAATCTTGTTGTTACTGTGTATAATGTTCTCCTAGTTCTGTTCACTTCACTCAGCATCAGTTCATATATGTCTTTCAAAACTTTTTTGAAATCAGCTTGCTCATCATTTTTAATAGAGCAATAATAGTCTGTTACTTTTATATACTATAACTTATTCAACCACTCCCCAGCTGATGGGCATCCATTCAATTTCATGTTCTTTAAAACTACAAAAAGAGCCAAGAAGCCAAAAAACATTAACAAGCATTTATTAGGTTCCTGTTACTGGGGTAAGGGCTGAAGATATAAATAATAGCAAAAACTAATTAATAGGGAAGGAGAGAATCCCAGGCATGGAAAACAGTGAGTGAAAACCCTTAAAATTTAAAAACAGAAGTTCTGAGTGAGGCTCAGCAAGGAGAATATTATCACTAGATGCAAAGTATGAAGAATAAAGTGTAAAAAAGACTGGAGAGGTAGGAGAGGCCCAGGCTATGAAGGTCTTTAAAAGCCAAAGAATTTTTATCCTGAAGGTAAATAGATATTCCACTGGGATTTCATAAATGGTAGAGGAAGGGTGATAGGATTTGATCTATGCTTTAGAACTATCATCTTGATAGCTAAGTGTAGAATAGAGTGGAGCGGTGAGAGACATGAAGCAAGGATACTAACTAGAAAGCTATTGCAATAGTTACAGCATGAAGTGATAAGATCCTATGAATCTAAGAATGGTGGCAGTATCAGAGGAGCCAGAGGAGTTTATTGGTTGGGAGTGTGACATGATCAGTGAATGTATGCTTTAGGAAAATTATTCTGGCAGCTCAATAGATATTTGAAGCAGAGAAACTACCCAGCAGCTTATTACAGTAGTTTAGGTGTGAGTTGATGAGAATCTGCATTATTACCAAGTAGTTCAGTATCAGAAACTAACACTATTTTATTAATGGAAATAGCATTAAAGAAGATGCATTATCATATGCTTTGCTTCTGTGCTCTAAGGACCATGAATATGTATCTGGACACCTCCTGTTTTCTCTATTGAAATTAGAGCTCTATGAGAATGAGGTCTGTCTTCCTTTACTATTTTATGCCTAGCATTTACATAAAATATATTTAATGAATGTTTTTTCACTAATTAAAGGGCTCCAGAACTTTGAATATTGAAATACTATTTTTACATAAATTGTTAAATTCTCATTTTCCCTTTGAAAATGAAAAACAATGAAGATGGTGGAGAAGGCACATGAGACTTTCTAAGCTCCTCTCATTCCCCTCACAACCAACTATTAAATTCAGCCTCAAAAATAGCTCTTCATGGCTTAAATTCATGAAGATTAGAAGCACTACAACTTACTAGCCGAAGATAATCTGGAAGATCACCAGGAAAGGTTTGTCCTGAGGGGCCAGGAACAAACAAGCACAGGCAGTGAGAAACTAGACTCCCGAGCAGACCAGGGGTGGGGGTGATCTCTGTGGCTAGAGAAGTTATAGAGAGGACTTTGCTATAGGCTAACTGCTCTGCCTTGATTACAAAGCAGTAAACTGGCAGAGAAATTAAAGGCTAAAACAGAGGGTACTCTAAAAAACACCAGAACCTAACAAGATCTGGCTGTAACCACTCAAACCCAGAATTGACTCAGGCAGACCAGTAACACAGCCCTGCAGCCACATCCTCAGTTTGGGGCTTTTGTGGGGGCAGTTACAAATCTGCACAGTGGGAGGCTCGGCCTGGGGCAATAGAACTTCCCCAGCTCACTGTGCTTCCTGAGACAGAGACACTTCTGGCCCCTGCAGGGCCATTCACTGCTCAGCTGCTAATACTCACAGCCCCAGGGCAGGATTTGGCTTGGGAGTGAAACTTCCATTGCTCAGAGTCTAGCCCTACGGCATTCCTTATTTCACACAGTGGGGGGTTCTTTGCAGGGCACTTTCCCAGCTTGGCCCTACAGGCCTGAATTACTTCTGGATGGGGAACTCTTTCCCAGAACATTCCAGTACCTCACTGCTTTTTGTAGCTGACTGGCAGGACAGCTACCTGTCCATACAACTATCACTGCTCTTCAGAGGAAGCTAGTAATGTCTTGGCTCTGAAGGCAGACCCTACAGGCTTTAACAAAATGAGTAAAAAAAAATCAAAAGGACAATATTGATAGTTTCTATACAGAAAGAGAGCTGAAGAGACTAATAGCAGACAGTCTCCAGACAATTGTTAGTCCCCAATAGAAGAGATTATTAAAAACCTTAAAAGAGAACTAGAAGAAAAATGGGGAAAGGAAAGAGAAGCTATGCAAGAGAGCAACAATTTCCTGAAATGTGAATTGGAAAAAGTAAAAAGTTCCAGTGCAGGGAAACAGAATTTGTGAATTGGAAAAAGAAAATAACTCACTAAAAAAAATAATAAGTGAAATAGAAATAAATTCCATAGAGCAAAACAATTCATTTAAAAATGCAATTGGACATATACAAAAAGAAGTAAAAAAAAGCTAATGAAGAAAATAACTCACTAAAAATCAGAAGTGAACAAATAGAAATGACTGATTCATTGAGACATCAAGAATCAGTCAAGCAAAACCAAAAAAATGAAAGATTGGGAAAAAAATGTCAAATATTTACTTGGAAAAACAACAGACCTGGAAAATAGATCTGGGAGAGATAGCCTGAGCATCATTGGACTACCCGAAAATTATGATGAAAAAAAGAGTCTAGATACTATTTTACAGGAAATCATCAAAGAGAACTGCCCAGAAATAATAGAATCAGGAGGTAAAATAGGCATTGAAAGAATTCATTGAACACCTGAAAAAGACCCTAAAATAAAGACTCTGAGGAATATTGTGGCAAAATTTCAGAATTTTCAGACTAAAGAAGAAATATTACAAGCAGCCAGGAAAAAACCAATTCAAATACTGAGGTGCCACAATAAGGGTCACACAAGATCTGGCTGCCTCAACATTAAAGGATCGAAGGGCAACAAAGAATAAACTACCCACCTAAGCTAAGCATTTTTTTCCATGGAAGAAGATGGACATTTAATGAAAAAGAGGAATTCCATTTGTTTCTAAGGAAAAAATCATATTAAATAAAAAATTTGATCTCCAATCACAGGACTCAAGAGAAGTAGAAAAAGGTAAAAGGAACTCTTGAGAACTGTATTTCTGTTGTGGATATACATAAAAACCACATGTATAATTTGATTTTACTGATATAACATAAAAAAGGGAAGTAGAAATGGAATGGGGATAGTGTCAGAAAAAGGGAAAAGGGGAGATAAAAAGAGAGAAACAACATGTGATGATGTGGCAAAGGAAACCTATCATATCTGAGGGAACTTTGAGAGGGGGAGGAATATTGTGTGAATCCTACTTTCATCAGAGTTGGCTCAAAGAGGAAATAATTGACATATTTGTTTTACAGAGAATCTTCTCTCACCTGATGAAAAAGTGGTGAGAGGAAAAGGGAAAAGGAAAAAGAGTAATAAGGGAAGGGATTCACAGGGAAGAGGGAGGGATCCTAAAGAGGGAGAACTGTGTAACACAAGTGGGACCAATAAGTGTAATACTAGGGAAGAGGGGAAAGGGGGCAAGAAAAAGACAAGCATAATCTGGGGATATTAGGATGGCAGGAAATATAGAATTAGTAATTTTAACCATAAATGTGAATGGAATGAACTCTCCCATAAAGAGGAGGCAGATAGCAGACTGGATAAAAAATCAGAGCCCTACAGTATGTTGTTTACAGGAAACACATTTAAAATAGGGAGATACATACAGAGTAAAAGTAAAAGGCTGGAGCAGAATCTATTATGCTTCAGGTGAAGTCAAAAAAGCAGGGGTTCAGATCAAGCAAAAGCAAAAATTGACCTACTTGAAAGACATAAGGAAGGAAACTATATCTTGCTAAAGGGTATACTGTAGACAATGAAGCAATATGAGTATTAAACATATATGCACCAAGTGGTATAGCATCTAACTCCTAAAGGAGAAGTTAATAGAGTTGCGAGAAGAAATAGACAGCAAAATTATAATAGTGGGAGATCTCAATCTTGCACTCTCAGATTTAGATAAATCAAATCACAAAACAAATAAGAAAGAAATTAAAGAGGTAAATAAAATATTAGAAAAATTAGGTATGATAGATCTCTGGAGAAACCTGAATGGTGACAGAAAGAAGTATACTTTCTTCTCAGCAGTTCATGGAACCTACACAAAAATTGACCATATATTAGGACATAAAGACCTCAAAATTAAATGCAAGAAGGCATAAATAGTAAATGCTTTCTTTTCAGATCATGATGCAATAAAAACTACATTCAACAAAAAAGTTAGGTGTAAATAGACCAAAAAGTAATTGGAAACTAAATAATTTCATCTTAAAGAATGATTGGGTGAAACAGCAAATTATAGATACAATTAATAATTTCACTCAAGATAATGACAACGGTGAGACATCATCATTCCACATTCATGTGGGATGCAGCCAAAGCTGTAATAAGGGGAAATTTTATATCCTTAGAGGCTTACTTGAATAAAATAGAGAAAGAGAAGATCAATAAATTGGGCTTACAACTTAAAAAGCTAGAAAAAGACCAAATTAAAAACCCCCAATCAATTACTAAACTTCAAATTCTAAAATTAAAAGGAAAAATTAATAATATTGAAAGTAAAAAACTATTGAACTAATAAATAAAACTAAGTTGGTTTTATGAAAAAACCAATAAAATTGATAAACCTTTGGTAAATCTGATTAGAAAAAAGAGAGATGAAAATCAAATTAGTAGTCTTAAAAAAAAAGGGAGAGCTTTCCACCAATGAAGAGGAAATTAAAGAAGTAATAAGGGATACTTTGCCCAACTTTATGCCGATAAATTTGATAACCTAAGTGAAATGGATGACTACCTCAAAAATATAGGCTTCCCAGATTAACAGAGGAGGAAGTAATTTGCTTAAATAGTGCCATTTCAGAAAAAGAAATACAACAAGCTATTAATCAACTCCCTAAAAAAAAAAAATCCCCAGGACCAGATGGATTTACATGTGAATTTTACCAAACATTCAAAGAACAATTAGCCCCAATGCTTTATAAACGATTTGAAAAAATAGGGAATGAAGGAGTCCTACCAAATTCCTTTTATGACCCAGACATGGTACTGATACCTAAACCAGGTAGGTTGAAAACAGAGAAAGAAAATTATAGACCAATCTCCCTAATGAATATTGATGCTAAAATCTTAAATAAGATATTAGCGAAAAGACTACAGAAAATCATCCCCAGGCTAATACACCATGAAGAATTAGGATTTATATCAGAAATGCAGGGCTGGTTCAATATTAGGAAAACTATCAGTATAATTGGCCATATTAATAACCAAATTAACAAAAACCATATGATCATCTCAATAGATGCAGAAAAAGCATTATATAAATGTAGTGTTCTTTTTCTTTAATATAAAATAATGCTTCTCTCTGAGAGCAGGTTTATCAGGGAGGTTTTCTGGAGGCAGCCTTAGTTGTACTTGAAAGTAATAATCACCTCAAAATGCAAGTAGGTGATAAAATGCAAATGTTTATTTTCTCCTTCCAAAATAGCCTGGTTAATTTTTCTTAGTGGCCTATCTTTCTTCTTGGCTCCAAGAGCTCCCTCCTAATGTCTCCAAATCCAAAGGTTTGTTCTTCAGCCTCCAGCCAGCCAGGTGTAAAATGAAATGAATCTCTCTTGCCTCTGAGAGAGGGCTTGTGGGCTTCTCACACTCCCAGACTCTTGGTAATGTTCCAAAGTAACTCCTGGCTCTAGGTCAACTCCAACTCATGGCTTCTTCTGAACTGACGCTCCTCCACTCTGAATCTTTTCAGCTGAACTCCCTTGACTGGCTCACTGAAGCTCTATTTATGCTTCTTCTCCGAGAGAAGGATTGTGGGATACGAGAGAGTGGGATTATGGATTTCCTCCCAGAGTGCTCTCTAAAGATGTGAACACATGCATTATTGTCTATCAGTTCTATTTAGTACCTTGTTTCTTCTGGCCCATAACATCTCCTTGTAGGATCAGATCAATCATACTGAACCATACTAAATTAGATTATTGTCTCTATCAACTCTAATGACCTTATACTTTGTAAATATTTCAACAGATAAAAATCCAACATCCATTACTATTAAAAACACTTGAGAGTATAGGAAAAAATGGACTTTTCCTTAAAATAATCAGTAGCATCTATTTAAAACCATCAGTAAGCATCATATGTAATGGTAACAAACTGCAACCATTCCCAATAAGATCAGGAGTGAAACAAGGTTGCCCACTATCACCATTACTATTTAATATTGTATTAGAAATGCTAGCTTTGGCAATAAGAGTTGAGAAAGAGATTAAAGGAATAAGAATAGCTAATGAGGAAAGCAAATTATCACTCTTTGGTGATGATATGATGGTATACTTAGAGAACGCTAGAGATTCTACTAAAAAGTTATTAGAAACAATCCACACCTTTAGCAAAGTTGCAGGATACAAAATAAACCCGCATAAGTCATCATCATTCTTATACATCACTAACAAAACCCAATAGTTAGAGTTACAAAGAAATTCCATTTAAAGTAACTACTTATTGTATAAAATATTTAGGAATCTATCTATCCAGGGAAAATCAGAAACTTTATGAGCAAAACTACAAAACACTTTTCAAACAAATTAAGTCTGATCTAACCAACTAGAAAAATATTAAATGCTTTTGGATTGGGTGAGCAGATATAATAAAGATGACAATACTACCTAAACTAATCTATTTATTTAACGCTATACCAATCAGACTCCCCAAAAACTATTTTAATGACCTAGAAAAAATAGCAACAAAGTTCATATGAAAAAACAAAATGTCAAGAATTTCAAGGGAATCAATGAAAAAAAAATCACATGAAGGTGTCCTAGCTGTACCAGATCTAAAATTATATTATAAAGCAGCGGTTACCAAAACTATCTAGTATTGGCTAAGAAATAGACTAGTTCATCAATGGAATAGGTTAGGTTCAAAGGACAAAACAGCCAATAACTTTAATAATCTAGTGTTTGACAAACCCAAAGACCCCAGTTTTTGGGATAAGAACTCACTGTTTGACAAAAATTGTTGGGAAAATTGGAAATTAATATGGCAGAGACTAGGCATTGACCCACACTTAACACCATATACCAAGATAAGGTCAAAATGGGTTCATGACTTAGGCATAAAGAATGAGATTATAAATAAATTGGAAGAGCATAGGATAGAGCACCTCTCAGACCTGTGGAAGAGGAAAGAATTTATGACCAAAGAAGAACTAGAGATCACTATTGACTACAAATTAGAAAAATTTAATTATATTAAATTGAAAAGTTTTTGTACAAACAAAACTAATACAGACAAGATTAGAAGGGAAACAGTAAGCTGGGAAAACATTTTTACAGTCAAAGGTTCTGATAAAGGCCTCATTTCCAAAATATATAGAGAATTGAATCTAATTTATAAGAAATCAAGCCATTCTCCAACTGATAAATGGTCAAAAGATATGAACAGACAATTCTCAGACAAGAAATTGAAATTATTTGTAGCCATATGAAAATATGCTCCAAATCATTATCAAAAGAGAAATGCAAATTAAGACAACTCTGAGATACCACTACACACCTGTCAGACTGCCTAGAATGACAGGGAAAGATAATGCGGAATGTCGGAAGGGATGTGGGGAAACGGGGACACTGATACATTGTTGGTGGAATTGTGAATACATCCAGCCATTCTGGAGAGCAATTTGGAACTATGCTCAAAAAGTTATCAAACTGTCCATGTCCTTTGATCCAACAGTGTTACTACTGGGCTTATATCCCAAAGAGATTTTAAAGAAGGGAAAGGGACTTGTATGTGCCAAAATGTTTGAGGCAGTCCTGTTTGTAATGGCTAGAAACTGGAAAATGAATGGATGCCCATCAATTGGAGAATGGCTGGGTAAATTGTGGTATATGAATGTTATGGAATGTTATTGTTCTTTAAGAAATGACTAGCAGGATGAATACAGAGCGGAATGGCAAGACTTACATGAACTGATGCTAAATGAAATGAGCAGAACCAGGAGATCATTATATACCTCAACAATGATACTATATGAGGATGTATTCTGATGCAAGTGGATTTCTTCATCAAAGAGATCTAACTCAGTTTCAATTGATCAAGGATGGACAGAAGCAGCTATACCCAAAGAAAGAACAATGGAAACAAATGTAAACTGCTTGCATTTTTGTTTTTCTTCCCAGATTATTTTTACCTTCTGAATCCAATTCTTCCTGTGCAACAAGAGAACTGTTTAGTTTTGCACACATATATTGTACATATACATATTGCACACATAAACTGTGACATATTTAACTTGTATGGGACTGCTTGCCATCTAGGGGAAGAGGTGAAGTGAGGGAGGGGATAAGTCGGAACAGAAGTGAGTGCAAGGGATAATGTTGCAAAAAAAAATTACCCAGGCATGGGCTCTGTCAATAAAAAGTTATAATTTAAAAAAATACAAAAAAAAAAAAAAAGAAAATGGAAAACAACAACAACAACAAAACAAAACCCACTCTGCTTTGCAAAACCAAGAAATTCTCAATCAGTCAGTTATCCATGCAGATTTTGATATGAATGCATAACAAACTGATCTTTGAGTCACTTTGTATATAGCATTCCTTCTTTTGCGAAGATTCCCTTATTCTTTGACTGGATAATTAGATGTTAGAAGAAAGCTCCAGGGTTTTATCATTAAGGTGCTGTGAAGTAGAGAGTCTCTAGAGTTTAAGGTCTGTTGTCCCTGACTGAAGTTAGTGATTCTCTCTCTCTTTTTTTTTTTTAATTTCCCAATTTGACTCTTTGAGTCTCCATGATGATCCCCCTTTCTATATGAATGAGGTGAATTGTGAAAGGTGCCTCACAAAATGGTGACAATGCTCCAAAACTGAGGAGAGGCTGGTGGTATCACAGGCCTAAGTTTTGTTTCTCCAGCAATCATGTGATTTACAGAAAATGAAGTCATATAACCCATTTTTATGAAACCAAATTATTGCTGTCTTAGTATTAAAATTTCCATATAAGGTAACTTAATTATCCTAAAGATGTATTTGGATTAAAAGCTTTTCCTTATTTATGACTTAGAATGTGAGGCTATTTGTCCTGAATAATCAGGACAGAGGATCAGTTTATAGAAAATGGTACCCGAGACTTGTATGTAATCTGCTTGCTTTCTGTATCCTGCCTCTCATCACTGCCAGACTGCTCTGGTGGTAGTGAGACACCTAACTCTTGCAAGACTTGTCAAAATAAAACTCTTCTATTTTTCTATCTTGAGATACCTCAGATTTATTTGAATTGGTGGTCTTTTGACCCACACAGATTTGATGCATTGGCCAGGACTCTCTGTGGGAACAGATTCAGCACACACTCAGGCTTTTTCTGAGGGACCCTTCTTTTCATGGCAGGTTCCACCCAGAGATTATGCAGAATGATTCAAAGGGAAAAATAGAGATTTAGATAGTGTAACAATGAGACAAGGTAAACACAAGGTTCATAAAGTGAACAACTCCAACCTATTGCTGTGGAGCGTCATTTAAGTAATATGTATATAACCCAGGGCAGGTTATAGGAGGTCTGCGGATTTATTGGCTAGTTCTTTATTGAATTTGTGAAGTGTGGTGACCACTCCCAGTTGTAACAAGTAAGGAACCTCAGCAGAAGGACACTGGTGGAAAAACTCTTAGAATGACTGGGGAGGAAGGAGATGGGCAACCCTCCCTATTCAGTTAAGTTAAGTTGTGTTCTGAACTTGGAAGATACAGTGACAAGATACAGTTATCAGAAAAGAACAGTCTTAAGTCAGTTCAGTTGGAGCACAGAATGAGGTACCTGTAGATAGTCCATTAGGCAATCAATTACAAAATTGGGAATTACCAAAATATAAGGGGAAGAAAGTTGGTATGATGCTCCCAGGACTAATTGAGTATATGAAAATAATTTTTTGTATGTTTCTGTGTGTATATGTCGGTTTTGCATTCTTTGTTCTGTGTTAAAAGTTAGCAAGCTTTTGAGAGAGAAGAATTCAACATCTGTCTTGCTGGTTTGGAAAATATCAGGCTGAATTGTTGGAACTGGAATTAACCTAGAGTAGTAATTCTTTCAGAGTGGCTTGCAGTGTATTGCTCTTCGATCATGGTAAAGTACTTTGGGTGCTAATTTTGGATTCCTCCAGATTAAAATAGTGCAAGGAAAGATAATCTTTTTCTCTTTCTCTCCCTCTACCTCTGGCTGATTGCAGCAGCTTTGCATAAGAGGGGGAGATAAAAGGAAAAATATATTTAATAAGATGTAATAGTGAGAAATATTAAGCATGTAGAAATGAGAAGCACATAGACTGAAAGGGATTAGAGAGTTTGGAAACTTTTGAGAAATGGAATTTCTCATGGAAAAGTATGCTATCACTTTAAAAATTCATATAAGCAAGGAGACTGTAACTTTGTTATAAGAACTCAGGCTTATGGAATCATACCAGGAAGAATTTCAAGGTAAAAACCCATATGAAGCAAGAATTGACACTTAACTCTTTCCTGGTTTACAAAAGAGAAGAAGAAGTTTGTGTGAATTGGGAAAACAAATATCTAGGTAAGTTTTAGGGAATCTCACAAACTAAAAATACTGGCTAATTTTCAAATAACTTAAAATCGATTGTGTTAAAATTGGAAACTTAATTGGGACATGTCTACTTGAATTGATTTAATAATGGATTCCTTCTGAGATTATAGAATTCAGATTTGGTTTCTTATCTAGTATCCTGAATGTTATTGGAATATAAACTTAAAAACTAACAGGTGGTGAAAAATGCGTTGTTAATCAACCTTACTAACTCAGTAAATGTAATTTTAAAAATTGAGTATTTCCACCTTTGCTTGTGAGTTAAAAGGACTATTGTTAATTACTGTGCATGTGAAACAAGAGAGATAGGTATGGTAACATTACCAAAACAAAATGCTAAAATATTGAAATGGGAAAGATCTTGAAGGTAATAATAGCAATTTTCATTGTGCTATTTCATTAGTGAGACTAATATATACAGATTTCAAAATAATTCACTATATGGATAATGTTTTATATATAGTAATAAAAAAGTAAACAATTTCAAATTGTTAAGTGATATTAATTGACTTTGATCCATGCTATAGAAACCATACATCAATTTTACCATTTATTCTCCACTTTATAAGACATTTCATTAAAATTCTCCAAGAACTCTTGTCTTTAGAGGCAAAACGTGAACTATACATTGAAAAAAAAAACCTGAGATCCAATTAATAAAAATAATTCCTAATGAAAAGGAAAAAGAGGAATATTTGCCACTCCTATGCCTCTTACTCAGCCCTATATCAATCACAGGGAATACTTGAATGGATTTTTTTCTCTCACCAGTTTCCTATCACTCTAAAGCCATAAGCTACAATGATAGCATATCTAATGAATAAACTAAACCCAATGACATCTCCAGCTCACTGCTCTTCCTTATTAATCATATATTAACCATATACAAAATCCAAAATCTCAAGTAATGTCTTAAATATTTCAGGCTGTAGAGTAGCAAGGTTTTTTTTTTTTTTTTCTTTTCTTACAGTGGTAAGAAAGATAATCTTAGACCCTTTATAAAATCACTCACCTTTTGGTGAAAAAATATCAATGGATATTCCCAAAGATAATAAAGAACTGTCCTATTAATTATGCACTTACTGCATTTACTATGTAAATAAGAAATATAATATATACAAACTAATTAGTAGTTCAGCACAAAAGACTGAAATTTTAGTAACAATCCTCCTCCTTAAAAATGTTACAGACATGTATTGGTCAACCTGCCATCTTGGGGAGGGAGTGGGGGGAAGGAGGGGAAAAACTGGAACAAAAGATTTGGCAATTGTCAATGCTGTAAAATTACCCATGCATATAACTTGTAAATAAAAAGCTATATAAAAAATGTTACAGAACCCCTCAATATTTCTTTAGGACACTAAGCATACAATATGTATCTGTTCCCATTGTTTAAGTGATTCTGAGAACAATAGTCTATGCCTTTGTCCATTTGTTCCCTTACTAATACTGTTATCTATGCAAGATCTTAGTCAAAACTTAATAAAAGGTGTGATTCTTGAGAGCTAAACCCACCTGAACCTTTAATTGGTGAAACTTGCTTCTTAAGATGACATTTCTTAGGATTATAACTAATATTTTTGGAGTTTTAAATTCAAGTATAATTGTTTGAAAGATCATCAAGTCAATAATCCACCATCAGAGAGGCCTTCTCTATTAGACATGTGGCAGATGGATATAATTCATTATCCCTCTTTTGGGTATTTTCCCTATATACAACAAGTGACTGTTGATACCTTCTCCAAGTTTACTATAGCTACCATAAATTTTTTTTAAACTTTAGACGAG
This sequence comes from Antechinus flavipes, assembly GCF_016432865.1. Taxonomy (NCBI): domain Eukaryota; kingdom Metazoa; phylum Chordata; class Mammalia; order Dasyuromorphia; family Dasyuridae; genus Antechinus; species Antechinus flavipes. The sequence continues at coordinate 274,465,766 of NC_067398.1, forward strand.
CAAGAATGTACTCCTGCTCAAAAATGTTTAGCAGGAAAAAAGAACAGGTTGTCAAATGAGCAACCAGATGTCACGATCATGTGGAAAAATCCAAAAATAGGTAATTGGATTGGTCCAGTAAAATTACTAATATGGGGTCAAGGCTATGCTTGTATTCTTTCAGAAAATGTAGAGCCAATCTGGATCCCTGAGAGAAACGTTCACATATGTCAACATAGCTACAAAGCCACAAAGATGAGGACCCTGAGTATCAAGGGAAACCCTCCAAAAAAGGACCAATGGAAGAAGAAAGCAAAGCCTCTATAAAAGAGGACAGGCACCAGACATTGATTTGTCTCCTTACAACAATGTCTATCACGGGTGCTTATGGGATGGAAGAAAGATTGCATTGGACTTAAATGCCTTTGAGTTAAATCTTTTCTCCTTTGAGTTAAACCTGTCACTTGGCCCCGATAACTGTAAATGATATTGATAGTTTGGGAGAAAAAGCACATAACCTGCAGATTGTAAATCTAAATAAGACTGTATCTATGCAACTTTTAGCTACCAGAGCCCCCATATGTTTTTCTAGTATCAATTTGACTGATGATGAAAAACAAAACAACATGTTCATAGTCTTTTTCCTAATTCTAAGAAAGTCCAGTTTTTTTTGAACATGTGCAAATAGTGGTCAGTTGTTGGAATCTTTACAAACTGTTAACTCATTAGAGTTGATGTTTTGGGCCAGAACCTGAAACAAGGTACTAAGTAAAATTAATTGATACAATGCTTGTGTTCACACCTTTACTCATTGGAGTTCACACGTTTGGGAAATTTCAGGGTTTAGTATGAGATATCTGAATTCACACCTACCTTGAAGTTCTTAGAGCCAGAGAGCATGCTGGGAGATATCCCACAATCCCACTCTCTCATATCCCACAATTCCTCTCTCTCATATATAAGATACAGACAGAGGCTCTCAGACAGAATTCAGCCAAATTACATTAAGAGAAGAGCGTCAAGTCAGAAGAAGGCATGAGTCGGAGCTGAGCTGAAGATTGAGAAGGCTCTCTCAGAGGCAAGACAGATTCAGCTTGGTGCTGGCTCTGGAGGCTGAAGAAAGCAGAGGCAGAAGCAAAGGACAAAGTGGCAAGAGCTCTTAGAACCAAGCAGAGAGATAGGCCTCTGAGAATCTAGCTATCTGGGCCCAAGGAAAGAGACAAGACTTGGAAGGAGAAATAAACATTTGTATTTTTACCAGCTGGCTGCATTTGGGGTTATTATTGATCTGAACTGATACTAAGGCTGCCTCAAGAAAACCTCCCCAAGAAACCTACCTTCTCCCAGAGTGAACACCTTATATTATTTTAAAGAAGGAAAAGAATACTACAGTCAGTATAGAAATTGTTTTTATATTCTCATGCTAAATATATTATATATGTATATGTATATGTGTGTATACACACACACACACACACACACACACACACACATATATATATATATATATATATATATATATATATATATATATATATATATCCATACCACCAACACATAGACCTTATTATCCCATATGTTCCTGTTGGAATCTTTACAAATTGTTAAGTCATTAGAGTTGAGATATTTTGGGCCAGAACCTGAAACAAGTAGAACTAATTGATACAATGCTTGTGTTTACACCTTTACTCATTGGAATTCACAAGTATAGGAGAGTCACAAAGTTAACTGTGTAACTTTGTGAATTCACACCTCCCTTGAAGCTCTTAGGGCCAGAGAGCACTCTGGGAAGAAACCCATAATCCCTCTCTCTCGCATCCCACAATCCCTCTCTCTTGAAGCAGCATAAATAGAGCTTCAATGGGCCAGTCAAGAAAGTTTTTCAGAGTGAAGAAACTACGAGTTGAGAGTTCAGCGGAATTAGATTGGAGTGGAGCACACTGGGACAGATGCAGAGCACTCTGGGGGCATTGAGAGCCAGAAGCCCTCTCTCAGAGGCAAGACAGATTCAACTTGGTGCTGGCTCTGGAGGATAAAGAAAGCAGAGGCAGAAGCAAAGGACAAAGCTGCAAGAGCTCTTGGAACCAAGCAGAGAGATAGGCCTCAAAGCTAACTGGGCTATATTGGAGACAATAAAAGATCTGAACTTTTATCACCTGGCTGCATTTGGAGTAATTATTGATCTGAACTGATACTAAGGCTGCCTCCAGAAAACCTCCCTGAGAAACCTGCTTTCTCCCAGAGAGAACCTTTATATTATTTTAAAGAAAAGAAAATCACCACATGTTTCCTTGCTAATAGTGTTACATGGCACTCTTTCATATCTTGGGAAAAAATGCATTACTCATCTTAACATAATTTGCACTATAGGGGATAGGGCCCCAGTTTGTTTGTGTGGTCTGATGCTCAACGTCATGTGTTCATAGGATCCCTTGTAGAAGACAAAATTATAACGGAATCTGGAAAGACATCTGAAGATATATGAGATCCATGGCAGCATTGGGTCCAATAAGAACACAGAAACAAGTGTGGGAAAAATTAGTCTTCAAGTTTATTGTGTACAGGCATGTACCAAGTACCCTCAAATGATTTTTCATAGTAATTTATCTGTCTAGAAGTATCACAAACAAGTCTTTAATATACATTGTGTTAATTATACTTTATCTAGATACATACACCCCACTTCAGGACCTATAGTTTTGATTATAGAACAATTTAGTTATGCCTTGTTTTCAACGAAAGTTTGATATCAGTCTGGAGAAGAAACCTTTAGCATATTAGCTCAGGAAACAGGTCTCATAAAACCTAGAAAAAAAAAAGATTTATTAGCTCTAGTTGTGGGAATTATAGCTGCAATGTCTATTATTGCCTTACTTTCTATGTCTGCAGTTGCCTTGCAAATTTCTATACAAATGGCTCAGTTTGCTAATAATTTAGCTCAGAATATTTCTGAGGCTCTTTAACATCAAATTAAAGTAGATGCTATGATATAATAAGAATTGGATGTTTTAGAAAAATAAGTAATAACAATCAGAAAGCATGTACAACGATTAGAAACTCACTTCAATTTGAAATGTGATTTTTGTTTACCTTTTATCTGTGTAACTCCTTACATATATTCAACCTATACCAATTTAACTATTGAGCAAATATTGAACAAACTACAGGGTGCTTGGCATCATGATAATGTTGGTTTGGGAATTAATCAATTGTCTAGAATGAAATAGCTGATTCTTATATTGATGGTATTGACTTCAAGATATTACCAACAAATTGTTAAATTGAGTAAATCAACTTAATCCTTTTGAAAAATTTCTACCTTAGATATGTTTTGTTACATTGGCATGTTTCCATGAGTGCTAGATTTGGACTTAAAAAGACCTGGATCCAAATCCAGGCTTTGCCACTAGCTGTTTGAAGATGGACTTAAATCCTGGTGCTCCAGGCAACTATCCAAGATTAACTCATAGATTGGTTATGGTCTTCATTGTTGTAGTATATTCACACATGAGAAGTTCTGTACTGGAGAAATTGTAAATTCTTCGTAATATAGTTGATAAGGTTGAGTCAAAATAATTTCCTCCTGTGACATGAATTTCTTGCCCAAGAGTGTAAAAAATCTTTTAAAAAGCCATATGTAACAGAATAGTCACACAATTTTTTTCTTCTGTTGTATGCTTAGAGAATCTTTGTACTGAAAGTAAAGATGTAATAGTCCTTTAAAAATCAGTGACTAATAATATTAAAGTCATGTTTTGAAAACTAACTCTTCTTTGAAATCCAAGTTTTTGAACAGTCTTGAAAAATATGTCTTCCTTCTTTGACCTTTTCTAGACTTAAGTAAACCAGAATGAACTTTACTCAAGTGATAAACATAACAATGAAACTATTGATTTTCTGACAAGTTGTCACAATAATAACATTATTATTTTTTATTTATTTATTTTATAATAACTTTTTATTGACAGAACCCATGCAGGGTAATTTTTTACAACATTATCCCTTGCACTCACTTCTGTTCAATTTTTCCCCTCTCTCTCTCCACCTCCTCCACTAGATGGCAAGCAGTCCTATATATTAAATATGTTGCCAGTATATCCTAGATACAATATATGTGTGCAGAACTAAACAGTTCTCTTGTTGCACAGGGAGAATTGGATTCAGAAGGTAAAAATAACCCGGGAAGAAAAACAAAAATGCAAATAGTTTACATTCATTTCCCAGTGTTCTTTCTTTGGGTGTAGCTGCTTCTGTCCATCATTGCTCAATTGAAACTGAATTAGGTCTCTTTGTCGAAGAAATCCACTTCCATCAGAGTACATCTTCATACAGTATCGTTGCACAACAACTATATTAGAAGATGTGAATAGTAAATCTTGGTATAAGGGTAAAACCTCTCATATAATGTGGAATTCCCCTTTGAGACATTTTGCAAATACCCCACATATTATGATTTTTATATGACAATCCATAAAAGAAAGGTGAATCTTCAGAAAAGAAATCATTAAAATGGCAAACATGATTTTGTTATGGCTAATTTTGCAAATATATGTAACAAAGGATTTATTTTCAATTTATGAGGAGTCCTTAAAAATAATATTTTACACATTTATCATGCTGATAAAATGTATATGTAAAGATATGATTTATCTTTATTATTTAGCAAAAACAAAATATTTCTCAGGACTCAAATGTGGAGAAAAAATTATTAAATTACAAAGATTTTTTTCAATAACTTTTTATTGATAGAACGCATGCCAGGGAAATTTTTTACAGCATTATCCTTTACATTCACTTCTGTTCCGATTTTTCCCCTCCCTCCCTCCACCCCTTCCCCCAGATGGCAAGCAGTCCTTTACATGTTGAATGGGTTACAGTATATCTTGGATACAATATATGTGTGCAGAACCGAACAGTTTTCTTGTTGCACAGGGAGAATTGAATTCAGAAGGTATAAATAACCCGGGAAGAAAAACAAAAATGCAAGCAGTTTATATTCATTTCCCAGTGTTCTTTCTCTGGGTGTAGCTGCTTCTGTATATCTTTGAACAATTAAAGCTCTCTTTATCGAAGAGATCCACTTCCATCAGAATACATCCTCATACAATATCGTTGTCGAAGTGTATAATGATCTCCTGGTTCTGCTCATTTCACTTAGCATCAGTTCATGTAAGTCTCGCCAGTCCTCTCTGTATTCATCCTGCTGGTCATTCCTTACAGAACAATAATATTCCATAACATACATATACCGCAATTTACTCAACCATTCTCCAATTGATGGACATCCTTTCATTTTCCAGCTTCTAACCACTACAAACAGGGCTGCCACAAACATTTTGGCACATACAGGTCCCTTTTCTTTCTTTAGTATCTCTTTGGGATATAAGCCCAGTAGAAACACTGCTGGATCAAAGGGTATGCACAGTTTGATAACTTTTTGAGCATAGTTCCAAATTGTTCTCCAGAATGGCTGGATGTGTTCACAATTCCACCAACAATGTATCAGTGTCCCTGTTTTCCCACATCCCCTCCAACATTCCCCATTATCTTTCCCTGTCATTCTAGCCAATCTGACAAGTGTGTAGTGGTATCTCAGTGTTGTCTTAATTTGCATTTCTCTGATTAATAAGGATTTGGAGCATATTTTCATATGTTTATAAATAGTTTCAATTTCTTCGTCTGAGAATTGTCTGTTCATATCCTTTGACCATTTATCAATTGGAGAATGGTTTGATTTCTTATAGATTAGAGTCAATTCTCTATATATTTTGGAGTAACTGCTGTTACTATACTAATGGAGTAACTGCTGCCTTATAATATAAGTTTAGATTTGGTACAGCTAGGCCACCTTCATTTGATTTTTTTTTTCATTAATTCCTTTGAAATTCTTGACCTTTTATTTTTCCATATGAACTTTCTTGTTATTTTTTCTAATTCATCAAAGTAGTTTTTTGGGAGTCTGATTGGTATAGCGCTAAATAAATAGATTAATTTAGGTAGTATTGTCATCTTTATTGTATTTTCTCGCTCAATCCAAGAGCATTTAATATTTTTCCAGTTGGTTAGAGTAGACTTAATTTGTGTGGAAAGTGTTTTGTAGTTTTGCTCATAAAGTTTCTGATTTTCCCTTGGCAGATAGATTCCTAAATATTTTCTACAATCAGTAGTTACTTTAAATGGAATTTCTTTTTGTAACTCTAATTGTTGGGTTTTGTTAGTGATATATAAGAATGCTGATGACTTATGTGGGTTTATTTTATATCCTGCAACTTTGCTGAAGGTGTAGATTGTAGATTGTTTCTAATAACTTTTTGGTAGAATCTCTGGGGTTCTCTAAGTATACCATCATATCATCAGCAAAGAGTGATAATTTGGTTTCCTCATTGCCTATTCTTATTCCTTTAATCTCTTTCTCAACTCTTATTGCCAAAGCTAGCATTTCTAATACAATATTAAATAGTAATGGTGATAGTGGGCAACCTTGTTTTACTCCTGATCTTATTGGGAATGGTTGCAGTTTGTCCCCGTTACATATGATGCTTAATGCTGGTTTTAAATAGATGCTACTGATTATTTTAAGGAAAAGTCCATTTATTCCTATACTCTCAAGAGTTTTTAATAGGAATGGATGTTGGATTTTATCAAATGCTTTTTCTGCATCTATTGAGATGATCATATGGTTTTTGTTAATTTGATTATTAATATGGCCAATTATATTGATAGTTTTCCTAATATTGAACCATCCCTGCATTCCTGGTATAAATTCTAATTGATCATGGTATATTATCCTGGGGATGATTTTCTGTAGTCTTTTTGCTAATATCTTATTTAAGATTTTAGCATCAATATTCATTAGGGAGATTGGTCTATAATTTTCTTTCTCTGTTTTCAACCTACCTGGTTTAGGTATCAGTACCATATCTGTGTCATAAAAGGAATTTGGTAGGACTCCTTCATTCCTTATTTTTTCAAATAGTTTATAAAGCATTGGGGCTAATTGTTCTTTGAATGTGTGGTAGAATTCACATGTAAATCCATCTGGTCCCGGGGATTTTTTTTTAGGGAGTTGATTAATAGCTTGTTCTATTTCTTTTTCTGAAATGGGACTATTTAAGCAATTTACATCCTCCTCTGATAATCTGGGAAGCCTATATTTTTGGAGGTAGTCATCCATTTCACTTAGGTTCTCAAATTTATTGGCATAAAGTTGGGCAAAGTAACCCCTTATTATTTCTTTAATTTCCTCTTCATCAGTGGTAAGTTCTCCTTTTTCATTTTTAAGACTGCCAATTTGATTTCCCTCTCTCCTTTTTCTAATCAGATTTACCAAAGGTTTATCAATTTTATTGTTTTTTTTTCATAAAACCAACTCTTAGTTTTATTTATTAGTTCAATAGTTTTTTTTTTTACTTTCTATATTATTAATTTCTCCTTTTAATTTTAGAATTTCAAGTTTAGTAATGGATTGGGGGTTTTTAATTTGGTTTTTTTCTAACTTTTTAAGTTCCAGGCCCAATTCATTGATCTTCTCTTTTTCTATTTTATTCAAGTAAGCCTCTAAGGATATAAAATTTCCCCTTATTACTGCTTTGGCTGCATCCCATAAATTTTGATATGATGTCTCATTGTTGTAATTATCTTGAGTGAAATTATTAATTGTGTCTATAATTTGCTGTTTCACCCAATCATTCTTTAAGATGAGATTATTTAGTTTCCAATTACTTTTTGGTCTATTTACACCTAACTCTTTGTTGAATGTAGTTTTTATTGCATTGTGATCTGAAAAGACAGCATTTACTATTTCTGCCTTCCTGTATTTAATTTTGAGGTCTTTATATCCTAATATATGGTCAATTTTTGTATAGGTTCCATGAACTGCTGAGAAGAAAGTATACTCCTTTCTGTCACCATTCAGTTTTCTCCAGCGATCTATCATACCTAATTTTTCTAATATTCTATTTACCTCTTTAATTTCTTTCTTATTTGTTTTGTGATTTGATTTATCTAAATCTGAGAGTGCAAAATTGAGATCTCCCACTATTATAGTTTTGCTATCTATTTCTTCTCGCAACTCTCTTAGCTTCTCTTTAAGGAAGTTAGATGCTATACCACTTGGTGCATATATGTTTAATACTGATATTGCTTCATTGTCTATAGTACCCTTAAGCAAGATAGAGTTTCCTTCCTTATGTCTTTCAATTAGGTCAATTTTTGCTTTTGCTTGATCTGAACCCCTGCTTTTTTGACTTCACCTGAAGCATAATAGATTCTGCTCCAGCCTTTTACCTTTAGTCTGTATGTATCTCCCTGTTTTAAATGTGTTTCCTGTAAACAACAGATTGTAGGGTTCTGACTTTTGATCCAGTCTGCTATCTGCCTCCTTTTTATGGGAGAGTTCACCCCATTCACATTTGCGGTTAAAATAACCAATTCTACATTTCCTGCCATCCTAATACCCCCAGATTATACTTTTCTTTTTCTTGCCCTCCTTCCTTTCTTCCCTATTGGTCCCACTAACGTCACGCAGCTCTCCCTCTTTAGTATCTCTCCCTCCTCCCTTTGAATCCCTTCCCCTTTCTTGTATCCTTCCCTTATTACTCTTTTTCCTTCTCCCTTTTCCTCTCCCACTTTTTAATGAGGTGATAGAAGAATCTGTGTAAAACAAATATGTCAATTGTTTTCTCTTTGAGCCAACTCTGATGAGAGTAGGATTCACACAATGTTCCTCCCCCTCTCTAAGTTCCCTCATATATGATAGGTTTCCTTTGCCTCATTGTCGCATGTAGTTTCCCTCTTTTTATCTCCCTTCTTCCCTTTTTCTGACACTATCCCCTTTCCATTTCTACTTCCCTCTTTTATGTTATATCGGTAAAATCAAATTATACATATGGTTTTTATGTATGTTCACAGCAGAAATACAGTTCTCAAGAGTTTCTTTTACCTTTTTCTACTTCTCTTGATTCCTGTTGTTGAAGATCAAATTTTTTGTTTAAGTCGGATTTTTTCCTTAGAAACAGATAGAATTCCTCTATTTCATTAAATGTCCATCTTCTTCCGTGGAAAAAAATACTCAGCTTAGCTGGATAATTTATTCTTGGCTGCATTCCAAGTTCTTTTGCTTTTCAGAATATCTGATTCCAGGCCCTTCGATCCTTTAATGTTGAGGCAGCCAGATCTTGTGTGACCCTTATTGTGGCATCTCGGTATTTGAACTGTTTTTTTTCCTGGCTACTTGTAAAATTTTTTCTTTAGTCTGGAAATTCTGAAGTTTGGCCATAATATTCCTGGGAGTCTTTATTTTAGGGTCTTTTTCAGAAGGTGTTTGATGAATTCTTTCAACACCTATTTTCCCTTCTGGTTCTATTACTTCTGGGCAATTCTCTTTGATGATTTCCTGTAAAATAGTATCTAGGCTCTTTTTTTCATCATAATTTTCTGGTAGTCCAATGATCCTCAGGTTATCTCTCCTAGATCTATTTTCCAGGTCTGTTGTTTTTCCAAGTAAATATTTGACATTTTTTTCCAATCTTTCATTTTTTTGGTTTTGCTTGACTGATTCTTGATGTCTCAATGAATCAGTCATTTCTATTTGTTCAGTTTTAATTTTATTGAGTTATTTTCTTCATTAGCTTTTTTTACTTCTTTTTGTATATGTCCAATTGAGTTGTTTTGCTCTATGGAATTTTTTTCCATTCCACTAATTTTTTTTTTTTTTTTTTTAGTGAGTCATTTTCTTTTTCCAATTCACAACCTCTGTTTTCCTGTACTTCTTGGGAGTTTTTTACCTTTTCCAATTCACATTTCAGGAAGTTGTTTTCTTTTTCCACTTTATCAAATTTTTCTTTTAGTGAGTTATGTGTCTTTCCCCATTTCTCTTCTAGCTCTCTTTTAAGGTTTTTAATAGTCTCTTCTAGGAGAGACTTTTGTATTGGAGACCAACAATCGTCTGGAGACTGTCTGCTATTAGTCTCTTCAGGGTTGAAAAGCTATTCTCTTTCTGTGTAGAAACTATCAATCGTTCTTTTGATTTTTTTACTCATTTTGTTAAAGCCTGTAAGGTCTGCCTTCAGAGCCAGGAGGTTACTAGCTTCCTCTGCAGAACAGTGAAAGGTGTATGGATGGGTAGCTGTCCTGCCAACCGGCTACAAAAAGCATAGAGGTACTGGAGTGCTCTGGGAAAGAGTTCCCCACCTGAAAGTAACTCAGGCCTGTAGGGTTGGGCTGGGAAAGTGCCTTTCAAAGAACCTCAGCTGTGTGAGATAACGACTGCCCTAGGGCTAGACACTTAGCAGTGAGAGTTTCACTGCCCCAAGCCAAACCCTGCACTGGGGGTATGGGTATTAGCAGCTGAGCAGTGAATGGATTTGCAGGGACCGGAAGTGTCTGCCCCGGAAGTGCAGTCAGCTGGGGAGGTTCTATTGCCCCAGGCCGAGCCCTGCACTCTGCCGATTAGAGGCTGCCCAGGATGTGCCCTGCTGCCGTGCAGATTAGTAACTGCCCCCGCAAAAGCCCCGAACTGCCGGATGTGGCCACAGGGCTGCGGTAAAGTCTGCCTGAGTCACTTCCGGGTTTGAGGAGTTACAGCCCGATCTCGTTAGGTTTTTTAGAGGACCCTCTGTTTTAGGCTTTAACTTCTCTGCCAGTTTACTACTTTGTAATCAAGGCAGAGCAGTTAGCCTATAGCAGAGTCGTCTCTATAACTTCTCTAGCCACAGAGATCACTCCCGCCCCTGGTTTGCTCAGGATGCTAGTCTCTCACTGCCTGTGCTAGTCTGTTCCTGGCCCCTCAGGACAAACCTTTCCTGGCAAGCTTCCGGATCGGCTGGTAAATTGTGTGCTTCTAATCTTCATGAATTTAAGCAGTGAAGAGTTATTTTTGAGGCTGGATTAAATAGTTGGTTGTGAGGGTAATGAGAGGAGCTTAGAGAGTCTTGTGTGCCTGCTCTGCCATCTTGGCTCCGCCCAAATTACAAAGATTTTCAAAATGACAATTTCATAATGAATGCCAATTCATCACAATTCATCCATCAAAGTTTATCCAGTCACATGAGAGTTTATATCCTCTATAATAGAAGGCTTTTTTAGAGCCAGGTACATGGCAAAGATATAGAGAACTGGCCTTGGAGTTAGGAGGACCTGAGTTCATATTCTGGTCAGTCACTGTGTGACCATGAGCAATTCATTTAGTCCCAGTTGCCTTACTAAAAACAAACAAACAAACAAAAACAAGTTTATTTTTTAAAACTTAACTTTTAAAGTGGAAGACATTGATACATACTAATAAAGGAAAAGTAAAGCAAATGGCAATTTAAGATTTAAAAAGCTAGGCAAATGAACATTTTGGGTATATACATAGTTTTATTATTGAATATGGTCTACTCAGTTTTCTCTTGACCTATACCTGTATCTCAATTAAAATAATATAAAAGTTATCTGAAAAACTTTAAGTTGAAATTTTATAAATCAGCTTATCCTTGTCATGAATTAGAAAAGCAATCTATTTAAAGGAAATCTGTAATAAATTATTCTACAAAATATGAAATTGTTATTTGTAACAAATATATCACTGATATTTTTTCCATTTTATTTAAAAATGAGCTTATTCTTTTGAAGAATCTACCATTAACTTTAATTACTATTCTGTTATAGTCAGATGAGGTTTCAATTTTTTAGTTATTAATTTTGGTCCTTTTTAAAATGCATTGACAAGAAGCTGCTCATATAGATTGAGATTGTAAAAGGGAAAATAAAGGTCTGATTGTAAGAAGGCATCCATGGGGAAGTCATGCTATTGACACAAAGATTTAACATTTATCTATTTTGATAATGGGGAACAACAGGAATTAAGATTATAACACATGAAATGTAAGGTCTCTGAACAATAGGAAAAAATATGCCTTTTTTCTGTAAAGGATATACAAATACAAGCATTTTTAAAATATCAGGTATGTTCTAAGTTCTGTTTAGTACTGAGGATAAAAAGACGAAAACAAATTAGAAAAATGAAACAAAATATCAATATATGAGATATATTTTTGCTCCCTGACTTTATAAATATTTTAAAGAATGAGTAATTATATAAAAGGTTGTCCAGGACAAATAAAACAACACCTTTCCCTCTAGGAAACACAAATTAAATATTTTTCTTAGAATCATGGAATAGGCCAGTGCTAGATGGAAGAATTTGCTTTTATGTATGATGCAGGAATAATCCAACCACTAGTATCAAACTTATTTTGGGGGTTATTGTGTGCATAGCAAGGGGGCAGACCTGCATAGGCATTCTGCACTCCATTGGGAACAAAGGGACAAAGCTTTTATATCCTTAAACCAGAAAGGATGGGGGAAGCTTCAGACAAAATAATAATAGGAGAGGAATGTTGGGAGAGAAAGAGTCAATTGATTAGGTCAGATACTGAAATGCCCAGGCTAGAGAAAAACAGGGCAGCCAAAATAATGAAGCTTTGAGAGCATTTATTGCTAGCTAGTGACTGAACCTCAACACCAACACAGGAGGGGTCAGTAATGAGTAGCCTCAGAGCCATATATTTATAGAAAGAAGAGAGAGACATCAAAATATTTCTTGATACATTTGTCATAATAAAGGAATTTCTATTCTAAACAGGAGGCAAAAAGTTATCACTCTAAAGGGGTCATTCTCAGGCAGCAGCAAGCAGCATTTCTTTAAGCTTATCAGATTGTCAAGGTCTCAGGACTCTTAGGACAGTACATTTGGGTTGTTAAAAATACCATCTGCATTATGGAGTGAAGCACTAGTAATAGGAATCAACTTCTAATTTTTATTCATGGGACAAATGATTATTTTGAAGTCATAGAAGAGCTTACTGCACTGCAAAGCATCAAAGGAACAACTACAGGAGAGGATATCTATGAAAAGGTTTTCCAAATTATGAATGGTTTGGAGCTGGACTGGGTTAAACTAGCCAGAGTGACAACTGATGGTGCTCCTAGCATGGTGGGATCTAAGAAAGGAGTAAGTGCTCACATTAACCAAGAGATGGACAAACATAACCATTCTCATCCAATAGCCATACACTGCCTTATCCACTAACAAGTCCTGTGTAGTGAATCATTGAAGTGAGATTCTGTTATGAAAATTGTGGTATCTTGTGTTAACTTCATTAAAGCTAATGCACTAAATCATAGACAATTTCAGGAATTTCTGTCTGAGCTAAATGTTGAGTACGAAGATGTTCTATATCACACAGAAGTCCATTGGCTGAGTCGAGGGAGAGTTTTCAAACATTTCCATGACTTACTTCCACAGATTACAACTTTTCTGCTTTCAAAAAACAAAGAAGTACCAGAGCTCAATGATGCAGAATGGAAATGGCACTTTGCCTTTCTGACAGATGTAACAGAGCTACTCAACAATATCAGTATGCAACTTCAAGGAAAGGGGAAGCTCATCTGTGATATGCAATCACATGTCAAAGCATTTGAAGTAAAATTAGGCCTCCTCATCAAACGAGTGAAGGAGGAAAACTTCTGCCATCTCCCCACAACTCAAAATCTATTAGTGGAAAAACTGCTGATTGCATTCCCAAACAAAACATGTGTGGATTTACTGGAAAAATTGCAAAAGGAGTTCCAATTTAGATTTAAAGAGCTTCATCTCCATGAACAGGACATACAGCTTTTCCATAACCCGCTTTCTATCGACACTGAAAATGTGGATATAATTTACCAAATGGAACTGGCTGAACTGCAGAATTGTGACTCTGAAAGACGCATTCAAGTCAAGCAGCCTTCATAATTTCTATGCTTCTCTCCCCTCTGAGACATATCCTATATCTCAGGAATCATGCACTCAAAATGGCAACCATCTTTGACAGCACTTATGTCTGTGAACAAACTTTTTCTAGAATGAAACATTTGAAATTTCCAACCAGATCAAGACTAATGGATACACACTGGCATCACTTGTTACGACTAGCAGTGATAAATATGGAACCAGACATTGGCCATCTCATTAGCCAAAAGCAGTCCCATAGTTCCCATTGAAATACTAGTAAGTTTGTTGATTTAACTTTATTTCATTTTAAATATTGTATTTGTTCTCATTTTGTTTCTTCACTTCAAAATAAGATATATGCAGTATGCATAGGAATTTGTTTATAGTTTTTGTTTTTACTATAGTCTGGCCCTCCAACAGTCTGAGGGACAGTGAACTGGCCCCCTATTTAAAAAGTTTGAGGACCCCTGGTCTATATAATGAAAAGACTTGGGTATTTTCCTATTAAACCGGCTGTTACTTCCAGCTGGCCCGGTTCCAGGGGCACATGGAGGGAGTTGGGATGGCTCTAGGAGGTGTGTTTGGGCCTCTCCCTGCAGGGATTAAATAAATGCTTTCTTTTGGTACCTGAAGATGACTTTGATTAGTTAATTTGGGAAAAAGGGTCTATACCTGTCCCACACAATCAGAACTAATCATTGTATAATCTTGTTGCCATGTAAAAAATGATGCAAATTGTGTCCCCCTTGATTTTTGGAGGGAAGCAATTGGGGTGAACTCTGAGAAAATCTCCTCAGACAGAAACCCATCCTTCAGGGCAGTTAAGTGGTCTCATGAAGTTGGAGATCTGGCCAGAGATGTGGTCACACCCTCTATTGATTTGAAGATTAATCTCCAATCACCCAACCGCTCAAACTCCCAGTTAAATGGTCTCATTCAGTTGGAGATTTAGGCCTGATATTCCAATTGAGTGGCTCGAAACTCTAAGATAAATAATCTCTTTTCTTAGATTTCTTAGATTTCTGGAAATCTAAGCCCCAGATGGTGACAACATTGAAGAAATCACATTCAATTTTGAATGGAAGCCTGAGCCTCAGACCACTAATAAAAGACAATTCTGATCTCCAAATCTCTGCAGAAGTCTGAAACAGGAATTAGCTGCCTGCTAGGACTCTTGCTTACTGTGAAGTTATTCTCTTTATTTATTTATTTATTTAATTTAATGATTACTTTATAATGACAACATTATTCCTTGTACTCGTTTCTTTTCCGATTTTTTTTTCTCCCTCCCTCCCTCCACCCCCTCCCCTAGATGGCAAGCAGTCCTTTATATGTTGGATATGTTGCAGTATATCCTAGATACAATATATGTTTGCAGAACCGAACAGTTCTCTTGTTGCATAGGGAGAATTGGATTCAGAAGGTATAAATAACCCGGGAAGAAAAATTAAATGCAGATAGTTCACATTTGTTTCCCAGTGTTCGTTCTTTGGGTGTAGCTGCTTATGTCCAACATTTATCAATTGAAACTTAGTTAGGTCTCTTTGTCAAAGAAATCCACTACTGTGAAGTTATTCTCTTCTCAGTGTTAATCTTTATTATTTGTCTGACAGGACCTTATCCACTGAGAAGTCTGTTTTCCTAGAAAAGCTGGCTTCTCAGTGTCAATAAAATTCCCTTTTGCCATTCAGATTTTGGGTTTGTAAATTTTTTTTTCTCATTGGACCTGCATCTCTGACTAGAAAGGATTACCACTTCAATTCTGGACCATTAGCCTGATCATCTTCACTATCACTAGTACCACATCACAATGATCTCCTATTTCTGCTCATTTCACTTAGCATCATCAGTTCATGTAAGTCTCTCCAGGCCTTTCTGAAATCATCTGCTGATGCTTTCTTATAGAATAATATTCCATAACATTCGTATACCATAACTTATTTAGTTATTCTCCAACTGATAGGTATCCATTCAGTTTTCAGTTTATCGCCACTACAAAAAGGGCTGCCATAAACAGTTTTGCACATGTGGGTCTCTTTCCCTCCTTTTAAGATCTGGGATATAAGCCCAGTAGAAACACCGCTGGATGAAAGTGTATGAACAGTTTGATAAGTCTTTTCCATTAATTCTTTTGTCACATCTATGTAGATGACATTAAACATTTATACACTGTGAAAAATGGATGGGCATTTGTTTCCCATACTTATAAAAATTAAATTGGAGAAATGAAACTTAAATCAGAAAACCAAAACCCACAAGGACATCAAAGAATAATCAAGGGCAGAATTCATCTTCTCCCCCCCAAAAATATAAGGTCCTTGGGGGCAGGGACTGATTTTTGTAATCAGGGGTAGTCACCTGGGATTTGAGAAGGATTTTTTATTCTTTGCCTTTAGTCCTCCTCTGTTATTTTCTCATTCCTTCTAGAATGGAAGCTCCTTGGGAGCAGGGACTTGGCTATGTAATGAGGATTGGAGATTCATGTCTTGTAACTTCTGTAACATCAAATTAATGAGAATCTTGGGAGAAACTTGTGCTTCCAGGTAGGAAATAAAATTGCTGCCTTTGGAGTTTCAAAGCTGTATCTACTCATCTAGGCACCCATTCTTGCAAGAATGTAAAATAAATCTTTCCTGCATTCATCAGTGATTCAGAGGAGTTCTTGAGAAGATATTTTGTTTCTTACATAAACACACTTGTTTTCTGGACATTTTTAATATGGATCTCTGGTAACTTCATTTCAAACACATGTGATAAAAACAGAACTCATTCTTCCCCCTTTAATCCATCTTTCCTCCCAATTTCCTCACTTCTGTTGATAGCACCTTTGTACTTCATATTACTTATCTATACAACCTTGAAGTTATTCTTGAATTTTTCTTTTCCCTTCGTCTCCAAATCTAATTTGTTGCCTTCCCATTTTACCTCCTGCTGGTATGAAAGCAAATTAGGGTGAGTGAACCAGCACAGTGAGGATGGGTGGGACATCTCACTAAGAACTAGGTGAGTAGAATGTAAGTTCCTTGAAGGCATAAAGTATTTTGTTTTTGTCTTTGAAAACATAGGCCCTTATGTCCTTGTTTGATTGAATTGTATTCAATTACTTACTTTCGAGTTGTATCCTCTCCATCCAAGTGTTTAAAAACTCCTTGAGGACAGGGATTTAAGTTTTTTGCATATGTATTTGTATTCACTAATACTTATTTCAGTTCCATGCAAACAGTAAGAAAATAAAATCTAATCAAAAGAGAAAGCTTATGATTTAGATTAGGCATTGAAAGGGTTACTGGGTTTCTGTGATGGCATTGTTGATGTTCAGAAGAGATCCCAAAAGGTTGGGGTCACAGACTGTTGTTTCAAGTATCTCCAAAGAATTTTCAGGCTTCAAACCATATCCAAGTCAAGGGGCAAAGTTTATTGTAATTATAATGCCAATGGAAGCAGGCTAAGTTCCAAAAGAATTTAGCAAAGGACCTAGAGAAAGGAAATGTCTTTATCCAGTTCTTCATGTCATTGATATGCTTATTCTATGGTCCAAAGATAGAACTAAGAAGTGGTCTCAGGAATTTGGTTATCACTAACCAGCAGATCTAGGACTATCCTAAGGGCAAAAGATTTAGAATCCTTGACAGATTGTCAGAAGAATAGCACTCTAAGATCAGGGAGCCTCAGGATCCCTTATATATCTTCCCTAAAGCCTAAATCTATTCCTAGACCAGAAGACTTAAAATCATTGATGGATAGATTGTTAGAACAATAACATTCTAAAGTTTGGGGGATCTCGGGATCACTGATTCTAAAGCCAGAAGAGTTTAGAATCATTGACAGATTATTAGAATGGAAGCACTCTAGGAAGTCTGTGGAGAGAATCTCCTTACTGCTGTTTCCACCAGAAGTTATACTCCTTTAGCATAACTAAGTTAACTAAACCAGCCTCCTCTTTGATGACTGGTCACAAGTGGCTAAAAACCCTCGCTCTTCTTTCTGACTTCCAAAAGTTAACTTTCTTTTTCAAATATTGTGAAAAGTCTATTAAATGTACAAAACTGCTTAATCTTGTCAAACCAAAGGTAACTTTATTTTTCAGTCCATGGAGCTTATAAAAATTTCAGTTTGCTTTCCAATTTACTCCTTTAGCATCACTAAGTTAACTAAATCAGCCTCCTCTTTGATGACTGGTCACAAGTGGCTAAAAATCCTTGCTCTTCTTTGTGACTTTCCATAAATCCCTTTCAAGCCTAAGGTCAGAAGTAGAACCCCAGATATATAAAAAATTCTAGAGAAAACCTATTGCTGCCAATAGAACAAAGAGCTGTGTTCCAAGTGAGTCCACCTGTGAATGGTGCCAAGAATGGCTATGAAATCGGTTTGTTTGAATTGAATTGAATAGTAGGAATAGTTATGTAACTATTTTCTATCAAATCAATACCTTTTTTCTCTTTCGTGTTCCCCTCTTTAATGCTTTAAGGATTAAAAACAAGTCCTCTCTTCTAAAAAATGATATTAAGATTATGATTTCTGAAAAGAAAATGCATCTTTTATTCTCCCCTTGCACACATCTACATTATGGCACACTAAACATGAGTCCTATAAATTACATAATGTATAAAAGTGCCTACAGGTTCCTTTAGGTGTGTAGTTGTGGCACCTATTTTAGAAGAAAATGCAATAAAATTTGGAGGCAAAAATTGAGATTCTTGCTCTAGATGTTGAGGAAGACCTTAAGGACTTCTGTTCTTATGTTTCTCTTGTCTTTTTTGGAAGCTTCTTTTAAATGAATGGCACACAGCATGATAACATAAATCTGAATGAGTATCCCATACTTCTTGGGTCTCCATGAAATTAATTTTCACATTCTACTTTTGAATTGATTTTCTTTCAAGTATTGTCATTCTCACTGTGGTATCCTGTGTGCCACCACTGGTGAATTTATACAGTAATGTCAATCAAAGGATTGCCCAAGAAGAAAACAAAGAAGTTTCAGCCCATTGATTTGTAGAATGAGTTTTGGTGATAACATAGACAAAACAAAATGCTTTTGCTGTTTAAGATAAAGGAGGAACAAGACAGAAAATTTTATCAATCCTACAAAAATTAAGGAGTTCTTAGAAAAGTTTCTCTGTAGATTCCTAATATTTACCATCCATTTTGGGTTAAAAGTTTGTCAAAGCAAATTATGTACCTACTATTTCTAACTAGATATCTCTAGTAATCCAAAAATAATTTTCATACTTTAAAAATATTTAGTGATGGTTTCAGGTTCTGACTCCATGTAGAAAATTTTACAATTCATTATAATATCCTAGGATTTGGAAAATCTGGAATATAAGGAATTCTTTTTTTGTTGAGAATTATGGTTCACCACCAATAACCAAAAATACTCTTTTATTAGCTCAGTTCTAAGTTCCTTAATAGCCAATTTTGCTTTCTACAAAGCTAATCTTTGTAACTTCAAATGTTATATTTTTGTCAGCATGGACTCTAATTATTATGTTGTCATTAGGATAAAATCCAAATTCCTCAGTCTAGAATTTAAAACCTCCCATTATATGGGTTTTTTCCCCTATGTATGAATGCTTCAATGACACAGCTAAATCAGATATTTTTGTAAGGATCAGGCTATTAATTTTGTTTGTGTTGCCATTTGAGTCCTACAAATATGTAGCACAAAACTGAGACTACAGTAATTTTTTAGAGTAACTGTTATCTAGCACAGATTATTTCATTTACTCACTAACTGCTCAGAAATTGAAAAAATTACAAAAAGTACTATCATTTTGGATGAAAGACTGCCTCTTTAATCCATTTATTATAAAAAAGATCAATGGTTCTTCAAACTAGTGATTCTTCTTTCATATAACCTACATACTTTTTTCTTTTGTTCATGTTTTCAAATTTTTATTTTTTAATTAGTGAGAATATATTTTCTTTTCATCATTCTATATAAAGAGGAGGCCTTCTTAGAATCATGGTTAGTCATTTCATTGATCAGAGTTCTTGAGTTTTCCAAAGTTGCTAGATCTTACAGTGCTGTTGCTAAAGTAAAATTTTTCTCCTGGCTTTTTGTACACTGCCTTTTTAATCATATAAGTTTTAGGTTTTTATAAAATGATGGATTTCTTTAAGGCTCTACCCACTTCCTTCTTATCTCTGATTGTTAAACCTTTTCTCTTATGATTCATTTTCTCTTTCTAATGGACTTTGATTAAATTCCTACAGCCTTAAAAATTATTTTTCTTGTTACACTCTGATTCTACACTTTATTTCACCCTCATTACTTTGTCTATCTCATCTAATTTCCAATCATTCTATTTCTCTTCTGAAACTCCTTCTATAATACCAATTAATTAATTGCTAAACTTTTATTGTTTGAGTTGCATAGTATATTTCAGTTTAGGTGACTTAAATACTAATGTATATAAACAATTAAGTACTATTAAATCATTTTAAACTAGCTTCAGTTCCCAAATTAACAAAAAAGATTAAATTAGCTTTTTCTAAAACAATACCTCTATCTCCCTCCAGGAAGAGGAGAAAAGAAGAGATGTGTGTTATTTGTGAATAATCTAAAGCTCCTAACTGCAAACCTTCTAAAAATCCTCTATAATTTTGGGTAGTTATAAAAAACCCTTTAAATCATAACTTGGAAATTTAAAGAAAAGGGATTACATTTCAATTAAAAGTTTAATTTCTAATTGGTTTATAATGTCAAAAATGTCTACAAACTGGGAAGAAGACTGACTTCTACAGTAAACTTTTGTGTTAGATAATTTTCTAGCCACTTGAATCTAGCTTCAAAAATATTTATACATAAAGTTTTCTAAAACATTTAACAAAACATTTCCCTACATAGGCAGGGTTTAGGATTAAAAAATGAATTTCACAAGTACAGGATTTCTGTGGATGGAAACATGAATGGCTATATAACACCCTATCTAAAATAGATGGGAAAAAGTAGAATTAGTAGGCTGCTAATGCTATAGAAATCAATAATGTGATATTGCACTCAAGAAAATCATTGCAATCTAAGGCTGCACAAACAAAAAAAATATCATCTAAGGAAATATATTGTGATTATTCTCTTCTAACAGCATCTAAAATATTGCATTCTGAGTGCTTTCCTACCCTAATAATCTGGAGAGTTTACAAAGAAGGATTGGTGGGAGATTTCAGCTTGATATCATATAAAAATCTCTTAAAGAAACTGTAGGTGTTTAGTCTCAAGAAGAGAAGAATTAGGAAACATGGGATCCCTGACATGATTCAAATTTTTCTTCAAATACTTACTAGTTATGGGACTGTAGGCATAGCCACTTAAGTTCTCAGTGTTTCAGTTCTCTCAACTGTGAAAAGAAAGGCTGTTCATTCTGGAGAGCAATTTGGAACTATGCTCAAAAAGTTATCAAACTGTGCATACCCTTTGATCCAGCAGTGTTTCTACTGGGCTTACACACAAAAGAGATACTAAAAAAGGGAAAGGGACCTCTATGTGCCAAAATGTTTGTGGCAGCCCTATTTGTAGTGGCTAGAAGGTGGAAAAAGAATGGATGCTCATTAATTGGAGAATGGTTGAGTAAACTGTGGTATATGAATGTTATGGAATATTTTTGTTCTGTAAAAAATGACCAGCAGGATGAATACAGAGAGGATTGGAGAGACTAACATGAACTGATGCTAAGTGAAATGAGCAGAACCAGGAGATCATTATTTACCTCAACAACGATACTGTATGAGGATGTATTCTGATGGAAGTGGATTTCTTCTACAAAGAGATCTAAGTCAGTTTCAATTGACCAAGGACGGACAGAAGCAGCTACACCCAAAGAAAGAACACTGGGAAATGAATGTAAACTGCTTGCGTTTTTGTCTGTCTTCCCAGGTTATTTTTACCTTCTGGATCCAATTCTTCCTGTGCAACAAGAGAACTGTTCGGTTCTACACACATATATTGTACCTAGGATACATTGTGACATATTTAACTTGTATAGGACTGCTTGCCATCTAGGGGAGGGAGTACAGGGAGAGAGGGGAAAAGCCGGAAGAGACATGAGTGAAAGGGATAATGTTGTAAAAAAAATTACCCAGGCATGGGCTCTGTCAATAAAAAGTTATAATTTAAAAAAAAAAAAAAAAGAAAGAAAAGAAAAGAAAGGCTGTTGGAATCAATGGTCTCTAAGATCTTTTCTTCAAAGTTGAGATTTCTTTTGGTAGAAATCAACTAGTTTAATCTGTATCTAAATTGAAGTCCCTTCTACAGTATCCTGTACAATAGGGCATGTAGCTATCTCCTTGATGATTTCTAGTGACGATATGATTAATTTCTAAGGTAGTTTATTCTGTTTTTGTATAACTTAATTTTTCAGAAGGTTTTCCATATACCTTTGATGCTATGAGCCTGTGATCTATTCTTGAGCTGAGAGGAATAATATAAAGTTGCCAAAAAGGTGATGCAGGTTTGTTGTTAGAAAATAAAAAACAAACAAGAAATTTTCTAAAATCTAAATCTAAATCTGTCTACATCCAAAAGAATCAGCTGACTTGAGATGGGATGGGTTTTCATTTCACTAGAAATCTTTACAACAAAGGCTATATTATTTCTAAACTACATAGAGAATTGACTCAAATTTATAAGAATATAAACTATTTTCCAATTGATAAATAGTCAAATGATATGGACAGACAATTTTCAGTTGAAGAAATTAAAATCATTTCTAGACATATAAAAAAATGCTCTAAATCTCTATCAGAGAAATAGAAATTAAGACAACTCTGTGGTACCACTACACACTTCTCAGATTGGCTAAGATGACAGAAAAACATAATGATGAATGTTGGAGGATCCCCTCCATGGGGGAAACTGGGACAGTTAATACATTGCTGGTGAAATTGTTAACTGATCTAATCATTCTGGAGAACAATATGGAACTATGCTGTAAAAGGCTATTAAAAGCTGTGTCTCTACTAGGCCTGTATCCCAAAGACATTATAAAAAAGAGATAAAGATGCATGTGAGCAAAAAATGTTTGTGGCAGCCCTTTTTTTAGTGTCAAGGAACTGGAAACTGAGTGGATGCCCATCAGTTGAAGAATGGCTGAATAAATTATGGTATAGGAATTTTATGGAATATTATTGTTCTATAAGAAATGATCAGCAGGATGATTTTAGAAAGGCCTAGAGAGATTTACATGAACTGATGCTAAGTGAAGTGAGTAGAACCAAGAGAACATTGTACATAGCAACAATAAAATTATATGTTGATCAATTCTGATCAACGTGGCTCTTTTCAACAGTGAGGTGATTCAGGCCAGTTCTAATGGACTTAGAATGAAGAGAGCCATCTGCATCCAGAGAGAGAGGTGTGGAGACTGAGTGTGGACCACAACATAGTATTTTAACTTTTTTTGTGGGCGTTTTTTGTGGTCTTTTGTTTTCTTTCTCTCTTTTTTTCTTTTTTTGATCTGATTTTTCTTGTGCAGCATGATAATTGTGGAAATATGTATAGAAGAATTGCACATTTAACATATATTGGATTACTTGCTGTCTATGGGAGCAGGTAAGAGGAAGGGATGGAGAAAAAAATTTAGAAACAAGGTTTTACAAGGGTAAATGTTGAAAACTATGCATATATAATGACCTAGAAAAAATAACAACAAAATTCATATGGAACAATAAAAAGTCGAAAATCTCAAGGGAATTAATGAAAAAAAAATCAAATGAAGGTGGCCTAGCTGTACCTGATCTAAAATTATATTATAAAGCAACAGTCACCAAAACCATTTGGTATTGGCTAAGAAATAGATTAGTGGATCAGTGGAAAAGGTTAGGTTCACAAGACAGAATAGTCAACTATAGCAATCTAGTGTTTGACAAACCCAAAGCCCCTAACTTCTGGGAAAAGAATTCATTATTTGATAAAAACTGCTGGGATAATTGGAAATTAGTATGGCAGAAATTAGGCATGGACCCACACTTAACACCATATACCAAGATAAGATCAAAATGGGTCCATGACCTAGGCATAAAGAACAAGATTATAAATAAATTAGAGGAACATAGAATAGTTTATCTCTCAGACTTGTGGAGGAGAAAGAAATTTGTGACCAAAGATGAACTAGAGACCATTACTGATCACAAAATAGAAAATTTTGATTACATCAAATTAAAAAGCCTTTGTACAAACAAAACTAATGCAAACAAGATTAGAAGGGAAGCAACAAACTGGGAAAACATCTTCACAGTTAAAGGTTCTGATAAAGGCCTCATTTCCAAAATATATAGAGAACTGACTCAAATTTATAAGAAATCAAGCCATTCTCCAATTGATAAATGGTCAAAGGATATGAACAGACAATTTTCAGAGGATGAAATTGAAACTATTACCACTCATATGAAAGAGTGTTCCAAATCATCATTGATCAGAGAAATGCAAATTAAGACAACTCTGAGATACCACTACACACCTGTCAGATTGGCTAAGATGACAGGAAAAAATAATGATGAATGTTGGAGGGTATGCGGGAAAACTGGGACACTAATGCATTGTTGGTGGAGTTGTGAACGAATCCAACCATTCTGGAGAGCAATCTGGAATTATGCCCAAAAAATTATCAAATTTTGCATACCCTTTGATCCAGCAGTGTTTCTATTGGGCTTATATCCTAAAGAAATACTAAAGAAGGGAAAGGGACCTGTATGCCAAATGTTTGCCAAAATGTTTGTGGCAGCCCTGTTTGTAGTGGCTAGAAACTGGAAAATGAATGGATGCCCATCAATTGGAGAATGGCTGGGTAAATTGTGGTATATGAATGTTATGGAATATTATTGTTCTGTAAGAAATGACCAGCAGGATGAATACAGAGAGGACTGGCGAGACTTACATGAACTGATGCTGAGTGAAATGAGCAGAACCAGGAGATCATTATATACTTCGACAACAATATTGTATGAGGACATATTTTGATGGAAGTGGATTTCTTTGACAAAGAGACCTAACTGAGTTTCAATTGATAAATGACGGACAAAACCAGCTACACCCAAAGAAAGAACATTGGGAAACGAATGTGAATTATCTGCATTTTTGTTTTTCTTCCCGGGTTATTTATACCTTCTGAATCCAATTCTCCCTATGCAACAAGAGAACTGTTTGGTTCTGCAAACATATATTGTATCTAGGATATATTGCAACATATCCAACATATAAAGGACTGCTTGCCATCTAGGGGAGGGGGTGGAGGGAGGGAGGGGGAAAAAAATTGGAACAGAAACGAGTGCAGAGGGTAATGTAAAAAAAAAAAAAATTACCCTGGCATGGATTCTGTCAATATAAAGTAATTATTAAATAAAATTTAAAAAAAAAGAAAACTATGCATATATTTTGAAAACAACAACAACAACAAAAAAACCTTAAAAAAAAAAAAACCCAAAGGCTATATAATCAATTGTTAGTGGTAGTTGTTTGTCCTTGGTTTTCAAAGTGGACCAAAGATATCATGAAGGTGATGCCGTGATTTTCAAATGAATTGGATTTAAGTACGGCGGAGTTATGCAAAGTCACCAATCTCACTCTTTCCTCCAGAGCAATCTGAGTCTAGATACAAGATACAAATCAGTCCTGGAAATGGCCTTGCAATTGTCAATTACATTATTGTGAAGATTCTTTTTCAGGAGTGAGCTGGTGCCTTCTAACTCTGAAAATCTGTGATTTAAAAAAAATTCTGTGAGTTGAAATGTACCTTATTCAGTTGTTATTACAATCATAATCTTTATGCTGTTCATTTAATTGATTTATCTTTAGGTGTTTTAGATTCTAAACAGAAACATAATCCAAGATATCCTGATACAGTGTTTATACCAAGGTGGGAAATACTCAAATATGAAGGCTGAAAAATGGTTATGTTTGTGTCTATGTGCATGTGTACTTTTACTCCCTACTCCCTTCCTTACCACTCTCACCCCCAAGCAATAAAAGAGACTGCCTTCCAATTTCAGCACTAGCAAAGCATAAAGGATGACAGCTGAGAAATACTCTGCTCTCCATGTATATATAGCAAATGTGTGTCAGGACAATGATGCATGTATGAGTAAGTGAACAGAATGGTTATTACTGGCAAGGAGTTACAAATGTGTACCTAATGGTTCTGCTGGAAAAGCTGTAATACATTACATCAGCCAAGCACCCTAGCGCCTGTCCATGGAGACATAAATAATCTGAGTGTTCAGTGTGTGTTATGTAACTAGTCTGTCTATCAAATGAATGAGTGAATTATGCTGTGCACATAAAATGGGGAGTTTGTAGCAGGTCCATGTTATTGTGATAAATGACAAGAAAAAATTGACTTTTTACCCCAGAATTGAAATATTTTTGTTTTGAGAGATTTGTAGCTTCAGTATACATGATAAGCAATACTTTTGGCTTTGCTCACAAGTTGATTTCTTGACTAGTACTGCCTGGGGCTACAGATAAAATCACTATATCTATATAAATATTACATATATATTTATTTACACTTTACTTATACAAATATACACACATGTATGTATCTATTTATAAAAAGGAGAATTTTAATGTATATTTTATCTTGAGAAAATTTATGCTCAAATGACTTATCTGAATATATGAAATTTAAAATTAAAAAGGTTTTAATTATAGCCTTTTCTTTTCTTTTTTTTTAAATAATTTTTTATTGATAGAATGCATGCCAGGGTAATTTTTTACAGCATTATCCCTTGCATTCATTTCTGTTCCGATTTTTCCCCTCCCTCCCTCCACCCCTTCCCCCAAATGGCAAGAGTCTTTTACATGTTGAATGGGTTGCAGTATATCCTAGATACAATATATGTGTGCAGAACCAAACAGTTTTCTTGTTGCACAGGGAGAATTGAATTCAGAAGGTATAAATAACCCGGGAGGAAAAACATAAATGCAAGCAGTTTATATTCATTTCCAGTGTTCTTTCTCTGGGTGTAGCTGCTTCTGTCCATCTTTGATCAATTAAGGCTCTCTTTATCAAAGAGGTACACTTCCATCAGAATACATCCTCAAACAGTATCGTTGTTGAGGTATATAATGATCTCCTGATTCTGCTCATTTCACTCAGCATCAGTTCATGTAAGTCTCGCCAGTCCTCTCTGTATTCATCCTGCTGGTCATTTCTTACAGAAGAATAATATTCCATAACGTTCATATACCACAATTTACTCAACCATTCTCCAATTGATGGACATCCTTTCATTTTCCAGCTTCTAGCCACTACAAACAGGGCTGCCACAAACATTTTGGCACATACAGGTCCCTTTCCTTTCTTTAGTATCTCTTTGGGGTATAAGCCCAATAGAAACACTGCTGGATCAAAGGGTATGCACAGCTTGATAACTTTTTGAGCATAGATCCAAACTGCTCTCCAGAATATAGCCTTTTATTTTCAAAATAAATGCAAAGATAGTTTTTAACATTCACTCTTGCAAAATCTTGTGTTCCAAATTCTTATCCCCTAGACAACAAGTAATGCAATTGAATATATGAAATTTTAAAAAGGTTCATTTTGATTTAGACCTATTTTTGAAGAGCAATATTTAGGTGATCATTCAATTTCCATTCTACTCATTCAGTTCCCTATTTTATAAATTTTTGAAGATTTTTATTAATCCTGCTCTCAAGTGGCACTACTTAGTAGAACCATAGTATATTGGAGTTGCGAGGATCTCATCATTTCATGTAACTTATACATGAATGACTGTTTCCTCTGCAATGTCCCCTATAAATGGTTATCCAGACATCATCTTGAAGACCTACATAGAGAGGGGAGCTCATTCCTCTTAGAAGAATCCCATTCTACTTTAATCATTAGAAAACTTTTCCTTATCCCAAGTTGGAACCTACCTCTGAATCTTCTATATATTACTCCCATTCTAAGTCATAGTACATTTGCTACAGGTTTTCAAATTTCAAATAATTTTAAATAGCCATTTTCCTTTCTATCAGACCAAATATCCTTTTTCTTCATCCTTCATTCATCGAGTCCTTCACTTTATCCACATTTATTATGGTGTCTGGATATATAATTTTAAATGGTCAGTGCTCTTCCTCAAATGCAGCAGTCTGAAAAAAATATATATAGTCTGACCAGAGTAAAAAATCCTTTTTTAGGGGGTCACTATGCTTTTATTTAAACAACCTAAGATTCCATTGACTTTTTTGTCCACTAAGTTACATTGTTGACTCATATTGAATTGAAGTCCAGTAAACCCCCCAGATCCTTTCCCCATGAATTGATTTCTAGCTGTGTCTTGCCTACCTTGTATCTGTGTAATTGATTTTCTCAACTGAAGACTAGGTCTTTAAATTTACCTGTATTCAATTTTACTTTATTAAGTTCAGCACATTATTCTAGTCTTTTGAGATGATCTAATCCATCCCTCCAAAGTTTTTTGTCACTTGTTAACTAATGTAATGTTATAAATGTCACTAATTAACTAATGTAATAAACATGCCCTCTGTATCTTCAAGCTCTCTTGTTAATAATGTTAAACAGAGACGCTTAGCTATTCTTCCAAGCTCAGTGCCAGGATCTGCTGTTATAGCTGCATCTCTGAGACAAGATTGCAACAGATTTTGCCTAGTTATTAGGATTGCATTCAAATCAAGCATAATAGAATCTGTTAACCATCAGTAGCCCCTTCATTGATCTCAACTACAAGATTTATATGCTACAAGATGAATTCATCCATGGCAAATTCAAGGACACAGTCCAAAGTGATAGTAGAAAGCTGCTATTATGAAGTCACTGAAATGGGACATGGAGCATCATATATGAGAGAGAAGGCCAGATTGGAAAGTACTTTGAGAATAGGATATATATGATTTATCTTCTTTATATTTTTAATTCCAGCAAGTTGCCTTAAATTAATATATTTAATTTAATTGAAAATTACTATGATCAGCTATTTCTAGTCTAATTGCATATCTGTTTTCAAGAGCCCAGTTTTTTATAAGCTGCATGACTCTTAGTGGTACTGCAAAGGATTGCTCCATTTCCCTCTTGATAATTCATCTAGCAAGCAGTCAAGCTTAGATGCATGTATATTAGTAGATGTATTTTGATAGCAGATATTGAATTGGGTACTTGCTTAAGACATTCTGTGATCTAAAAATATTTCAGATATTGAGAAAGATCTAGAGAATTACAAAAAAGTAAAATTATAGTTTTCAAAATGAAGAAAAATAATCATTAGATCAAAAAAAACACAAAATTTTCTGTTATATGAATTTTTGGAATGTAAAGAGGGGGAAAAAGGCTAATGAGAGAACAGCCAAGCATTTTCTACTGTTAAGGATGCAGAAATAGCTATCTGATATATAACTAGAGAGGGGGAAACTAACATTCTTTTTCTTTTTTTACTTCCAATGCCTATGGTTAGGTGGCCTTTAATCAGCATTATGCCAGAAGTTTTAAGTGGTTATTATTAGCATCACCGATTGACTAAATGTGATTGATAGGTCAGTAAACCAATCTTAGATCCTCCTGTTGTTAATGATAATAGCTTTGCAATTACTTTGTATTCATTTTTCTCTGTATGTATAGAATGTCCTCAATTCAGTTGTATGTATTCTCCTCAAATGCAGGAACTGTTTGGTTTTTATTTTATTTTTATCAGTTATCTAACAGAGTGCCTGACATGTAATAGATACTTAATAAATATGTGTCCAGTAGAATTAGTTTGAATTTAGGAATATGGGAAAGCAATATCTGAATTATCATTTCCACTTGCCAGAATCATTGATTCAAAACAAAAAAGAATATTCTTCAATGTTCAATTTGGTCTCATCCCAGGATGCAGGCAGGATTAAAGTTATCCAGGATTTATACCTGGGTATCTTCCATAGACTGAGCTGAAAGCTGAGTGGCTTTGCCTGGAAGGGACATTCTATAGCTCTTCATTTTGATAAGAAATGATCAAAGTGAATTTTTATTAAAAAGGTTTTATTATCACAAGGAATAATAGGAATGTGACTAGTCCTGTAACCACTAGTCAACCAGGTAGCAGAATCAGGACAAAAGAATAAAACTGGAAGCTTTGGTACTAATTAGAATTTCAGTAAGTCAGTTGGCAAACATTTGCTAAGTTCCAGACTTTATGCTATCTCTGAGGGTACATAGAAAGTCCTTGCTCTCCAGGAGCTCACATTCTAATAGGGAAGACCACATATCAACAACTACATATATGCAGATTGAAGGTAATATCAAAACAGAGGATTAGCTTTGGGAGACTTGGGAGGACAAGAAAGAAATGGGAATAGTCAGGGAAAAGGCACAGAACTGAAAGATGGTGTAGGATGTAACAAATATGTGAATTATGTGATATATCCATCAATCTGTATCTATATATGCATATGCACATATAAACACTTATATTCATAATATATAGAAGCAATAATGCACACATACTTGTTAGGGATGTTTCTCTCTCTCTCTCTGAGCATTGCCATGTATATGCCATGTCAGCTGGTAAGGTGAGCCCAGGAGATAAAAAGGGGATTGACCTCTGAGGTAGGAGGTTGTATCTTGCAGGTGTTAAAGGAACTGCTAATAGGTTCCTTGAGATAGAGAGGGGTGTGTCCTCTTGCTATATCTCCACTTAGGATGCAGAACTAACTCCAGGTGTCTCCCTTCTGCGGATCCACTTACACAGTACTGAGTGGGCTAGGCATGGGGTAATCCCAGAAGAGAGTAAGTATAAACAGCTAGCTTTTTTTTTTAATTGACAGAACATATGCATGGATAATTTTTCAACATTAGCCCTTGCAATCACTTCTGTTCCAACTTTTCCCTTCCTTCCCTTTATCCCCTTCCCTAGATGGCAAGCAGTCTCATACTTATTAAACATGTACAATATATGTGTACTGTGACAACTGCGCTAACACCCAAGACACCCCAGAATCAGCCAGAGTCAGGATAAGCAAAAGTCCTTAGTCTTTCTTCTTGGTCTTTAGAAGCAGGATAGAACAGGATGGAAGCAGAATCTCCCCAACTGCCTTCTCCCTCGTCAACCGCCAAAATGTGACCCTGGCTCATCTTACTCCACCCCTTAGTCCCTCCTACAATCCTCTGTATACACCAATCATTGAGCCAGCACAGGATAGTGGGAAGGGTCATTTTCCAAGCATATGCCCATAGACTATTGTCCAATCATTAGTTAGCCTCAAGTGCTCGGCAGTCCTGGCCTCAGTGCAACAACTTAATAGTTTCAGGCCTCTACATCGTGTACATATTTATACAGTGCTCTTGTTGCACAAGAAAAATTAGATTTAGAAAGTTAAATTAACTTGGGAAGAAAAACAAAAATGCAGGCAGTCCACATTCATTTCTCAGTGTTCTTTCTCTGGGTGTAGCTGGTTCTGTTCATCACTGATGAATTGGAATTGAATTGGATCTTCTCATTGTCAAAGATATCTACTTCCATCAGAATTGATCCTCATATAGTATTGTTGTTGAAGTATATAATGATCTCCTAGTTCTGAAGATTTCACTTAGCATAAGTTCATGTAAGTCTCTCCAGGCCTCTCTCTGTATTCATCCTGCTGATCATTTCTTACAGAACAATAATATTCCATAACATTCATATAGCACAATTTACCCAGCCATTCATTTTCCAGTTTCAGTCACTACAGAAAGGGCTGCCACAAACATTTTTGCACTTACAGGTCCCTTTCCCTTCTTTAAGATCTCCTTGGGATATAAGCCCAGTAGTAATACTTCTGGATCAAAGGGTATGCACAGTTTGATAATTTTTTTGAGCATCATTCCAAATTGCTCTCCAGAATGGTTGGCTCCATTCACAATTCCACCAACAATGCATCAGTGTCCCAGTTTTCCCACATCCCCTCCAACATTCATCATTTCTTTTCCTGTCATCTTAGCCAATCTGACAGGTGTGTAATGGTATCTCAGACTTGTCTTAATTTGCATTTCTCTGATCGATAGTGACTTGGAACACCCTTTCATATGAGTAGAAATAGTTTCAATTTTATCATCTGAAAATTGTCTTTTGACTATTTATCAATTGGAGAATGGCTTGATTTCTTATAGTGTCAATTCTCTATATATTTTGGAAATGAGGCCTTTATCAGAACCTTTAACTGTAAAATGTTTATCCAATGTATTCCTTCCCTTCTAATCTTGTCTGCATTAGTTTTGTTTGTACAAAAGCTTTTTAACTTGATATAATTAAAATTTTCTATTTTGTGATCAATAATGATCTCTAGTTCTTCTTTGGTTACAAATTCTTTCCTCCTCCCACAAGTCTGAGAGGTTCTTCTATTTATTTATAATCTCATTCTTTATGCCTAAATCATGAACCCGTTTTGATCTTATCTTGGTATATGGTGTTAAGTGTGGGTGCATGCTTAGTTTCTGCCATACTAATTCCAGTTTTCTCAGAAGTTTTTGTCAAATAATGTTGAGATCTTTGGGTTTGTCAAACACTAGATTGCTATAGTTATTGACTATTTTGTCCTGTGAACCTAACCTATTCCACTGATCAACTAGTCTATTTTTTAGCCAATACCAAATGGTTTTGGTGACTGATGCTTTATAATATAGTTTTAGATCAGGTACAGCTAGGCCACCTTCATTTGATTTTTTTTTATTAGTTCCCTTGAAATTTTTGAACTTTTGTTCTTTCATATGCATTTTGTTGTTATTTTTTCTATATCATTAAAATAATTTTTGGGGGGAGTCTGATTGGTATAGCACTAAATAAATAGACTAGTTTAGACAGTATTGTCATCTTTATTATATTCTCTCAGCCTATCCAAGAACACTTAATATTTTTCCAATTGTTTAGATCTGACTTTGTGTGGAAAGTGTTTTGTAGTTTTGCTCATATAGTTCCTGACTTTCCTTTGGTAGATAGATTCTCCAATATTTTATACTTTTGACAATTATTTTAAATGGAATTTATCTTTGTATGTCTTGCTGTTGGATTTTGTTGGTGATGTATAAAAATGCTCAGGATTTATGTAGATTTATTTTGTATCCTGCAATTTTGGTAAAGTTGTGGATTATTTCTAATAGCTTTTTAGTAAAATCGCTGGGGTTCTCTAAGAATACCATCATAGCATCTACAAAGAGTGACAATTTGGTTTCATTATTACCTACTCTAGCCCCTTTAATCTCTTTCTCAACTCTTATTGCCAAAGTTAGCATTTCTAATACAATATTGAACAGTAATGGTGATAGTGGGCAATTTTGTTTCAGTCCTGATCTTATTGGTAAACAGCTAGCTTTGAGACAAACTCGGAGAGAAATGCAGGCACACATATGCATACTTGCTCTTGCACTATCTTTTTCTTGCTTCCTGCTAATCCCTGTTGAGATTAACAATAAAGAAAGGCTGTTTTGCATCTCAAGATGGGTTCATCTTTGTGTGTATCCAGGGATATCCTGAAGACTGGTATGTATGGCCCTGGCAGTTTAGAACAGTGTGCATGGATGGTCTGGTACACATACTGATGTATATGCATACACAATATATCTAACAACATATAATATGTAAATAGTTTATATAACATTGTATAATACATGCATGTTGTATGTAATGCATTATTATATGTGTATTATATCCCAGCTTTTTAAACTGTGGTTCATGACTCATATGGGGTCTTGTAACTGAAGGCAGGAGGTCACAAAATTACAATTTATTAATAAATGTTTGATTTTATGCCCATTTTATGTATCTATGTATCTATGTAAAAGTTTTCAGGTGAAAAGGAGTTGCAAGTTGAAAAAGTTTGAGAAGCCCTATATTTTATATGTATATATATGTAACACATACATATATGTGTATGTACATACATACATGTAGTTATGACATTTTATATATGAATTACTATTTAATATGTGAAAAATATGTAATGGGATACAACCCATTGAGTAGAGTTGTTGGAAAGTAATCTCAAGATTAGAAGACACTATCAAATAATGGAGCAGAAAGTATCTCCTATATAAGGCGACTTTTGATTTTTTTCTTAAATGAAGCCAGAAATTGAATATCTGAATATATTTGAACATAAATAAGGTACACCTTTCCAACTTGATTTGTTAATTGCAGTCATGCTGGCATCCATTTGATATTTAACATGTGGTGTTCACCTGGCATCCCTTAAGCATTTCTATAAATGGGAAATAGCTGTTGTTCTGGCAGAAGAGAGTTCTAAGCAATTCACTGAGAATATAAGATTTCCAATATTATCCTGGAAATTTCAGAGACAATTCAGGCATTCTCTAGTTGGAAGAGCACCCTTAAATTGCCTAACATGTTTATAATACTAACAGCTAACACTTCTAGCTTCAGAATTGTTTTCCAGGTACAACCGAAAAATGAACCTTCTGGTCTAGGTTTCAAAGTTGGGTTTCACTGGAGGTGAGTGGACATTTTCTGGATATTTCAGGGTAAAGATGATCCTTCACTCCTCATTTTTCTTCAGCATCAAAATAATGAAATTGAATGGCACTTTCTCCCTTTCCTAACGTTTGCTTGATGGCTCTCCAGAGTTCTTTAATGGATGCCATTTGTTGTGTTGGAATAGGAGATGCATGAAATCTCATTGCAAGAAAAATGTAACCTATGAAAATGACAAATTGATTGAACTGGAGTTATAACAAATAATTTAGCCAGATTCAGATAAAACAGGGATATCTGTCAGAAATCAATGGCAATTTCATAATTGGGGAAACGAATGGAAAATTGGAGAATGAGTGCTAAAATATGCAATCTTTTCAGATATATTTATAGATTCCTTCACAATACCTTAACCAAACAGAGCCTTTTCAAAATGTTACAGACACAATGACCCATTCACTGCAGGTAATTACTTCTCTCCAACAATGCTATTTCTTTGTGCTCTCTCCTTCTTTGTGTGCACAAAGATTATACTGTCATAACTCCTAAGTAATTTATTCTACAGGGAATGAAGATGAAGGAGACAGAGAAAAAGGACAATGAATACAGGCTAAGCTTTATATAAGGGTCTCTGGTTAATAAAGGAAAGACATTTATTTTCCACAGTTGGCTGGGGTCCTAATCACGACCAGATTTATAAGAGCATGTTCCTTGAGGACTAGGAGCAATCTTATCAACCCATTCATGTCCCTCAGAGACAGAGTTTTTAAAGGAGCTAAGTCTAATGACTGAAATAAAGGAAAAAATTCTGTATCCCAATTTAATAATTGGTTATTAATATAATAGTAAAATAATTTCTCTCATAAAATAGTAGAATCATGAAGTAGTCTGCAATACTGATAAGTCAGTATTGTACCTTGGTCTCAGGTGCTTAGTATAAAAAATGATTACCCATTGGGGATGAACCCAATTCCTGACCTGGCTTGTCAGAGGATATGAATCTGGAAGTAGAGTGATCATTTCAGGGAGTCTGTGTTTGCAGAGCACTCCTACTGCTAGTCATCTCTGACTGATAGAGCTAGGATTTTCTGGCTCTTGAACTCATAAGGCTGTCTCCAAGGCTGGAGGTACTTATCTTGGGATTGCTACTTGGTCAACTCTGCTTAGAAAAGGAAAGCAAAAAAGAAGCAGACAAAAGCCCAAGCCTAAGTCCAGGTTCAGTAGGCAGGAAATACTGTCAGCATAGTGGAGGGTGCTTCCCTTTCACTACTTTCAGGACTTCCAGAAGAGGAAGTCTAATATGCTGTGCTTCAAGAAAGAAGAAAAAGAGACAGAGTAGAAACTTCTCTCCTTTTTAATAGACAAAGTTTTCTGTGTCGTAGGACATAGAGGTGGGTCCTGTGTCATCTCAAAACATCTAGCTTTTAAGCATCAAACTACATATGATCTGTGGGTTGTACTT
Organism: Antechinus flavipes; assembly: GCF_016432865.1. NCBI lineage: Eukaryota > Metazoa > Chordata > Mammalia > Dasyuromorphia > Dasyuridae > Antechinus > Antechinus flavipes. Next base: position 274,501,363 of record NC_067398.1, read on the forward strand.
CAGTACAATTTCTGCTACACATTAAGTGACATATTCAGTTCCTATTAATAAGCAAAACCAAAATGATCAGTACTGTGTTCATAGTATTGGTATGCGGTAGGTGCTTAATAAATGATTGTTGTTACTATTAGAGGTATTAAAATTATTTTTAGTCCTGGCCCCTTGTATCTTGAGGTAATTTTTAAAGTTTCTCCAATATGAATTAAAAGAAAAGTGTAGAAAACTGAAAATCTTTATGCCTTTTTGTACTCCCTTTAAAAAGAACTTGCTATTATTCACTCTGTCAGTTCCTATTTAATACACTTCATTTTGATTTTTGTGATGCATTTATTTTCTCCAAAAGCTTGACCTTCAGTAGAATTGACGTTTATGTCTTATTCTTTTGCATGTCATTCCTCTCTGTGTATGTTACTCAGGTATAAAATAAGAGTTTGAAATAGATCATTTTTAATGTTTTTTCTGGCTCAAATTTTCTTCAATCCTATTAATCTATGATTATTTTGAAGAGATAAAGTAGCAAAAATTCAAACTACTAAAAACACTAATGCTAATATATAAAGATGTATATATATTTTTGTTTTAGCATAGATGGCACCCTGAATTTTAAAGCCTATAATTGCAAATCTGCATCAAAATTCCTTTGAAAAATGAGAGAAAAATTCATTAACACATAAAGTACAAAATAAAATTTAAATAATTGACAGGCTTTGAAGCACAATTGATTTTGTATTGGATTAAGAGGTCAGAGGACAGTTCTGATCCCAGTCCTGCTCCTTACTTTACTTATGCAACTACATGAAGTTTTTTCATCTCTATTGATCTTTTCTCATTGATTAAATGGGATGATGATCCCCAATGTACCTTTTGTCTTATCAATTAGAAAAAACCCTATTATTATTGTCCCATATTTTACCTTGAATACTTAAAATATATGTTAGTTATAGAAGTCATTTCTTTGGCAACATCAATGGTCTAGAATATAGCCAAGAATAAAATAAAACACTAAAACCACTATTAGCAATAACAAAAGAACAGCCAAAATAGAAACTCATTCATCCACTTTAGTCTTAAGAGATTCCCTTATGACTTTACCCAGGACCTAATTATTCTCACTTTAAACTCAATTTTTATAAACCACACCACCTATTTTCCTAACCCACAATAAATTAAACATGGCAGATTAGATGAGAAGATTCTATGTAGCCAGATATAAAGAAAATAGCAAGAAATTAAAAATTATAAACAGCAAATATTAGAACTAAAAAAAAATTCAATAAAGTGCCAGTTTCCAGATATGTAATACTTAGCATTTATATAGTGTTTTAAGATTTGCAAAGTGTTTTACATATGTTAACTTCTTCTGATCTTTATAATAATAATACCCTTAAGTAGATCATGTTATTATCTTCATTTTACAGAGGATAAAACTAGGAAAGAGAAGTTAAATAGCTTGTTTAGCATCACACAGCAAAAAAGGAAGTTTCTGAGCTAATTCATTCTTGACTTCAAGATCTAGTCTCTCTGCACAGCACCATCTAGTTGCTTCTTTTTATGAATTATTAATAGTACTGATTGGATTGTGGTTGCAGAACTGGTAGAGGAAGGTTATACATGCTGAGTTAAGGCAGTTAGTAGAGAAATACAAGAAATAGTATAAGTGTTGGCTCTGAAAGTGATTTAACACTCTGAAAAGCAGATTCCTTGAGTAGAAATTTAGGAGATGAAAGAGTTATGATTAGTGCATGGTTACCCCTGAAGGTGTCATCTTTTTAATAGTATTTTTTAAAACATAATACCTTTTTACTTTTCAAAATACATGCAAAATAATTTTAAACATTCACCTTGCAAAACTTTGTTTCAAATTTTTCTCCCTCCTTTTCTCCCTCTATCTCCCCTAAATTGGAATCTTAACAAATTGCTAACTCATTAGAGTTGATAGATTATTGATCTGATCTTACAAGAAGATGTTTTGGGCCAGAACATGAAACAAGGTACTAAGTAGAACTAATTAGTACAATGCTTGTGTTTACACCTTTATTCATCGGAGTTCACAAGTATGGGAGATTCACAAAGTAAACTTTGTAACTTTGTGAATTCACACCTCCCTTAAAGCTCTTAGGGCCAGAGAGCACTATGGGAGAAAACCCATAATCCCTCTCTCTCGTATCCCACAATTCCTCCCTCTTGTATAAAAGAAACAGACAGAGGCTCTCGGGGGAGAATTTCAGCGGAATTACGCCAGAAGCCCTCTCTCTGAGGCAAGAAAGAATATTTTCCACTTGGCTGGTTGGTGGCGGAAGAGAGTTCAGCTGGATTGGAGAGGAGCACTCTGGTGCAGACACAGAGCACTTTGGGAGATTGAGAGCCAGAAGTTCTCTCTCCGAGGCAAGGCAGATTCAACTTGGAGCTGGATTGAAGGCTGAAGAAAGCAGAGGCAGGAGCAAAGGACAAAACTGCAAGAGCTCTTGGAACCAAGCAAAGAGATAGACCTCTAAGCTAACCGGGCTATATTAGAGACAATAAAAGGTCTGAACTTTTATCACCCTAGATAGCAAGTAATTCAACATAGGTGAAACATGCATTTCTTCTAAATACATTTCCACATTTATCATACCGTGCAAGAAAAATCAGATCAAAAGGGGAGGAAAATTAGAAAGAAAAAACAGGCAAAAAACAAACAACAACAACAAAAGGAAAATACTATGCTGTGATCAACATTCAGTCTACATAGTCTTCTTTCGGGATATGGATGGATCTTTCCATCACAAGACTATTGGAAATGCTTTGAATCACTTCATTGTTCAAAAGAACCAATTCCATCATAATTGATCACCACATAATCTTCTTGTTGCTGTGTGCAATATTCTCTTGGTTCTACTCACTTTACTTAGCATCAGTCATGTCAGTCTTTCCCGGCTTTTCTGAAATCAGCCTGGTCCTCATTTCTTATAGAACAATAATATTCCATTATACCACAATTTATTCAACCATTTCCTAAATGCTGTCCATCCATTCAATTTCCAATTTCTTGCCACTACGAAAAGGTCTCCTATGAACATTTTTGCACATGTGGTTAACAGTATGTTAATAGTATTTTTGGCAACATAATAATCATTGTTGAAAATGAGAACTTTGAACTATCAATATATTATTAAGTTATTTTTAGTATAACATAAGAAGTTGGCAGCCTTGAGATCAAATGATCACACTTTTATATTGTACATGATAGAGAAAGAAATGGAATTTGAAAATTATATGCCAGGCTTTAATTAATTAATTAATTAGCCCAGGTTTTTAGGAAAGTGTATTTCAGAGGATTATAAGGAAATATAGTCAAAGAAGGATGAGAAGCTCTCAAGAATGAAGTTTTGAAAACATAGCAGAAATGATTCTAATATGAAAACTGCCTACAGAGACAGATGGGGCTTGATAGGGTTGGTTCATTGACTAATCCAGATTAAAAAATATGTATGTAGAATGAAAGGGAAGGGATATAACTGAGGATAAATATGAAGGAGTAACCTTATCTTATAAGAATATTGCCATGAGTTCTGGAACTAAGAATAAGTGGAAATTGGTTGTAAATGCTAATTATAACAACTATGGTGGGATTAAAAAATTATGTTGGAGATAAGAGTAGGATCAACACATTAACATGAATGCTGCTTCATGTGTATAATACAGTGATAATAGATAGTAGAGAGAAAGCCAGTTTGTTCAGTTGCAATTTTTTTTTTGTTTTCACTAAAAAAGAAAAAAAATGATCTTTGAACAGAGAAAGATAGAATAAAAATGATTAGTAGTGATTGCAAAGACAAGTGAAGAGAGATGGTAAGAAAGTCTCAAATTACCTAGAATATATTCATGTCAAAAGGTCTCAACAAATTTTTATCCTACCCTGATGTTTTGAATGAAGTGGATGATAGGGAAAGGACATGATCTCTCTTCAGAAAGAGAAGAAAGAGGGAAACTAAGAAGGCAAAGAAAATAAAGAATTACTATCTTGGGTTCTGCAATACAACATCCATCTTGATATACCTAGAACAATATCCATTCCATAGCTTTAATCTCAGATACCTGTCAGAGATGCTGCTTTCTGCAGTTTGAGGTGTTCGCTGTTGGTCTTTTTCTGCATAGTCTCACTACTCCTTTGAATTCCACTCCCTACAATTTCTTAAAACAGTGAAGTGTTTATGGATCAATGATCCTCTTTCTGCCAAAGGGATCAAGAAGGGAAAAGTCAAGACATTTTGGTTCAAACAATGGATATTCATCTTTAGCATCTTGACTTCCTTGGTGATGTCCAAAGACTGAGATAAAGCTACATTCTTGTTCTTTGAAAAATTGTAGTATGCTTTAATAAAAAGGGTGATAAATAGTTAACTAGAAAAAAAGCAGAGATCATTAAAAGCTAAGTCATCTAATACAAACTTCAATTCACTTTTTGACATGGTAATAGACTAACAGATGAGGAGAATGCTATGGATGTAGTATACAGAAAAATATTTTAAAATATTTGAGAAAGTCACTTCTAGCATTGCTTGTTTTTAAATTAAATTTTAAAATATATCTTATTAATTCATTTTGACAATTCAGGATATCCTCTCATTGAATCTCCTCATTTGTTCTCAAGAGTAGCAATTGATCAAAACATTCAATACAGTGAATAATTTTGAAAATACTTAGAGTTTATATGAAAAGATGCTCCAAGTCATTTTTAATCAGAGAAATGCAAATTAAGACAACTCTGAGATACCACTACACACCTGTCAGATTGGCTAGAATGACAGGGAAAGATAATGCAGAATGTTGGAGAGGATGTGGGAAAACAGGGACACTGATCCATTGTTGGTGGAATTGTGAACACATCCAGCCATTCTGGAGAGCAATTTGGAACTATACTCAAAAAGTTATCAAACTGTACATACCCTTTGATCCAGCAGTGTTATTACTGGGCTTATATCCCAAAGAGATTTTAAAGAAGGGAAAGGGACCTGTATGTGCCAAAATGTTTGTGGCAGCCCTCTTTGTAAAGAGGCCTTCTGACCACTAGGTCAGAAACTGGAAACTAAGTGGATGCCTGTAGTGTTCTCTTCTTTAAAATATAATGGTTCTCTCTGGGAGCAGGTTTCTTGGGGAGGTTTTCTGGAGGCAGCCTTAGTTTCAGTTCAGAGTAATAATTACTCCAAATACAGCCAGTTGATAAAATCCAAACGTTTATTTCTTATCTCTTTCCTTGGGTCCAGTTAGCTTTCTTAGAGGCCTATCTCTCTGCTTGGTTCCAAGAACTCTTGCAGCTTGTCCTTTGCCTCTGCTTTCTTCAGCCTCCAGCCAGCAGAAGTGGAAGATGAAATGAATCTGACTTCACCTCCAAGAGTGGACCTGTGGGCTTCTATATCACCCAGAGTGCTCTATGGCCCTGAGAGCTTCTTGCTTATATGCTGTACACTGAGTACACACCAATCATTATATCACTGGGAAACCATTATTTGTTGTATGGTTAAATCAATGCTAAACTAGATTTAAACATTGTCTCCTCAATTCCACTTAGTACCTTGTTTCAAGTTCTGGCCCATAACATCTCCTTATAGGATCAGATCAATCATACTGAACCATGATAAATTAGATAATTATTGTTTCTATTAACTCTAATGAGTTAACACTTTGTAAGGATTCCAACAGATACCCATCAATTGGAGAATGGCTGGGTAAATTGTGGTATATGAATGTTATGGAATATTATTGTTCTATAAGAAATGACCAGCAGGATGATTTCAGAAAGGCCTGGAGAGACTTACATGAACTGATGCTGAGTGAAATGAGCAGGACCAGAAGATCATTATATATTTCAACAACAATACTATATATGATGATCAATTCTGATGGACATGGTCCTCTTCAACAATGAGATGAACCAAATCAGTTCCAATAGAGCAGTAATGAACTGAATCAGCTACCCCCAGTGAAAGAACTCTGGGAGATGACTATGAACCATTACATAGAATTCCCAATCCCTCTATTTTTGTCCACCTGCATTTTTGATTTCCTTCACAGGCTAATTGTACACTATTTCAAAGTCCGATTGTTTTTGTACAGCAAAATAACTGTATGGACATGTATACATATATTGTATTTAACTTATACTTTAATATATTTAACATGTATTGGTCAACCTGCCATCTAGGGGAAGGGGTAGTGGGAAGGAGGGGAAAAGTTGGAACAAAAGGTTTTGCAATTGTCAGTGCTGAAAAATTGCCCATGCATATATCTTGTAAATAAAAAGCTATAATAAAAAAATAAAAGATAGGAAGTATGCTACTTCTGTAGAGATAAGAAAGGTAAAGGAGGAGGTACCAGGGATTATGTGGACATGGAGAGATGGAACTGTACCTGTAGTCTTTAAAAGGTAAAAAAAAAAAAAAAAAAAAAGGTAAGAGCTACATTGAAGTTCTCTCTTTAGGAGAAGGTGAAGCAGACTATTAGATAGGTGCTGTCAAGATCCTCTAAGTCTCTACTCCCTAAAGTCGAAACCTCTGTCAACTCTGTTGCACTTTTATCTGATATGTGAGAGAAAGTCTAATGGAAATTTGAGCTATTCCTCTTTTGAGGTTCCCTATAACTGACTTACTTTATGTTATATCCACAATATAAATGAAAAACAAGCAAACCAATAAAATAAAGTTTCTCTTCAAATAATTCTAATGTCCAACATTAGTGCCAGGGAACAGATTAGAGAATTCACCTCTGTTTTTGGAAGAGTTTAACATCGTGCCTGACACTTAATAAACAAGGTTTAATAAAAATACTTATTCACTTAATTTGAGATATGGGGTGCTATGATTGCAGAAAGTGGTATCTGTTGTCACACATGGTCAATGGGTCAAGTGATTTTTATTATAAGGATTTAATGTATAATGACAGTGTAAAAAACGGACAACAAAAGGGTCAGTAAAATATAGTGATTTAATTCCCTGCAAATTTTTTTCCCTGATTTAAGATTAAAATTTTTTTTCCTTCCTCTAAAACTTTATTATAATTCCTCATCCTGACATGAAGGCTACAAAATAATTGGCTCCACGTCATTTAGAACCCAACGAGGTAGTTTGTCTAGTGAGGAATATATTTACTAAATTTAAGCAACAGAATCAGATCAGAATAAAACTCCCTTCAGTTTAAAAGAGAATTCAGTTAGGTTTTCCTTGGATAGCAGTAAGCATTCCCAAATTCTTCCTAGACCTATGTTTACTTGGAGATATCTAAAGAATGTCCTTCAATTATCCTAAATGTGTTGATTATTTCAAGTTAATTCCCTTACAGAATATAGATGGTATCCAGCAGTGGGCCTCTCTCATTATCAAGAGCCTTTTTTTGATGGATTCTAACAGAGAAATCAGCACTGAGTAATTCCAGTTATTGGAGTCATTTTGAAGTGTCCTTCTAATTTATATTTTGTAGATTTATCCTAATTTGGTTCTTTTATGATGCACATAATGCATTTAACTAATGCAGTGCTGATCAGGGAAGGGACTGAAATGACTTTAAGATTGTAGGCTCCAATGATGATGTGCTTCTCCCTGCCTTTTTAAAGAATTAGATGTTTAGGATAACCATTAGCAGAACCATCATTGTCAATATTTGCATAAGGGACAGCATAAGCTACAGCTAAGGCAAGTGGAATAGTTAGATTTTTGATAACAAATCAGGACAGATGCTATTCTTTTATTCTAGCTGATCTCCACAAACAAAGATGAGAAAATCCCATGTATGTACATGCTGGTTTCTCTTTTCTTCAGATAATGGGGAAGATGTGTGGGTACATCTGTTTATATTTAACTCAGGCCATTCCTTGCCTGAGTTAAAGAAATATGAATTCATCAAAGGGAGTGTAGGGGAGCCATAGAATGCTGTATTATTAAATTAAGTGGTATTACATAAGACAAAAGAAAATAAAGAAGATGGTTTCTGAAAGAACATTAAAAAACATTAAACTAGTGTTAGTTACTTTCAGGAAGGCAAGGAAGTTGAAATAGGACACAAGTAAGGAGCAAATTGATGCAAACCATCCTGATGAGGGCATCTCTCTGTATCTGTCTCTATGTCTCTGTGTCTCTTTGTCTCTCTGTCTCTCTTATGCTGAAGTTGCCCTTATTATGTGGCAAAAATAATTATGATTATAGGAAATTATAAGGAGAGAATTAAGTCAGATGATTTGGTGGACTTTCCACATATTTGTGCATTCATATTCTCATTTGTGTATGCCACTAGGAGAAGTTCCTTTACTTCACTAAATCTCTGTCTACTAATCTTTAAAATAGAGGTAATGTGCTTGCACTATTTATCTCACTGATTATTTTTGTAAACTAAAGTATTAGATAAAATTTAGAATAGCAATTATTTCATCTTTGTATTTACATCTGCAAATTCTTAGTCACCTACAAATGGGCACTAATCAAATTCTAGTTTCTAGGGAGGGAACTGGCTTATAACCCCTTTAGCAAAATGAATATAATATTTATTTTCTTCTCATGAAGAATTACTTGTTACCCTCTCTGGTTCTCATTTTATATGTACAATTATTAAATAACATCACCATTACTTCCTCTTCAATTTTTTCATGCTCATTCATATTAAGGAAACAAAATTTAACAAGATTACACTTGGCCAAATGAGTTCAAGCTAGTACTTCCAGGAAGGAAACTACTCTAGAGAAAGTATTCCCTTACTTAGTTCATTTTTCTAAAAATAATATTATTTTGTCAAAAATTACTTTTATTTCTTGGGGGAAGGAGAAAGAAAGCTATAGGTGAGGGGAAATCCTTATATCACTTAAGTGTCAACAAACAAAATATTAAGATTCTCATAGTGGTTTCTCGTTATGTATACTCATCATTTCTCTGTCATGATCTAGACAATGTTATTTATCAGTCTTTTGGAATCATGGTTGATCATTTAGTTCATCAGAGTAAATCTTTCAAAATTGTTATTTTCATACTACTAATGTTCTATATAAATTATTCTTCAGGTTCTTCACTTTAGTTTCCAAGTCCCTTTGAAACTATTCTTTCCCTCATTTTTTAATAGAATAATAGTATTTCATTATGTTGTGCCATAGTTCCTTTTTATTATCTTGCCTCAGTTTCTCTGGCATTACATTTGTGACCCCTGGCAGAGGTAGAACTACAAAACCGCAAGGGCCTGGATCTACTGTATCTTAAACAGGGAGGGATATGCATAGCCCTCAGGGAAGCTTGCTGTTTCTATGCTAACAACTCAGGGGTGGAAAGGGATTCTCTATCTACAGTTAGAAGATGCATCAAGGAATGGGAGACAGTCCAACAACAATCCATGTCCTGGTACCAGTCACTTTTTAATTGGTCCCTGTGGATGACCTTGCTTATAACCTCCCTGATAAGCCCCATTGCTCTATTCTTGCTAGCTCTACTGATTATCTCTTATTTCATTAACCCACATATATCAAGAGAAGGATCCAAGTAGTTAAGTTGTTTGTTGCCAAAAGCACTTACTTCACTCTGGCCTCTGATGAGACCAGCTTCTAATCAGTAACAAGTAAAAGGGGGGAGTGAAATGGACGCTGTCTCTAACCTGCTTATGCATTCATGAAACTGTGAGAATATTACCTCTGTTTGAACTCTGTCTGCAGTCAGAACTGTTTAGCCAACTCTTCACTCCTTAATGCAGGTGATATTTCCTACCACAGGCATATATGGCCCCCGGATGTGCTGCCCTGTGCCACCCTAACCTTATCTATAAACCAAAGACCTTGACAACTTGACAAGCATAAAACTTAAAAAAAATATTGTTTCCTTGTTAACCTTTGCTGCCTGAGTCAGAATAGAATTTTGGTATGATAAATATTTCAGAACATTCTTGTGGTTTTCTCCTATAAATAAGTGTCCCTGAAACTGCTCAGGGCTGACTCCCCTAGTTTTGTTCTGGTGGGACTCAGTTGCTGGCCAGCAAAAATGCTCTTAAATTTACATTATTTTGGCTGTCCTATATTTTCCCTTGCCCAGGTGTTTCAGTTATATTCATATACTAATCTTGGTCAAGTATTTCTCAATTGATAAGCATCTCTTTAGTATATAGTTTTGCACATGGAAAGAATTGCTCTAAATATTTTTGTATATATGGGTCCTTTTCCTCTTTGACTTATGGTGTATAGAACTACCTGGGTCAAGAAGCATTTATTCTTTAGTAAAATTTTATTACTCTCCAGAATGGTTAAACCAATAGTACATTAATATCCCCATTTTCCTGCTACCCTTCTAACATTTGTCATTTTATTTTTCTTGTCATCTTTGCCAATTTAATGGGTGTGAGGTAGAACCTCAGAGTTCCTTTAATTTGCATTTCTCTAGTTATTAGCTATTGGAGCAGTTCTTCCATATCTCAGTAATATAGGTTCCTTCCCTTGAGAAATATTTATTAACTTCTTCACATGATAATACCTAAAAAAATAAAGAAAGGAACTCTGAGGTGTCCAACACAGTGAGTAATTCAGATTCAGTACGAGTCCTTTGAATTGTACTTGGACATGACTCAGTAGCTTGTGCAGATAGAGAATGAGAATCACAGGAGTGAATCATTCCTACTAGTTCAACTGAAGCTGAACCCACAGGAAAGCACCTCCAGATTTTCCTAGCTCTCTGAGAGAAATGATTTAATACTTACTCAGCTAGAATTCTCACTGGTTCTTACTGAAATGCCTTCGCATACCCAGAGAAGCTCACACCACATTTCAATAACCAGAGCATATTACAAGATGGCTAATTAGGCTGGTGCCTATGATGGGCTTTAATAGATATAATATGTGCACATTAATTGTATAATTGAATAAGGTTATCTTGATAAATAATTATTATTATTATGCATTTAACTTATTTACTCGTTATCACGTGATTTTTTTGTGGAGTATGTCTAGATTCTTGAGCGAAAGGAAATCTATAGCCTGTTACAGTTTTACTCATCAGACTGAGAAGATTTATATATAAATCTTCTCAGTCTGATGAGTAAAACTGTAACAGGCTATAGATTTCCTTTCGCTCAAGAATCTAGACATACTCCACAAAAAAATCACGTGATAACGAGTAAATAAGTTAAATGCATAATAATAATAATTATTTATCAAGATAACCTTATTCAATTATACAATTAATGTGCACATATTATATCTATTATATATATATATATATAAACCAATCTTCTCAGTCTGATGAGATATAGACATATATATGTAGATGTAGATGCATATATATGTGTGTGTGTATTTACATATATTATACACATCCTCTGTGTGTGTATAAATGTGTGTGTATGTGAGTGAATGAACTGGGAACTCAGATTTAGTCATGGAAAAGACTGACTCTTAAGAGAGATGGCTCATTATAACTCTCCTGGTAGTTATAAAGATTAATACATTTTCTTCTAGAAAAAAATTTCTCAGTATATAAATATTGGAAATCAGATATAGGATATAGTTCCTTCTTCAAAAAGGCAATTTTAAAAACAAACGAAACACTGAAAAAGCAAACACTGACAAATATTTTTTTTTAAAAGACATAGTAATCCATAATCCTATAATACAATCCCAGAAGCTTAATATTTAAAAGATGAAATATTTTGTGGGATTACTGAACAAATATTGCATTTTGAAATTATTCCCAAGGTAATTTTCTTCTCATTTTCCCCCCTAGAAATAGGCATTTTTTTCTCTAAGAAGAGTAAATAGCACCTGGATTTCTCTTTTGTAATTTGATTTTTTAAAAATTTCACAAAGGTGCTTTCTTTCTCCTCCCATTGAGAAAACAATCTGTTATAAATGTATAGACAAATAAAACAAATTCTCAAAATTGCCATGTCCAAATTATAGATCATGATTTGTAGCTTTCATCCATCTTCTCTCTATCAGGAGGTTGATATCAGTCCTTAGGAATCATGATGAGCATTTTGTTGATGAGTCCCTAAGTCTTTCAAACATTGTTTTATTGTATAAATTATTCACCTGGTTCTGCTCACTTTATTCTGTATCTTTCCATATAAATCTTCCCAGGTTTCTTCAAAGTCATTCTCTTCATCATATCTTATAGTGATATTACAACACCTTAACTTGTTCAATCATTCCTCTATTGATGGACATCCTCTCAGTTTTCAATTTCTTACTGTCACAAAAAAAGAGTTGCTATGAATATTTAGCTATGAATATTTATGAATATTCAATTCCTCATTTTCTTTGATCTTTTTAGGGGATAGACAATGTAATGTTATTTCTGGGTCAAAGTATATTCATAAATTAATAGCTTTCACATTTGAACTTTTCAGTGTCTATCTCATGAGGTAGCTTTCTAGGATAGTGCTGTCAGGGTCCTTATTCATTCACCAGTCCTGAAAAAAAGATACATAGCAGAAAAGGCAGCTTGAGACTTGAAAGCCAGTCTATTTTTTAATCTAGGCATATGCTCACTGCAGTGTATATGAATAGTTGCTGTAGTTGCTTCTGGGAAGGGAGAGGAGAAAAAAATCCCCTTTTCCCCACCTCACATGAATTCCAAATGAGTGTTGGAAACAGACATTTACAGATGATTGACTCTGCCTCAGCATGATTCAAACCAGAACGGCTGGGTTTGGAAAATAGAGCATGGATGTTGTTTCATATAATATTTCACCTTGAATATGCACTTGCTCCAACCTTGAGATAAAAATAAACAATTGCAATAAGATATCAAGGCTCAGAGGGAACAATAAATCATAGAGAAGTAATTGAGAATGCCTTTTATCAGCAAGTGTATGCTAGAGCCGTACTCTATTCTTTTCACACACATACTTAGTTGATCTATTTTCAAATCGTATCATTTCTATCTTCTCAACATCTCTTATTTCCTTGTCTGCAGTTTTTTTTTTTTTTTTTTGACTTGCATCTGGCTTTTTTGTGAAAACATTTGGGGTTTTCTTGACAAATACACTAGAGTGATTAGCCATTTCCTTTTCCAACTCATCTTACAAATGAGGAAACTGAGGCAAAAAAAAAAGTTTACATGACTTGCTCAGGATCACACAGCTCCTAAGTGTTGTCAGGAAGAAGAATCTTCCTGACTCTCATACTAGCCCTCTCTATCCATTGTAACACCTAGCTGCCCTACATAGATATCATCAAATCCTTATCTCCTCTCACTTGGAGAATTGCAATACGTAGCATTCTCATTCTACTCACTCCAAGTCTCTCTCATTCAAATATAATTTCATTTAACTACTGAAGTAATTTTTTCCTAAAGCATGGATCTACCATTTCATACTTCTTTCACTCAATATACCTTAATGGCTTTTCTATTACCTCCAGGATCAAATACAACATCCTTTCTTTGACTTGTAAAGCCCTTAGTAATCTGCCCCATTCCTAACTTCTTATACTTTACTTCCCTCCACTCACCTTAGAATGTGGCTCCACAAGTGTACTTCCTCTTTTTCACACGTCACTCCATTTCTGGACTTTCTTCCTTTGAATTGGCTGTCTCCCACATTTAGAATATATTTCCTCCTCACCTCTGCCTTTTACTTTCTTGACTTCCTCCAAGATTCAGCTCAAATCTTACCTTCCAAAAAAAAGACATTTTGCCTTGCTGAAAACATTTTACCTTTTTAATTATCTTCTAATAGTGCTTTGCATATGTCTTGTTTGTACATGAAACTATCACCAGCCATCTTGCCACTGAACTTTGATGGCTCTAGAGGAGAGAGTGCCTCAACTTAAATCCAATGTATTTACAAATCAAGACATCCTCCTCCTGATGTCATTGGTTTTCTTTGAGAATGAAGGATGGAGCAGGGGTAGCCATCCTGATCTCAGATCAAGCTAAAGCAAAAATTGATCTAATCAAAAGAGATAAGGAAGGGCACTATATCTTGCTAAAGGGTAGAATGAATAATGAAGCAGTATCTATATTAAACATATATGCACCAAGTAGTGTAGCATCTAAATTCTTAAAAGAGAAATTAAGAGAGCTGCAAGAAGAAATAGACAGTAAAACTATAATAGTGGGAGATCTCAACCTTGCATTCTCAGAATTAGATAAATCAAACCATAAAATAAATAAGAAAGAAGTCAAAGAGATAAATAGAATACTAGAAAAATTAGATATGATAGATCTCTCGAGAAAATGTAATGGGGACAGAAAGGAGTACACCTTCTTTTCAGCAGTTCATGGAACTTAGACAAAAATTGACCATATATTAGGACATAAAAACCTTAAACTCAAATGCAGTAAGGCAGAAACAGTGAATGCATCCTTTTCAGACCATGATGCATTGAAAATTACATTCAATAAAAACCCACAGGAAAGTAGACCAAAAATAATTGGAAACTAAATAATCTCATACTAAAGAATGATTGGGTGAAACAGCAAATTATAGACATAATTAATAACTTCATCCAAGAAAACGATAATAATGAGACATCATACCAAAATGTATGGGATGCAGCCAAAGCGGTAATAAGGGGAAATCTCATATCTCTAGAGGCCTATTTGTATAAAATAGAGAAAGAGAAGCTCAATGAATTGGGCTTGCAACTAAAAATGCTAGAAAAGGAACAAATTAAAAACCCCCAATCAAACACTAAACTTGAAATTCAAAAAATAAAAGGAGAGATCAATAAAATTGAAAGTAAAAAAACTATTGAATTAATTAATAAAACTAAGAGTTGGTTCTATGAAAAAAACAACAAAATAGACAAACCCTTAGTAAATCTGATTAAAAAAAGGAAAGAGGAAAATCAAATTGTTAGCCTTAAAAATGAAAAGGGAGAACTCACCACTAACAAAGAGGAAATTAGAGCAATAATTAGGAGTTACTTTGCCCAACTTTACGCCAATAAATTCGACAACTTAAATGAAATAGAAGAATACCTCCAAAAATATAGCTTGCCTAAACTAACAGAGGAAGAAGTAAATATCCTAAACACTCCTATCTCAGAAAAAGAAATAGAACAAACTATCAATCAACTCCCTAAGAAAAAAACCCAAGGACCAGATGGATTTACATCTGAATTCTATCAAACATTTAAAGATCAAGTAACTCCAATGCTAAATAAACTATTTGAAGAAGTAGGGATTGAAGGAGTCCTACCAAACTCCTTTTATGACACAGATATGGTATTGATACCTAAACCAGGTAGGCTGAAAACAGAGAAAGAAAATTATAGACCAATCTCCCTAATGAATATTGATGCTAAAATCTTAAATAAAATATTAGCAAAAAGATTACAGAAAATCATCCCCAGGATAATACACTATGACCAAGTAGGATTTATACCAGGAATGCAGGGCTGGTTCAATATTAGGAAAACTATTAACATAATTGACTATATCAACAACCAACCAAACAAAAACCATATGATCATCTCAATAGATGCAGAAAAAGCATTTGATAAAATCCAACAGCCATTCCTAATAAAAACACTTGAGAACATAGGAATAAAAGGACTTTTCCTTAAAATAGTTAGGAGCATATATTTTAAACCTTCAGTAAGCATCATATGCAATGGGGAAAAACTGGAACCTTTCCCAGTAAGATCTGGAGTGAAGCAAGGTTGCCCACTATCACCATTATTATTCAATATTGTATTAGAAACACTAGCCTCTGCAATAAGAGTCGAGAAAGAGATTAAAGGAATTAGAGTAGGCAATGAGGAAACCAAACTATCACTCTTTGCAGATGATATGATGGTATACCTAGAAAACCCCAGAGATTCTACTAAAAAGCTATTAGAAATAACTCATAATTTTAGCAAAGTAGCAGGATACAAAATAAATCCCCATAAATCCTCAGCATTCTTATACACCACCAACAAAATCCAAGAGCAAGAGATACAAAGAGAAATTCCATTCAAAATAACTGTTGATAGCATAAAATATTTGGGAATCTACCTACCAAAGGAAAGTCAGGAATTATATGAGCAAAATTACAAAAAAGTTTTCACACAAATAAAGTCAGACTTACATAATTGGAAAAATATTAAGTGCTCTTGGATAGGCTGAGCGAATATAATAAAGATGACAATACTCCCTAAACTAATCTATTTATTTAGTGCTATACCAATCAGACTTCCAAGAAAATATTTTAATGATTTAGAAAAAATAACAACAAACTTCATATGGAACCGAGAATCTCAAGGGAATTAATGAAAAAAAAATCAAATGAAGGTGGTCTAGCTGTACCTGATCTAAAATTATATTATAAAGCAGCAGTCACCAAAACCATTTGGTATTGGCTTAGAAATAGATTAGTTGATCAGTGGAAAAGGTTAGGTTCACAAGACAGAATAGTCAACTATAGCAATCTAGTGTTTGACAAACCCAAAGATTCTAAATTTTGGGATAAGATTTCATTATTTGATAAAAACTGCTGGGATAACTGGAAATTAGTATGGCAGAAATTAGGCAAGGACCCACACTTAACACCACATACCAAGATAAGATCAAAATGGGTCCATGACCTAGGCATAAAGAACGAGATTATAAATAAATTAGAGGAACATAGGATAGTTTATCTCTCAGACTTGTGGAGGAGAAAGAAATTTGTGACCAAAGATGAACTAGAGACCATTACCGATCACAAAATAGAAAATTTTGATTATATCAAATCAAAAAGCCTTTGTACAAACAGAACGAATGCAAACAAGATTAGTAGGGAAGCAACAAACTGGGAAAACATCTTTACAATTAAAGGTTCTGATAAAGGCCTCATTTCCAAAATATATAGAGAACTGACTCAAATTTATAAAAAAATCAAGCCATTCTCCAATTGATAAATGGTCAAAGGATATGAACAGACAATTTTCAGATGAAGAAATTGAAACTATTACCGCTCACATGAAATAGTGTTCCAACTCACTATTGATCAGAGAAATGCAAATTAAGACAACTCTGAGATATCACTACACACCTGTCAGATTGGCTAAGATGACAGGAAAAAAAATGATGAATATTGGAGGGGATGCGGGAAAACGGGGACACTGATGCATTGTTGGTGGAGTTGTGAACGAATCCAGCCATTCTGGAGAGCAATCTGGAATTATGCCCCAAAAGTTATCAAACTGTGCATACCCTTTGATCCAGCAGTGTTTCTATTGGGCTTATACCCCAAAGAGATACTAAAAAAGGGAAAGGGACCTGTATGTGCCAAAATGTTTGTAGCAGCCCTGTTTGTAGTGGCTAGAAACTGGAAAATGAATGGATGCCCATCAATTGGAGAATGGCTGGGTAAATTGTGGTATATGAATGTTATGGAATATTATTGCTCTGTAAGGAATGTCCAGCAGGATGAATACAGAGAGGCTTGGAGAGACCTACATGGACTGATGCTAAGTGAGATGAGCAGAACCAGGAGATCATTATACACTTCGACAACGATATTGTATGAGGATGTATTCTGATGGAGTGGATTTCTCTGACAAAGAGACTTAACTGAGTTTCATTGGATAAATGATGGACAGAAACAGCTACACCCAAAGAAGGAATACTGGGAAATGAATGTGAACTATTTGATTTTTGATTTTCTTCCCGAGTTATTTTTACCTTCTGAATCCAATTCTCCCTGTGCAGCGGGAGAACTGTTCGGTTCTGCAAATATGTATTGTATCTAGGATATACTGCAACATATTTAACATATATAGGACTGCTTGCCATCTTGGGGGGGGGGAGGAGGGAGGGAGGGGAAAAAACGAAACATAAGTGATTGCAAGGGATAATGTTGTGTAAAAATTATCCTGACATGGATTCTGTCAATACAAAGTTATTATTAAATAAAATTAAATTTAAAAAAAAAAGAGAATGAAGGATGGATAGCAACAATGATATTTATACATAACTCTTAGTATGTTGTCTCTTCCATTGAATGTTGAGCTCCTTAATATCAGAAAACTGGTTCTAACTTTTTGTGTATCCCCAGAATTTTGCCCAGTGATTGGTACAAAGTAAACTATTAAGAAATTTCTGTTTAACCACTGACTTTTAAAGCCCTATTGTGTTCAAGAGAGTGGAAATTTGAATCAGACTCTATGGATCAATAGAAGAAACAAAGAATCTCTTTCTTGATCAATATCAATGCCCCTTGAGCAATTATTTCCAATATCTGCTCACCTAGGTGATGGTGTAAACCAGCACAAGTGAACTTCCTCATCTGTAACTGTTTAAAGTCCAACTTGAATAAATAGTTTCTTTTGTTCTTCATCTGATTCTTATGTTCCTTGGCTGAACTCAAATTTCATATTCCTTAGAAAGCCTTTTCAGGTCTCCTTTTATTTTATTTATTTTTATTTTTAAAGCTTTTTTATTTTCAAAACATGTGCACGGATAATTTTTCAACACTGACCCTTGTATAGCCTTATGTTTCAGATTTTCTCCTTCTTCCCCCCATCCCCTCCCCTAGATATTATACATGTTAAAATATATATTAAATCCAATATGTGTAAATATATTTATACAATTCTCTTGCTGCACAAGAAAAATCATATCAAAAAGAAAAGTAAATGAGTAAGAAAACAAAATGAAAGCAAATAACAACAAAGAGTGAGAACCTTGTGTTGTGGTCCACATTTAGTTCCCACAATCCCTTCTGTGTGTGTAAATGGCTCTCTTTATCACAAGATCACTGGAACTGGTATCAATCATCTCTGTTGGAAAGAGTCACATTCATCAGAATTGATTGTTGTATAATATTGATGTTTCCATGTACAATGATCTGGTTCTGCTCATTTCACTGAGCATCAGTTCATGTAAGTCTTTTCAAGCTTCTCTAAAATCATCCTCCTGATCATTTATTATGTAATAATAATATTCCATAACATTCTTATATCATAACTTATTCAGCCATTTTCCAACTGATAGGCATCCACTCAGTGTCCAGTTTCTTGCCAATACGAAAAGGACTGCCACAAACACTTGAGCACATGTGGGTCCTTTTCCTTCCTTTTAGATCTCTTTGGGATATAGACCCAATAGAAACACTGCTGGATCAAAGGGTATGCACAGTTTGATAACTTTTTGAGCATAGTTCCAAATTGCTGTCCAAAATGGCTAGATCCATCCGCTATTCCACCAACAATATATAAGTGTTCCAGTTTTCCCACATCCCCTTCAACAGTTGTCATTATCTTTTCCTATCATCTTAGCCAATATGAGAGTTGTGTAGTGGTATCTCAGAATTGTCTTAATTTGCATTTCTCTGATCAATAGTGATTTAGAGCACCTTTTCATATGACTAGAAATGATTTTAATTTCTTCATCTGACATCTCTCCTTTTATTAGTGCTTTCCTCTCTGATTATCTACTGCCTATTCCATCTTTATTGTGTATGTACTTAAATACTTACATTTTGTTTTCTTTTTAGAATGGGAGCTCCTAAAGAAAAGAAAACCTTTTCTTTTTCTTTTTATTTGTCTTTTATTATATTTCTCCTCCCACACTCCATGCTTAGCCCAGTATCTGACACATAATGCTTAATAAATGCTTGTTGATTAACTGCACATCTAGGAATGATCTAAGATCCGAATAAAAGGGATTGCAATGGATAGAGCATTGAATTTACCTACTTCTTCAGAAACTAGCTATATAAACCTATGCAAGTCATTTAATCCTGTTTGCTTTAGTTTCCTTATCTGTAAAATGATCTGGAGAAAAAAATGGTCAACCATTCTAGTATGTTTTCTATGTCACAGAATAGGGTCACAGGAAGTTAAACATGATTGAAATGACTCAACAACATCAAGAAAAATAATCTTAATTGGACTCTTTAATCTTCATCCAAATTTGTGCAATGATGCTAGGAGATTTTCCTACAAATGTCCATTTCACAGAATCTTTTCAGGGCTTCCTCATGCTGTGGAAATCAATCCATTCAAAAAAAGTTCTTTTTGCCAAAGTGTAATCGTCGTTGATCTGATACTCCCATAATTTGAACTGGGTATACAACCTATCCCTGCTTCACAGGGAATCAGCTGAGATAATATAGGTAAAGAACTTTGCTCTCTTTAAAACCTTATGAAAACATTAAGAACTATTATCACCAACGATAAAAATGTCACAAAGTGGCACAATGATTATTGATCAAATGGATGATGGAGAACACAATCCATGTGAGTATGGCATACTGTTGGATGGTAATCTTAGTCTTACCAACTGCTTGTTAATCAGATAAACTGGAATACTTTGTTTTTCCATATATATATATATATATATGTGTATATATATATATATATATTTCCATAAATATATATATTTATATATATATATAAGTATTATATATATATATAAATATATATATTTCCTTGGATATATATGTATATATATGTAGTATTTTAAACTAATGCATTCTATACCAAACAAAGCCATAGCAGCATTTATTTTTCAGTCAGTTATTTTTCAGTAGAAACTGAAACAGAGAACTTTATATTTCTTCTTTTAGAATATAAATTTTGTGAGAAAAGCAATACTTACTTCTAGAGCTGGAGATTATTTTCTGAATTACTGAAGCAAAGGTGGCACATGAAATGTTTCAGATTGGTTATCCCTCAATTTTGTCTAGCATTCTTCCCTTGCTTTGTGGTAAGCAGGTGGTATTGTGGTTCCTTTGTTTCCCTTCTCTTTTATCCTTATCCCTATATGTAACTGACATTCTATACATCTATTTAAGTATGTGCCCCCTGGGGAAAAAAAAGAGAGAAAAAAAATTTTGTTTTTGGAGCCCAGTTAAAGAAAATTAAAGGCTTACCAACTTGTTTAGTGAAAAACTTGAGTCAACATGTCCCTAATTTTCATGGTACTTAGCCCCAAACTTATTTTTTAGCCACTACATTCTTGTTGGGATGCAGCATATGGAAGTAATAGTCTATTAGGGTGAAAATAAATTTTTGCCATCAGAAAATATGATATTTAAAACATTGCAAGTGCAAAGTCATTCCTACTCCAAGAACATAACATAGAGATATCAATTTTTTGCTTTCAGATGCTTCAAGTAGATTCTCAGATCAGAAATTCAGTTTGTAAAATTGAATTGCAAAATTGTCACTTATCTGTGGGTGACCAAGTTTGAAAAAAGTACAATCAAAATAATGTCATCATCAAATGTCCTAGTATCAGTATCCTATATGTTGAGTATCCAAAACTGTGAACAATTTAACATTAAATGAGGGGAATAATCTTTGCTCCCTCATAGTTTATATCCAAAAGATGTATATAGGGATCCAAGGTAATCAATCTTATAGGGATGTTGTTAATGTAGGCGTAATAATTACTGAGGAAAGTTTCAAATCTTTATTGTCTGTAGTGTTCTAGTATTGTCTGTAGTGTAAGTATGGAATAAAAAGTAAAACAGCTGTTGAAATAGGGAATAAATCACATTGATAAAGAATTTTTCTGAATACATATGTATATAATATTAATGATGCAGTTCTGTTTTTATTTAAAAATAGATTTTCACCAAACCTCAATATTGAAAGGTACCATCTAATTCATCAAAACTAAATTGTACCTAACAAGAATCCCTTTTTCTTAATAGCCCATCACCAAATATTTAAATAGGTTGAACTGGGGCTTTCTTCTGTGGTTTCAAAATCTAAAAGGTGCTAACAGCACTTCTACTTCTTTAGTAGCACAAAAAAGTTGAAAAGTTTTAAGTTAAGGTAGCATACATTCTTTTAAAATAGAATTACATAAAATCCTTTGTGTTACAAAGGATTATAAAGATTTCCTATGACCTCACTTTATAGATTATACAAAAAGTCATAGCTCTGGAGCTGGAAATTACTTTAAAAGTCAAAAAGTAAAACCTCATCATTTTATGACTGAGAAGACCAAGGGCCAGAGAAATTATTTTCCTAAAAAAAAAAAAGGTGACAGCCCCAGAATATGAACTTATGTTTGCCAATTCCAAATTTGGAATTTTTCCCACTTTAACAGATAGTAAATTCATTTTACAGGAAAGGTGAGGTGATTTGCCTGAAATCACAGAACTTATTGGCAGGCTTGGGACTAGCATACAGATTTTAAGATTTGTTGCAGTACTGTACAATATCAGACCACTGAAGAAACATCAGGTCTGGGCTGCAGGAAGGGGAGAAAGAGAGAAGTGATATTTGTCATTCCTCTTCTACAAAAAATAAAATGGAAAATCACTTTCTAATTAGGAAGAGATAGGAAAAATTCACTGGGAAATGTCATATTTTCGGTCTTATTTTTTGTTTTCTAGATTTTGCCACATATAAGAGGGAAAAGAAAACTGATCTAAGGGACCTATAACCTATAGGGGATTCTTGATCTATATACACACTGTACAATAATGTCTGAGCTGAAATAATTTAAACAAACTATTAAGAAGTGAATAAGGAGGTAGCGGTGCTCTGATACCAAGCTAACTGCAAATATGAGGACAAAATATGTCAAATCTTCAATTCCAATCTAACAACAACAACAAAACACAATACTTCCTCCCACTCCCAGAATATTCCCTAGAGTCTATATTTAGTAATTTTTCCCCCCAATTACATTGCTAGCAAATGACAGCTTGGATTTAAATCCAAGTTTGTTGATTCCAAGTTTAATGATTTTTTAATTACATATTTTTAATGAATAAAAATACAGCCTAAAATTAATATATGACAAAGCATTTTCACTGTCCATGCCTTTTTTGCTCTTAGTTCCCAGTACAGTACATATTGTAGGAACTCTATAAATATTTAAGAGAAGAGAGTAATGAAACCAGAATCCTGAGAAAATAGAGGGCAAACCCTGCACTTATTGACCTTAAATTACATTTCCGAAATAGGGCAAATATCCATTCAAAAATATCCCAAGGGTAGTCTATATGAGCCTTGAAATAATACTGAAGGAAGAATAATTTTATTATCACAAAATTCAAAAAATTCAAAATTCAAAATAAGGCAGTAAATACTGATGCATCTAGGTGTTAGATTTACTATTAAGAAACCAAAGTTAAAATCCTCTTCCAGACACTCTCTTACTTGGGGCAAGTTATTTAACCTCTACAAGCCTCAGTTCTTCTGTCCATAAGAAAAGATTAATATATATCTTGCTATGATCAAATATGGAAAGCATATTTAAAGTGCTATATAAATTTTAAAGTGCTTTATATATTCTAGCTATTATTGTGTGGTCTAAAATTCTTTAAAAGTCTTCATCAGTCCCCTCTCCCCCTCCACTTTTTTAATTTTAGAAATTGCTTACAATGGCATTAAATGGCAAAAGGAGAAAAGGTCCAGTTTGACATTCATATCAGTAGCTTTAAATGGCTGGTGATTTTTAAAAAAATCTGATTGTATTTCCATTACATAATTTTTATTGATTACAAGGGAAAGCTTGATATACAATAGAGTACAATAAGCAATATAGCCATGATATTTGGAAAAGAGGGTTTGTGCTGAGTCCTTTTTACAAATACTATATGTCATTTAATCTTCACAACAACACTACGATGTAGATTATTATCTCCATTTTATAGATGGAAAATTGAGTCAAATATAAATTAAATGACTTGTCCAAAATCAGAAAATTAATGTGTCTACAGTCAATTTGAACTCAGGACTTCCATATTCTAGGTCTAGCTTTCTATCTCTTGTTCCTGGCTGCTTCTAAAAAATATGATAGTAGCTAACATTCAGCTTAAAGATGCAGTGAAGGCTATATGTTAGACCATTGTCATGTTTGGCTGCTAATCACAATCACAATATTTATTTTCCATTTTTGTGCATGATGGTTGTCTTGGTGTTGACTGTGACATAATACTAAATTAAGATGATGCCTTACGAATTAAAGTAAAGGAATTCTTAGAAAATGTCTGCTAGCAGTGAGTTTATATTTGAGAATGTATAACAATCTGGTGAAGATTATAAATGGATATTCTGATTTTTCAAATATTAATAACCATTCCTATGACCATCCTCTCCCCACATATAAATAATATTAAAAATATAGTATGTCTGCATATGAGCACATGTACTATTCATATGAGAAACAAGTGAACATCAATGTAAACAAATAGTACGGATGTTCAAATCATTAGCTATTTTGTCTCAGAAATAGTTTTGGAATCAGAACCAAAAACAAAGTCCTCATAATAAAAATCATACAAAGCACTTTTTCTAGTTAATTAAGGCATACTCTGAACTCTGAAGTTCATTAGGCAAGAAGTATCTGTTGTTCATGATTACATTATGCACTTGAAAAAGAAATGACCTCAAAAGAGAACTTTAATACCCAATGAGAGTTTATCTAAACTCTATTGGCAGTTAGATTTAACTTACTAAGTGTAATGGGCTGAAGCTCTTGAAGCTCTTGTTGCACTGAAGTCCCTCTTAGCATTTGAGGCTAATTAGCAATTGGACAATACTCTATTAATAAAGATATTCTTGGAGAAAGAACGGCCCCGCCCACTCTCTGTGCAAGTTTGATGTGTTGTATAGGAGATTGGGTATTCAGTTTGGTGGGTGGAGTGAGAGAGGCAGAGGCATTGCTGGCCTGATTGCTGGTCACGATTGCTCTTACTTTGCAATTCCCCTTCACCTCTGCAAAGGATAAAGATCAAGCATTTTCCCTTATTCTGACTCCAGCTGATTCTAATATACTCTGGGTGCTAAGCACGGTCATCACAACTAAGTTTTTAAGAGAAAGGAGAGATCCTTCTCTAAAGAGCAAAGCATGCTTAAAAAACCATCCAAATTGAATATGCAAATTCATTCCTTGTAACTATGACAACTGTTAACAGAAAATGACCCCAATAAATGAATATTTTTACCTCAAAAAGCAAGAGGTAGCAGAATGGTAATTAATATTAATTATAATGAATTGGGTCATGGAACCTTCATTCTTTGAGATCTCCTAAAGCTATTATAAATGTTAGATTGTCTTAGCAATGAATCATGAGGAAGCAAGGAGTTGAACTAGATAGTCTACCTGCTTCTCCTCCTACTAATTAAACATAGAGTATTCCCATTTTTTTTTTTTAACCACAATGCATTTCCCTATTTCCCTGCCCTTCTTACTGGGGCAAACAGGTTGGGGACTGCTAGGGCAAAATTTTTTATACACTCTCAGATTCAATTAATGTAATAGAATTTTTGCTTAATTGTTTTTATTTGTTATAAGAGAAGCCTTTCAGTGGGTGAAGGTGGGGAGGGAATTAAAATGGCCAACACAAAGACAAAATCTTATGAAACTTCAAAAAAAATTA
The DNA here is from genome assembly GCF_016432865.1 of Antechinus flavipes. Lineage (NCBI taxonomy): Eukaryota > Metazoa > Chordata > Mammalia > Dasyuromorphia > Dasyuridae > Antechinus > Antechinus flavipes. The sequence goes on from NC_067398.1 coordinate 274,526,617, forward strand.
TAAAAAGAGCATGTAGGAGGTCAAATTGGTCCCTCTGAATAATGTAATCATTAGTGGTTGTGTTTTTGAGGAAGAATTTAGCATTAGTAAATTATCAATGTGTAGAGGACCGCAGATATTGGGGAACTCTGAGAAATGTATACTTGAAACAAGGATACTTATAATAAGATGTTAACTCAGTGGAATTGATAAGATGATGATACTCTAGTTCACATAGATACTTAGTACTTAGTATGGTGATGTAATGATTCTCTAGTTCACACGTATTTAGTATGCTGTAATGATATAGTTGTAATAGGATATTTAAGGGCTGAGAAGACTGGAAATCAGACATTCCATTCTTGACTATCCTCCTGGTGGCTCTCCTGCCTCCTGCACTCCTCCATTAAGATCAAGACTGGATTAGACTGTGACAAACACAGACTAAGAAGGAGAAAGTATAGACTTTAAACTCTATTCCTGTTTATCCTCGTGGTGACTATCCTGCTGAGACCAAGGCCCATCTGGAGGGCTTCCAGAAAGCTAGCCCGAACATTACATTTTGGTGCCCAACATATATAATATTCACACAAATACCTCCTTCATTGATGTATTAAACTTATCTCAAAAAAGCCAAAGTAATATATCAACTAATACAATTTTAGAACTAGGAACATAGTAATCATAGTCATACATGATTTAGGTATTTCTCTTCCTTCTATGGAATTCTGAAACTAGAACACAAGTCCTTAATAATAATAATAATTATTATCATTATTATTATTATTTCCATAGTATTTTGGAATTTGCAAAATATTTTTAAAATATCTAATTCTATTCTCATCACAACCCTAGGAATTAGAAGTTTTTGGTATTCCCACTTTACAGATGAGGGAATTGAGGTAAATAAAAAATTAAGTGATTTGCTCAGGGTTATACAACTACTATGTGTCTGAGATGATTTGAACTAAGATTTTTCTGGTTTTAGCCCCTGAACTCTAACACTTCTTCATCAAATTCTTTGAACTTTAAATATAATTTTCATTTTAAAATAGACATTATTGATGTTTTTTGTTAACATTTTACAGTCTTTCTAAATATAATTCCCCCACAGTCCCATTAACCTATACTTGTGACAAATCAATATAGTTAAGTAAAATCAATCAGTGACTACACCTAATAGCCTATGGAATATTTTGAATCCTATACTCTTGTCTCCTTTTAGTGGAAGAAAGGAATTGCTTCCTTAACCAGGACCCAAATTGATTATTACTCAAGAGTTCAGCATTGTTTTTAGTATTGTTTTCAATGACTATCATAATCTATATAATTTTCCTATTACTACTTCCCTTCATTCTTGAGCTTATACATTTTTAAAAAGTTTTTAAGATTTATGTTAGTGATAGTTTCTATTTCTTACAACACCATAGCTATCTCAAGTATTCCTTACTCCACTGAGGAGCCATCTCATATGACAAATATTATTTTAAGAAAGGGGATCAATGCCATGATACTTCCTCTACCAAGGTATCTTTAGAGTTTTCTCCATTTACAATGTCATATCTATTGTGTATAGTTCTCTTGGATGTGCTTACTTCAAACTACATCATTTAAATCTTTCCAAGCTTCTCTGTTTTCATCATTTCTTACAATAGAGTAGAAATCTTTTACATTCATGTACCACAATTTAGCCATAATTCAACTGGTGGGCATCAACTTTGTTTGCATTCTTGATCTTATATATTTCTTCTCATGTTTTTTCAGAATTCCACATTGATGATTCTTATGGAATAGTGCTATTTCACACAGTCATATATTATATATCATAATTTGTTCTACTATTCTCCAGTTAATGGAGAACTTTGTTTTTTAAAGTTTTGCTATCACAAGTTACAAATGCCTTTCCCAACAATAAAGAACTCTTTTTTGTGTGCTGAGGTAATTGAGGTTAAGTAATTTGCCCAGAGTCACACAGCTAGAAAGTGTTAAGTGTTCAGATTTAAACTCAGAACTCAGGACCTCCTGACTTCAGGGTTAGTTCTCTATCCACTGTGCCACTTAATTGTCGCACAATAAAGACCTCTTAATAGTGGAGTCTCAAATTCAAGTCTGTATCCTTCTAGTACCATTTGACACTACTTTACCTGATATAGAAAATATAAAATAGTTGAAACAATGATGACAAAAAGACTACCAAATATAATAAAGATATACAAAAAACATTTTATGTTATCATAGGAGAATTATAAAGTTTAGGGTTGGAAGAGCTGATATCATTTCAGTGTGACAGTTCATTTTCTTCAGTTCTATGATGAAAGAATTGATCCTAGGGATAGTTAAATGATTGGCAGAGAACAAATTGTTTTTGCCAATCTAAAACTAGGAAATGAATTATAATAAATGTCAATTATATCTTTAATTAATAGTAATGTGACTTTTCTTAGATTTTAGAAGGTCTTTTGGACAAGGGAATTTTTTTTTTTTTTTGATGACTTTTCAGTTGATCGACGAAGTTTGAACTGGTACTTTTTTTTTTTTTTTTCAAAAAAATGCTTCTGTTATACACAGAATTTTAAATTTTAAAGTAAATTTTAAATTACTCCATTAATCTTTTCCCACTCCAGTGTGTGTGTGTGTGTGTGTGTGTGTGTGAGTGTGTGTATGTGTATGTGTGTGTAATCATTCAGTTTGGGTTTGCAGAATGAGGGATCAATGCCATGATACTTCCTCTACCAAGGTATCTTTAGAGTTTTCTCCTAGAGTTGTTTTTCTCTGCCATTCCCTACCTTCCCAATAACACACTACTATTTTGTTTTCAAGATAATGTTGAGAAGAACAAGAAATAACATTGTATAACATCCTAAAGTTCAAAAATGCATTTTAACAGAAAATCTGTGAGGTAATTGAGTGCTATCCTCATTTTAAAGATAAAGAAACTGAGGTTAACTGAGTCACAGAGCCTTCTCCTGTTGGAATACACAGGAGCCACCTGACAGTGGTGCTAGAGATCCAATTCAGAATGGATCTCCTCTTGTGAGAGGATGATACAAGGAGGCTGAGAGGCAGTTGCTGCTTTCTGACCTCTCTGACTGAGAGGCCATTGTGTTGTCTGACCTCTTTTCTCTTCTCTCTGACTCCAATTCATCTCATTCCCAGTCCACAATACCTTTGTCAGCAAAGGCTCCCTTGTAACCTCTTCAGATGCTATGATTCATAGCTGTGGAGGCTCTTGGAGAATTGACTTGTCCCTTAACATTCTTCCACAATTTCTATTGAGAGAATCAATCAATTTTTTGATAACTATGTACCAGGCACTATATTAAGCACTAAGGATAATATAAAATGGATGAAATTATTCACAATTAGAAGGAGTTTATATTATTTCAGGGGAGATAAAGACATGAACATAATTTTATATAAATAGGATAAATGAAAACATGCAAAGCAGTGAAATATAAGGTAGTTTGAAAGAGAGTGCTTCACTATTTTAGAGGATCAGGAAACACTTCATGAATAAAGTGATGCTTGAGATTCTTCTTCATGGACAGGAGAAATTTTATGAAGTAAAGATGAGGAAAGAGTATGTTCTAGGCATGAGTAATAGCCAATGCAAAAGCATGAAAAAAGATGGAGGGTCATGGGTGATGAACAGAGAAAAGAAGAGTTTGGCTATATTGCTGACTGAAAGAGGTTCATTGAGATGTTCATTGAAAATAGAAAGATGTAATGTTCTTGGTTGGTTTTCTGGAGGTCTTGGGACCAGCCTTCTTTTCAGTAGATTATCACCAAGAGAATAGCCAGGTTTTAAAGTCCAAAAGTCTTTATTCTCTTCTTCACCTGGTGCTCAGCTAACTTTCTCGTGGCCTTCAGACGGGACTTGGTTTCAGTGGAGAGAATACAGGAGGATAGACCACCATGGTGATATGAGATGAAGTGAGTCTGAGTCCAAGGGTTATTGCTTCATCTCCAGCCATCACAGAGGTGGACGATGGAATGAATCTGCCTCTGCCTCCCTTGGCTGAGTTTGTCTCAGCGTATATGCTCTACACTGAGTATAAACCAATTATTATATCACTAGGAAACTATTATTTGTTTTAAGATTAAATCAATCATAATGAACTTAGAGAACTATTAATCACCATGCTAAACTAGATAATCATTGTTTCTATCAATCCACTGACTTACCACCTTGTAAGAATCCTTTTTTCAGAGTTCTGGCCCATAACAGAAGGTTGTGAATTAAGGTTGTGAAGGACTTTAAAAGCAAATAGAGGAGTTATATTTTATTTTAGTAGCACTAGATAGCCAGTAGAGTTTGAATAGGAGAGTGACATGATCAGATCTGCCCTTATGAAAGATTACTTTATGTAGGATAAATGGGAATGGAGAGAGATTTGTGTGAGGTAGCATAGAGGATAGAATGCTAGACTTGGAGTCAGTGTTACTTGGATTCTGTCATTCATTCATTCAATCAAAAAACATTAATTAGATGTCTATTGTGTGCCAGGCTCTGTGCTAATGTAAATTTGAGGGTTTTTTTTCTATTATTACTAATAAGTTGATGTATTACTAGAGGAATTGATTTTTGTAATCTTATGATTTCTCTTTATTAAGCTTCAAACTCAAATCTAATTTTCCTTTCACCCCCTATTCATTTCACAAGTTGTTGACCCCTAGGGTGGGATTTAAAAGTAAGAGTGAATTATATCTTGTATTACAACTTTTTTAAAACAGCAGCAGTGAGACTGTAAGACTATCAACTCCTGGAAGACAAGCTCTTGATTACCTTCTCCTAAGGGTCTTTTGCTGATTGCTGGACAATCTAATTACTTCAGAGAAGTGTGAAGAAGGACTATTTCTGGGACCTTAATATTACCATGTACTCACACCATGATGACTGTGATTGTTTGTAAAAGGGAAAACTTCAATGGACACTTGCCAAATCAAGGCAAATGAGACAGTAAGGTTTTCTTTGTATATTGATGTATTCACAAAGTTATATATAGGTCTTATCTGAAGTAAGACCCCTTCCCCCAAAAGGAACTTGTATTGATAATGAAAATACAAAAAGGTGTTATTTAACTAATCATAATGCCCTAATCATCATGCTAGAAGAAACTTTACAGTTTATTTTATGCAAATACTTCAGCTTAGAAATAAGGAGGTAGTGTGGTACAATTGAAAATATAACGGACTTTGAAAATAATACAGGGTTCAAATCCAGACTATACAACCTTGGCCAAGACAAGTCCTGAGTGTATATTTTGCTTTAGGCACTAGCTGTGTGACTCTGGACAAGTCACTTAATCCTGTTTCCTTAACTGTAAAATGAGGTGGAAATGGGACACCACTCCAGTATCTTTACCAAGAAAATCCCAAATTAAGTCATGAAGACACAACTGAAACAATTGAACAGCAATAATGGGTATAGTTTAGTAAGGGGTTAGAGTCCAAGTTTTCAATTTATTCAGTTAACCAACAAAACACTTATTAAGCATCTGCTATATGCTAATCGAATGCTTAGTTCTAAGAACACAAAGAAAAACAAAACAAAACAAAAAAAACCAAAAACAGATAAACCAGTCTCTACCCTGAGAAAGTAGTTTAATTGAGGAAAGAATATGCAAATAGCCATGTATAAACAGGATATTTGGTGTTTTAACTGGAGATAATAAGAAAGGGAAAGCATTAAGATTAAGGAGAACTGAAAAAAGTTTTATGGAGCATGTAGGGCTATAGTTAAGACTTGTAGAAGAGTAAGGAAGGGAAGAGGCAGAGATGAAGGGGGACAAAGTTCTGGGCACTGGGAATAGACAGCTAAATGCTGATGGTAAAGAGAAGAATAAGTTGTAAGGAACAGTAAAAAGATTTGTGCCCTTAAATCATCCTTTACTCTAATATGGAGAAAATAATAGCACCTACATCCACCTACATCCCAGCATTATTGTGAAGATGAAATGAGATCATATTTGTAAAATAACAGCATAGTGCCTGAAATAGAGTAGGTCCTATATAAATTCTTTTTCCTGGAATTGGAGGAAGGTAGAGGTGAAAAAAAGACTAGGTAGATAGGAAAAGGCCAGGTTATGAAATTATAATACAATCCTTTGAGTCGAAAATGAAATAAAAAATATTTTAAACCAATTTTCTTTTTTTCTAAAGAGGAAAATATAATCAGTCATTCTTATTTAAGTTACATAATTCCAAATAATTTCCTTACTTATTTAATAAATATTCACTAAACATTTATGTCTAATGCCATAATGCATGTATAGGCAAACAAAGATTTATAAGTTGCCCTTTTCCCCCAAAGAGTTTTTTAAATTATTTTTTAAAGCTTTTTATATGCATTTCAAAAAATTATCAAATTGTACATACTCTTTGATCCAGCAGTGTTTCTATTGGGTTTATATCCCAAAGAGATCTTAAAGGAGGGAAAAGGACCCACATGTGCAAAAATGTTTGTAGCAGCCCTTTTTATAGTGGCAAGAAGTTGGAAACTGAATGAATGCCCATCAATTGGAGAATGGGTGAATAAATTATGGTATATGAAAGTTATGGAATATTATTTTTCTGTAAGAAACGACCAGCAGAATGATTTCAGAGATGCCTGGAGAGACTTGCATGAACTGATGCTAAGTGAAATGAGCAGAATCGGGAGATCATTATACATGGCAACAACAAGATTATATGATGATGGATGTGGCTCTCTTCAGCAGTGAGATGATTCAAACCAGTTCCATTGTTCAGTGATGAAGAGAGCCATCTACATCCAAAGAGAGGATTGTGGGAACTAAGTGTGGTTCACAACATAGCATTTTCATTCTTTTTGTTGTTGTTTGCTTGCATTTTATTTCGCTTCTCTCTCTCTCTCTCTCTCTCTCTCTCTCTCTCTCTCTCTCTCTCTCTCTCAGTGGTTTGATTGATTTTTCTTGTGTGGCATGATACTTGTATGAATATGTATGCATATATTGGGTTTAACATATATTTCTACCATGTTTAACATATATTGGACTACTTGCCAAGGAAAATTGGAACACAAAGTTTTGCAAGAGCAAATGTTGAAGAATTGTCCATGCATTATTGTTTTGAAAAATGAGAAGCTTTAATTTAAAAAAATATACATAGTTTTCAACATTCACCTTTTCTTCCAGATTTTTTCTCTCTTCCTTTCCCCCACCCCCTTCTTGAGATGGTAACTAATCCAATATATGTTAAACATGTGTAATTCTTTTATACGTATTTTCACAATTATCATGCTGCACAAAAAAATAATCAGATCAAAAAAGGGGAAAAATGAGAAAGAAAAGAAAATGCAAGCAAACAATAACAACAAAAATTTAATATACTATATTGTGATCTGTGCTTACATAGGCTTCATCATCCTCTCTCTGATTGCAGATGGTTTTCTCCATCACAATACCATTGGAATTGGCCTGAAGTCCTCGCAGTTGAAAAGAGCCACATCTATCAGAATTAATCATTGTGTAATCTTGCTGTTGCTGTTAAAACAATTTTCAATATGAACTATTTGGTATTATGCATAACTTCCTGCTAAGAGTGTTTTTTTGAGCATTTTCTATATTTTATTGGTTTTTATACTACAGCTTATAAAAGACAGATTATAGGATATAGGGTAGTACATAAGATTGAACTGAGTCAGCATTTAGGGAAATAGTAACCCAGGAAGAAAACTGACTAAACTGACAAACCACTGTATGTGGAGATATCATCTTGTATAGGAACATCATAACACAGAATAGTTTCAGCAATATGGAGAAATACATTCTTGCCTCTTACATTTAGTGATGCTGATAGACTTGAACCTGTAATTTCATTGGTGCAAGGAATTCTATTCACTCTTTGAATAGAGATCAACAGAATCAGACAGAACTGAAAAATGACTGAATAATAGCAAAGCATTTATATAATATATAATAAGATATACATATACTATATTTTATATATGTATATAAGCATGTTTAAATATGTATACATATATACATTCACACATATGATACATATGCATATATTACATTATTGGTTTATACTTATTTATATTAAAGTCCCTCTTTGTACATTTCACATTGTACTATTTCTGTACTCAATCTATATATATACCTATACATAGATATGTGTACATGTGACATATATAAAGTATTTTATATATGTTTTATAATGAATAGTGAAGAGTAAATAGGACCCTGAGTACTTTTAAAAATCAAGAATATTCCTTATCTATTATTGATTATAATAAGTTACTCTCTCACCTCCATTTCCTAACAAGGTTTTTGACTGGAAAAATATATCCTTTCAGAAAATTATCTTATAAATTAAGGAAGAAAATGACAAATAGATACATGAGATAGAAAATTATCTTCTATTTCATCTTGTACATCTTAGTACAGTGCGTCAGAAACATGTTTCCTCAGTGTATTACTTCCTTCTAGGCTAGCTCAGGAATTTAGATATATTTTCAAATGATTTTATCATTGCATCAACAGCATGATGAACCAGATTTATTGCCTTCACCAATGACCTCATCTTATTACTTATTTTCTGTATATTATAAATTTTTGGGTGAAAGGGTTCATATTCAGATGTCCCCTTATCTCATAAGAACACACTTCTCTATGTGTCCACTTATGCTTCTTCCTCTGTAGATTTATATAATGTATGGAATAAAAGCCTTTTACAGACTTATTTTCTAAATTTTAAACATCATATTGCCAAAGTCAAAATATGGTCATGAAATGTAAAGAAAATTATATTTTAAATTTCAGTGCTCATAAATAGAATTTAATTTTCTTTTCAATTACTCAGTTGATTTTACAACAAATTGGCATGTTCTTTAAGTTATGCTAGGTATGATTAATTTATACACATTATTCTCTAGTGAGTAAACTTAATAATATGATTCACATTTTGCAGGTGAGAAAATAATAGTTGAAATAATTGGTTTAGAGCTTGGGGAAGGAAAAATGTGGATTACTTGAGTTCTCATCTATTACCACATGAGCAGATTACATTGAAACTCTGGACAATTCTGAACAATGAACTAAAACTACAAATTACTTGGCTAAATTCTACGTATGTGAGAAAATTCCATAGAAAGCAATAGTATTTATGAGCCTTTGTATGGGTCAGAAAATGAAATTCAGGCAGAAATTAAGCAGTCATTGCAAAATTGTACAACATAAGAGAATCATTTATATGCAAATACTATAAAATATATTTAGGTATAATATATAAGTAATATTTATCATATATAAATAATACATTTGTTATAGAAACCCTAGACTAGGACTTGAACTTTTTTCACTTGCGAACCCTTTTCTCCCTAGAAATTTTTACATGAACTTAGGTATATAAATATATAATATCAAATATTTTCTGATAATAACTCATAGTTTTGAAACTTCCACACTCAATTATAAGATCCATGTAGGGTCACAAACTACAGCTTAACTAGGCCCTAGAAAATAAAACCATTCATTCATGGTAGATAGGAATTGAGTTACTTATAAAAAGCTTCCTCCTTGAAGAATCAATTAAGCCACATTGCTATATGAACTATGTGAAATAAACAAATAAGAAAGAATTTTTGTCCTAATAACTGGTGGTATTGACTGATTAAAAAAGAGAGACAAACATTTGTTAATCTCCTTCAGTATCCAAGTCACACACAGATGCAATGTGGTATATAGATAAAGAAGTGGCCTTAAAGCCAGAAGATCTAGACTTAATTCCTGCCTCTAACATATCATACATAATTGGCTGACTCCCAACTCAGTCATTTAACTCTTTAGCATTCTAGGCAGTTTCCCAAGACTATAAAGTAGCAGTTATTTGCTGATTTTGTAGTAGGTTATTTTTTCCCCTATATATACCAGTGAAATCATAGGTCAAGCTCCTATCCCCATGTGCTAGGCAGTAGAGATATAAAAATGAAATAGTTCTTGTCCTCAAGAAGCTTACATTCTACCTGAGGAGACAACTTGCATAAAGTCATGAAGGCTAATTCACTTGTACTGTTGAATGCTAGAAGGTATATAATGTGTAATCACATTGAAAAGGTAGTTTGGAACTAGTTGATAAAGATTTGAAATATCAATTAGAGGAGATGGTATTTGACCAGAGTTAATAGAGAATATCAGTAGAGCAGTGGTTCTGAAAGTGTGGTGCAGTGAATCCTGGAGGGTCTCTGAAATCCTTTCAGAGGGTCTACAAATTCAAAATTAGTTTTTTTTCTATTTATGATAAATATCTATTATGTAACCATATAAACAAAAACTCTTTGGACATATTCTCAATAGTTCTTAATACCGTAAAGATACTGAGAAAAAAGAGTTTGAGAACCACTGCAGTAGAGGAATGATGTGGTCAGATTTGTGTTTTAGGAAAATCACTTTATTATATGCATTGAAGATGGATTGGACAGGTAATACATCTGAGGCAGGGAGACAAGGTAAAGATTCCTAAGGAAACAATTACTGCTTTTCTGTGACTTTGACCAACAATGACTTTAAGAAAACATGGACAAGGCTTTTTAGCCTCTGCATTCACCAAAGTGGCATCCTCAGGGAGTGGTAGTGTTTTTTAGGTTGTAGCTCTAAGCTTTAGTAATTTTTTTTAACCTTGAACTACTGAATGAATTGGTATTTCTATATATTATCCAAATGTTGGTCATATTAAATGTCATATTTAGGACATGAAAACAATCCTGATAACTATCTTTTTACTTTTCCTTCTTCAGAAATTACACAAAAAGTTATTGTTTTAAGCAATTGACAGTTTGCTTTCTAAATCTAAGAAAGCTTTTTTTTTTTTTTTTTTTTTTTTTTGTTTGGCTTCAGGCTTATTGATTAAATAGGCCATATTGTTATTTCAGACTGGATTCACTACAGAAATCTATACCTTTGATTATTCCTAGGGAAGTCCCAAATTTAGGGGGGAAATTATTTTATGTAGGAAAATTTGTAATGAATATGGATGGTAATACTCCCAATAGATTCAAGAACACATCCCTAGCTCTCTTCTTGTATTAAAAAAGGAGTAAACTTTAAATGCGATTTTGCTAAGTTCACTAGGGTCTGCTCCATCTTCTCTCATTATTTGCTGCTTTTTTTTTTTCAAATACAACAGTCTTTCAAATAATTTTTTACAAATAGAGTGAGGTGGCATAGTGCAGAGAGTGCTGGACCTCGAGTCAAGAAGCCTTCAGCCTCAGATCCTCACTGCCTATGAGGCAAGTTAAGCATGCTTTAATCCACTGGAAAAGAAAATGACAAATCATTTCAATATATTTGCCAAGAAATAGGTAACTTTTGACCTTCAGCTACCAGGGACATAGGAAAGTCCCTGGAAATACATGACATGACTTTCTAAATTTTGTCTTCTTCCTTCCCTACCCCTTAATTGCCACCTTCCCTGAGATGTGGGAGTTGAGCCTGAGAGTGTTTGGGAAAAAGATATATAACCTAGACTCAGCCTGTGAGGGTGGAGGGCGGAGTAGATATTTGTCCGATTCAGTGAGTCTCCATCCTGGTCTAGTGAATCTACTTTTCCAATCTCTCATACTAGCTGGTATTTTAATTATGTTCAAGTAAAGAAACATTTTATTAAGTGCACAATAATTGCAAAACCTTTTGCTGGGTATTGTAGAAGATGCAAACATATGAAAAGATAGCCTTCTTACCTTCAGGGAGCTTATTTTCTTTAGTTTGTTGCTATGCCACTCATTAACTGTGTGAATCCATCTGTACAGTCTTGTAGGACAATGTGTCAAGCCTTCTATTTCCATATTGTAAGGATCTGTGCCTAATAGAGTTTAACTTTAAACTTTAAAAAAAATGAATCATTTGTAAAGATGACCACAACAATGACCAGTTCTTGTATTAGAAAGTATCACTGAGCTAAAATCTAGTCTAAAACTTGTATTTCTTCCCACTAAAATGTAAGTCATTGAGTGGCTGGTTGATAAATCTAAGTTTTTAATGATAGTTGTTTGCATTTCTGTGATAGGAAATTATATTTCCAGGGCTTTATATATGAAATAACTTGCATTTGACAAGTCATTTTTCCTTCTCCTCCATGGTTTTTCTGTGTTATCAGAGGTATTTGTATTGTCATTCTGTTCTTACTCAATTTTTCTTTTCTTTTTTCCCCACTCAATAATATTTTGTTTTTTTCCAATTATATGTAGAGATAGTTTTCAATATTCATTTTTATTAGAGTTTGTGTTCCAAATTTGTCTCCTTCCCTTCTTCTTTTCCTTCTTCCTCAAGATAGCAGCCAATCTGATATAAGCTATATATGTATAGTAATGTTAAACTTATTTCCACATTTGTTATGTTATGAAAGAAAAATTGGAACAAAAGGGAAAAACCATGAGAAAGAAAAAAAATGCAAAAAATTAACATAGTATGCTTCGTTCTGTATTCAGATTGCATAATTTTTGTTTTTGTTTTTAATGCATATGGATAATATTTCATGATGAGACTTTTGGAAATGACTTGGATCTTTGCATGCCTAAGTTGATCATCTTATAGTGGTTTTGCTATTCTGTAAAACATTCTCCTGGTTTTGCTCATTTCACTCAACATCAGTTCATTTAAATCTTTCCAGGTTTTTCTGAAATCCACTTGTGCATCATTTCTTATAGAACAAAGTATTCCATTCCATTCACATACCAGAGTTTGTTTAGCCATTCCCCAATTAATAGGAATTCTCTTGATTTCTAGTTTTTTTGCCATCATAAAAAATAGCTGCTATAAATATTTTTATACATGTCTGTCCTTTTCTCTTTTGTATGATCTCTTTAAGATGCAAACTTAGTAATGGTATTGCTGGATTAAAATATATGCAGTCTTATAGCCCTTTAAACATAGTTTCAAATTGTTCTATAGAATGGTTGGATCACTTCACAACTTTACCAACAAAACATTAGTGTCCCAATTTTTCTACATCCTCTCCAACATTTATCATTTTCTTTTTCTGATATATTAGCCAATCTAATATATATAAGTTGGGTACTTCAGAGTTGTTTTCATTTGTATTTCTCCAAACAATAGTAATATCAGAACTTTTTTTTCGTATAACTATAGATAACTTTAATTTCTTCATCTAAAACCTACCTATTCATATTATTTGACCATTTACCAAAAAGGAAATGATCGTTATTCTTATAAGTTTCACTCAGTTCTCCATAAATTTAAAAAATTTATAAATATAGATTATACATCTCTATGTAGCTATAAACATTTCTTCCCCTTTTTCCTGCTTTCCTTCTGATCTTAGTTGCATTTGTTTTTGTGAAAAACCTTTTAAATGTAATCAAAATTATCCATTTTGCATTTCATAATGTTTTCTGTCACCTGTTTGGTAATAAATTCTTTGCTTCTTCATAGATCTGACAATTAAAAGATACTTTGCTCTCCTAATTTGTAAATAGTATCACTCTTTATGTTTAAATCATGTACCATTTCAATCTCATCTTGGTAAATGATAGGAGATGTTGGTTTATGCCTACTTTTTGCCATACTATTTTCCAGTTTTCCCAGAAGTCTTTGTCAAATAGTGAGGTCTTATCCCAGACACTTAAATTTTGGGGTTTATCAAACAGTAAATTACTATAATCATTAACTACTGTATCTTATATATCTAACTTATTCCACTGATCTACTACTCTGTTTCTTAGAACCAAGTACTTTTGATGATTGTCACTATATAATAGTTTTAAATCTGCTACAGCTAAAACATCTTAGTTTTTCATTTCTTTATCAAGAAAATAAATATGAACATTAGAGTTGTGTGCACATTTCAATGTGTAAAGCACAAAATATTGCACCTGTGCAAACAGTATCTAACAAACTCTGTCAAGATCATGCATGTAATGGTGAGATGGGCTTACATAATATCATGTTGAAATTCCAGCATCTTTTTCCTTTCTTCTTTATCAATATTTCATGTTGTCTCAATGCCCTTTTTCAGATTAGAGAACTTAATTATTTGTGCATACTATTCCTCAAAATTGCACAAATGATACATAGCTTTTAACAGAGCCTTAATATCACTGAGTATTGGAGATTTTCTGTGGGCTATTGACATCTAGAGGTCAGATGCATTCTCTTTGTGGGGATCTAACATAGAAGAAATCTTAAGTTTTTTAATAGTTCCAGGCATGTGGAAGTATGCCCCTCCTCAATGTTAATTATTTCCTCTCATTTATTTCCACTTGGAATTAGGTGTAGTGTCCTTCTTTTCAGTGCCCCACATTGGGTGCCAAAATGTAGTGTGCTTTCTAGGTCCCCCAAATTGGGGTGCTATTGGAATCTTTACAAACTGCTAACTAATTAGAGTTGATCTGATCTTACAAGAAGATGTTTTGGGCCAGAACCTGAAACAAGGTACTAAGTAGAACTAATTAATACAATGCTTGTGTTTACACCTTTACTTATTGGAGTTCACAAGTATGCCAGCTTCACAAAGTAAACTTTGTACCTTTGTGAATTCACACCTCCCTTAAAGCTCTTAGGGCCAGAGAGCACTATGGAGAAAAACCCATAATCCCATTCTCTCAGAAGATATAAAGCCAGTGAAGAGAGATCTATTCCGGAATATATTTTCCATTTGGTGGCAGAAGAGAGTTCAGCTGGATTGGAGAGGAGCACTCTGGTGCAGACACAGAGCACTTTGGGAGATTGAGAGCCAGAAGCCCTCTTTTGGAGGCAAGACAAATTCAACTTGGAGCTGGATTGAAGGCTGAAAAAAGCAGAGGCAGAGGCTGAAGGACAAAACCTTTGCATTTGGTGACATTCGGAAGGCTCTAAGCTAACCGGGCTATGTTGGAGGCAATAAAACATCTGAACTTTTATCACCTGGCTGCATTTGAGCTAATTATTGATCCAAACTGATACTAAAGCTGCCTCCAAGAAAACCTCCCCCAGAGAGAACTATTCTACTTATTTTAAAAGAAGAAGATCACCACATTTCAAAAGTCTCATTGTCAGCCATGCTCTTTGTTTTGAAGTTTTTCTCTTTCTGTTTCATCTCAGGGAATCCAATGATTGTTGCTGGTTTTTAAGGAACTGAAAGCTGAAGATTTTAAAGTTCTTTTGACAGTCTCATTGTCAGCCATCTGATTCCTTCTCCACCCGTGGAAATATAAGCAGATCCTCTTCCCCAAGCAGTTAACCTATCTAATTCCCTTCTATTTATCACTTTTGGGATTTCTCCTCATCATCTGGTAATTACATTGGAGTTGTTTGCACTGGATATTGCCTTATTGTCTTAAAAGGCCTGTATTCTTCCCAACTGTAATCCTGATTGCTTTTCTGTTGGTTGATGACATCAGAGTCCTGAATTTCTAAAGTCTCTCTGGGTGTAACCTCAGCTGCTATCATGCCCCACCTGTCCTTTGATTGATACCTTGGAGCTGGGCCCTGCCTCTCATTTCTCTGGGTCATCCTACATTCAGAGGCCTAGTGAAAGCCTCGGTTACATTTTGGACATGGGGTTTGAGGTTTTCTCTCACCCTGTCTTCTCACTCTATCTCCATTTCTACATTGGGCTCTTAGATGTCCAACTTTTCCACACTGAAAACATCGACGAGTTTCTCTAGAATTCCTTTGCCAAGAAGGACCCTGTCTTCCCATATTCATCATAGTTTGGGTATAATAAGCATTTGTGCCCACTGTGGCACAGCGTCTTATGATCTCCTTCAAAGGAGCATCTTTGTCTAGCCCCCATATAATTCTTTTGCAAACCTCATTGGTGTTTTCCTTAGCCAAATGTCTGGTCATTATTTCTGTTGCTGCATTGTCTCCAATGGTTCTTATTACAGCTGTTTGCAAACATCCCACAAAATCTGCAAAAGGTTCATTGGGACCTTGCTCTATTTTTGTGAAAGCATTATTTCCATCTTTCTGTCCAGAGGGAGAATTCCAAGCTTTTATTGCAGCCATAGAAACTTGCTCATACACTGTTATGGGATAACAAATCTGTTCTGAACTCTCTGCATACTGACCTTGACCAGCTAGTTGGTCAAAAGCGATTTGTCCAATAGCTCCTGTTTGTCTGTTGCGTTGGGCTTGAATCCTACATAATTCATGAAACTCTGAAAGCCACAATAAATTTTGTCCAAGTTCTAGACATGTCTTAGCTATGGATTTCCAGTCATTTGGGGTTAAGATTTCATAAGACAAATTATCCAGTAACATCTTCACACAAGATGATGTAGCCCCATAAAGAGTGCAACCCTTTTTCAAATCTTTAATTTTTTCCAAATTAAAAGGAGTGTATCTTCTCCCTTTTTGACCTGAGGAGTTGAGCTCTTCAATCACAGGATATGCATTTATAAAATCAGATATATCTTCTCCTTCATTTTTTGCCTTAATTAATGCTTTTTTTCTAATCTTGTCAAATTCTGCTTTACAGGAGAAGCTGACTGTGTTTCTGCCTCTCTTCCTCCCCCTTCTTCCTCTACCCATGAAGGGTTAATTGAGGGGGGAAGGTCATGAGATGTGGAATCACCTAATTCCTCCTGCTGTGAAGTAATTGAGGGGGGAGGGTCATGATGTGGAATCACCTAATTCCTCCTGCTGTAAAGTATCACACTCAGAATTGTAATTAACTCCATTCTCATCTGATTCGTCCTCCTTTTCACCTAGTAAAGTTGGTGCTTCTCCCTTCTGCACTTTCTTTTTCTTCATTCTAACACTTAAATAACTTCTTATAGCCAATTGTATTAAATTATATGTATTAATTATGTCTTTGGAAATTGAATCAGGTCCATTTCTATTGTAAAAAAGATCCTCTCTTTCTAATGTCCCAGTGGACATTGAGTTTGAATTAGATCTGTAGTATTCACCCAGTTTTTCTCCTATTAATTTCCACTCGTCTAAATCTAATTCCTTTTCTGTAGAAAACCAAGGACATATGTACTTAACAATTTCTAAAAGTTCAGTGATCTGCTCCAAAATTATAATTAAACCTTGGCTTTCCATAATTTTGACAATGCTCTCTAAATATTTTCCTTGAACAGAAACAGGCTGCTTTCTAAATATCTGTCCCATCTTAGCTGAAATTCTACTTTAACTCTTTTAACAAAATTTCTTTGTTGCACTCACCCTAATTTCTGGGTTGACATCTCTTCCACTGGATCAGGATCAGAGGCTTTTCCACTGGATCAGGATCAGGATCTGAATCAGTCCCACGTTCAGGGCGCCAAAATGTGGTGATCTTCTTCTTTTAAAATAAGTAGAATAGTTCTCTCTGGGGGAGGTTTTCTTGGAGGCAGCTTTAGTATCAGTTTGGATCAATAATTAGCCCAAATGCAGCCAGGTGATAAAAGTTCAGATGTTTTATTGCCTCCAACATAGCCCGGTTAGCTTAGAGCCCTCCAAATGTCACCAAATGCAAAGGTTTTGTCCTTCAGCCTCTGCCTCTGCTTTTTTCAGCCTTCAATCCAGCTCCAAATTGAATTTGTCTTGCCTCCAAGAGAGGGCTTCTGGCTCTCAATCTCCCAAAGTGCTCTGTGTCTGCACCAGAATGCTCCTCTCCAATCCAGCTGAACTCTCTTCTGCCACCAAATGGAAAATATATTCCGGAATAGATCTCTCTTCACTGGCCTTATATCTTCTGAGAGAATGGGATTATGGGTTTTCTCCCCATAGTGCTCTCTGGCCCTAAGAGCTTTAAGGGAGGTGTGAATTCACAAAGTTACAAAGTTTACTTTGTGAAGCTGGCATACTTGTGAACTCCAATAAGTAAAGGTGTAAACACAAGCATTGTCTTAATTAGTTCTACTTAGTACCTTGTTTCAGGTTCTGGCCCAAAACATCTTCTTGTAAGATCAGATTAACTCTAATTAGTTAGCAGTTTGTAAAGATTCCAACAGGGTGCTAAAATATACTATGCTTTCTAGAGCCCCCAAGCTAAGGTACCAAAATATATCATCCAGACTAGCTCTTTGGAGGACCTCAGGACTAGCCCAAGTCCTTGGTCTTAGTGGAGGAGTGAAGAAGGCAGGAGACTCACAAGGATGGTCCAAAGATGGACTTCTTATTTCAAGTCCTCTCAGCCCATAAATACCTTAGTATGATTACATCATTGCAACATACTGGGCATGTGCCAACTAGAGAACCATTATATCATCACATCATAATGAGCAAGTGCTAACTATACTAGCATTACATAACCACAGCACACTCAGCAAGTGCTATTGATATGTAAATGCCTCTTTTTACTGTAAGTATCCCTTACTTCAAGTAGAACACAGAGGTCATGCCCCCCTTGACTTCTCAGGAAGGGTGAGAACACCAAAGAGAGGTAGGGAGCCAAACCAGACATTGTCAGCAGGTTCCTTCTGGGCTGAAGGGTTTTATACCTTACCCAGAGTTCCCCCACTATCTGCGATCCTCTACAACTCCCACTTTCTTTTGTTTTAATTGAAAAAGGTATACATAAATCCATCAGCATGGTAGTGTTACACAAGTAACTAGTAATGTAACAAACAATATGAAAAAACATGGCATTATAAAAGATTTCCATGAGTCCTAGAAGGAGGATATATAAATAACAATCACACACACACCTTCAGCAGCCAAGAAGTAGTCCAAAACCAGTCTACTGTCCATTACTTCATATGTCAGGGAATCCAATGATTCCTGAAGGTTTTGAAGTCCTGCAACAATCTCATTAACAATTTTTGATGTTCATGAGTCAATTGCCATACACATTGGGTTAACAGCCATGCTCTTTCAGTGGCACATATAGTCAGAGATGGAACCACCAGATGTTTTCTAGGTCTTCTCCTGTTATGGGCCAAAATTCTGAACTTGAAACAAAAGATTCTTACAAGGTACTAAGTCAGTGGAATTGATAGACACAATAGTTATCTAATTTAGCGTAGTTCAGTATGTATTGGGGTCCTTAGCTAGTGCAGACCTGCCAACACCACCTGAAGTCTGAGCACTTACCCAATTATCATTGCCTCTATGACCTTCGGACCTCTCCAGATATGACAGAGCAGTCTAACACCACTTATGCAGTTAGAGAAGCTTTATTGCTTGGTTACATCATCTTGTCCCTTCTTCTGCTTCCTCTGTCTCCCTCTGCTATCCTGTACTTATACCCCTCTTCTCTGCCCTTGCCAACGTGCCCCAGAAACAAGTATGTGTTTAGCTTGTGCATCCAGGAGCCCAATTCCTGAGACAGTCGGGGCGATCTCGATTTGGGGCATGCTCAACGCCTGTCCTGATGTGTCTACAGGGTGTGTACCCCAGACCTTTAGCCAATGAGGCAGAACTTATATCCGAGGTTTCAACATCCATTCCCAAGAGTGTGCTGACTGAGATCCAACCAGCCAAAGATCACAAGGGTCAAGTTTGGACAAGAGTTGTCTTTGCACAGACTTGTTGCCTATGCAAATGGGGCTTTGTATGCAAGGTACATGATGAAGGTTCTCAAGATTAATGCAGACTCTTGTTATTCTGTTCCCTAGCATTCTTGTTGCTAGGTTTCCTAGTGTCTCCCCCTTTTTCTTTTCTATGAAGGGGATGCCACTTGGCTACTAGTCCTGCAAGAGACTCTCTCTTAAGAGAGAGAGAAAGCATTGGAAAATACAAGGTAAAAGCAACAGCAATACAATAAAAAAAATTAACAGTAAAATATGAGACAACCATGAGGGTATTGACATTGTATGCTGGTATATCCAATCAATAAGGTTATGAGAAGCATCATTAGGGAGGCTAAATTTTTTTTTTTTGCTAATACATTAATGTCAGCAACAAGCTTTGCTAATTCTTGGATTTAATTAGAGCAAGTCCATGACACAGCCATTTCAGTCTTCTCTTCTACTCTCTCTTTTCTGGTGACTGGCATGTCTTGGTACCCCTTTTCTGCCTCCTTTTGCTCTTTTCCTTGTTCTTGAGGTCCCAGGAGTTGCAAGGAGCTAGTTGGCACCCAATAACTGGCTTCATTAAGACCTGGAATGATATAAGTATACCCTATCTGCTATTTGAGCATCACCTCTGGCCCCTTTCATGACTTGTCTGATACATCTTTCTACATTGCTCGCCATTGTGTTGGAGCCATCCTGGTACGGGGTGGAACCTGTGAATCCTTCACCTGTGGCATAGTAAAGAAGCATAAAATTGGTGAAAGGGTGTCGATAGCTGAAAATTAAAGAAAATTAAGTGTATAGAGAGTGGTGTCCAATTGGGATTGAGTTAAGCATCCCATCCCTTTTTGCTTTTGCAGCACGTTGCATACAATGTGCAGTTGGTATGTTCAACCACTGCCTGACCTGTAGGATTATATGCAAGGCCTGTGAGGTGGCAAATCCCAAATTCCTATAAAAAGAGAGCAAACCCTTTAGAGGAATATGTGGGGCCATTGTCAGTTTTAAGGCATGATGAAGTGCCTGCAATTGAGAAACAGTGATACAGATGTGAGATGGCATGCCTGGTCATCTCACCTGGTTGAATAGTTGCCCATAGGAACCTGGAAAAGGTATCTACTATAACGTGAATAAGCTGCTTGCCCCAATGAGTAATGTCCATTTGCCAAAGGGCATTAGGTCACCATGGGGATTCTGTGGAGGGGGAACTGAAGGAGGGCAATGGAAGGGAGCACATATTACACACGCAAATTAATGTGGCCACCTCCTCTCTGCTAAGATCATTCAATATTAGCAGGGATCTATCAGATCCCTTCTTCTCATGAGTGGCTTGAGCTGAAGAAGAAGGAGAAATGTTTTCTACTGAATAAGAGTTTAACAGAGCACCCGCTGCTGGGTTGCCTGAAAAAATAGGACCAGGACCATCAGTATGAGATTGAACATGCATGATAAACACAGGAGAGGTTCAGGGGAGGAGTGTTGATTGAGCTGTTCGAAGCAAGAAAAATATATTAGTATTTCTGTCTTCAATGTAGGCAGAAGGCAAATGAAGAAGAGCATTTACAGCATAGGCACTATCCGAAACAATATTGCATGCCTGAGGGAAGAATTCTAAAACTTTAATTATAGCAAACAGTTCATTCTGTTGAGTAGACTCATAGAAGGTGTGGAGAACCCATTGGTGATTGGTACTATTGCAGCTTCCCCTGATTTGGTAGTATCAATGAACACTGTTAGGCCCACGACTAGTTCTGTAGATATTATCTTAGGAGGGACCCATAGGGGGCTGGTCATCTGATACAGACTATCTCAGGTAGCTTTAAAGCTTACAACAGACACTATGTAGGTCCACGACAAATGGCCTTGTGCAATAGAATGCACAATTGAGTAGGTCTCATTAAGCCATAATGTCCTTTGTATGCAGGAACAAAGAAATTCAGCCAGCAAGTCTGTCCAAGATACTATGATCTTCATTACGCTTCAAGGTTACAACCACTCAATAGGATCCTCTCCTTGATGGCATACATGGAGGCATCTTTTTGTATGGTTAACTGAATTGGAAAGGTGGGATCTATGCATGTGAGCCATTTAGGCCATAATTGTTGAATAGGATGTAGACTGTCTCTGACTGCTGGAGTCCACTGACGGAGATGGGGGGTGGGAGACAATAGTGAAGAATCACCGGATAAAATGTCATATAAGGGCTTCATTAGTGAAAGTAGAATAGAAACTACTGACCTCATCCATTGTATCAACCCAATTACATTTTGAAAATCATTCAGAGTTTTTACTTTGGTCATATCCAACTGGGGAGAAAGTAAAGAAACATACACACTGCCCACCACATAACCCAGATAAGAAAAAGGAGGTTGAGTTTGAATTTTATCAGAAGCAGGGTATAAGCCATTGAGCTGTAGTGCAGTGAGAATTACTTGATGCACATCTTGTAACTGGGTTTCATCACTAGCATCTACTGCTAGCAATAGATCGTTCATATAGTGAACAATTAAATCATTGGGAAATTCCTGCCTAACTGATTGCATAATTTTGTTAATATACCATTGACACAAAGTTGGACTGTTTTGCATGCCCTGGAAACTGGCAGGATGAATTATCGTGCTCATTGAAACTATGCAACCAGTGGGGGAAGTTTTAACTGATGTTTGCTGTAAGAAAACCACAAGAAGGTATTTTTTTTAATATTTCAACTTTTTAAAAAAATAATTATAACTTTTAATTGACAGAACCCATGCTTGGGTAATTTTTTACAACATTATCCCTTGCACTCACTTCTGCTTCGATTTTTCCTCTCCCTCCCTCCAGCCCCTCCCCCAGATGGCAAACAGTCTTATACATGCTAAATATGTCACAGTATATCCTAGATACAATATATGTATGCAGAACCAAACAGTTCTCTTATTGCACAGTAAGAATTGGATTCAGAAGGTAAAAATAACCTGGGAAGAAAAACAAAAATGCAAACAGATAACATTCATTTCCCAGTATTCTTTCTTTGGGTGTAACTACTTCTGTCCATCATTGATCAGTTGGAACTGAGTTAGATCTCTTTGTCAAAGAAATCCACTTCCATCAGAATACATCCTCATACAATACTGTTGTTGAGGTATAGAAGATCTCCTGGTTCTGCTCATTTCACTTAGCATCAGTTCATGTAAGTCTCTTCAATCCTCTTTGTATTCATCCTGCTGGTCATTTCTTACAGAACAATAATGTTCCATAATATTCATATACCACAATTTACCCAACCATTCTCCAATTGATGAGTATCCATTCATTTTCCAGTTTCTAGCCACTACAAACAGGACTGCCACAAACATTTTGGCGAATACAGGTCCCTTACCCTGCTTTAGTCTTTCTTTGGTATATAAGCCCAGTAATAGCACTGCTGGATCAAAGGGTATGCACAGTTTGATAACTTTTGGGGCATAATTCCAGATTGCTCTCCAGAATGGTTGAATTCATTCGCAACTCCACCAACAATGCATCAGTGTTCCAGTTTTCCACATCCCCTCTAATATTCATCATTATATTTTCCTGTCATCTTAGCCAATCTGACAGGTGTGTAGTGATATCTCAGAGTTGTCTTAATTTGCATTTCTCTGATCAATAGTGATTTGGAACACTCTTTCATATGGATGGAAATAGTTTCAATTTCATCATCTGAAAATTATTTGTTCATATCCTTTGACCATTTATCAATTGGAGAATGGCTTGATTTCTTATAAATTAGAGTCAGTTCTCTATATGTTTTGGAAATGAGACCTTTATCAGAACCTTTAACTGTGAAGATGTTTTCCCAATTTGTTGCCTTCCTTCTAATCTTGTTTGCATTAGTTTTGTTTGTACACAGGCTTTTTAATTTGATGTATTCAGAATTTTCTATTTTGTGATCAATAATGGTCTCTAGTTCATCTTTGGTCACACATTTCTTCCAAGTCGGAGAGATAAACTATCCTATGTCTCTCCTAGATCTATTTTCCAGGTCTGTTGTTTTCCCACGAAGACATTTGACATTTTTTCCCATTGTTTCTTTTTTTTTTTTTTTGATTTTGCTCGACTGATTCTTATTATCGTCTTGAGTCATTCAGTTCCATTTGTTCTATTCTGATTCTCAATGAAGTATTTTCTCCACTCACTTTTTTAATATCTTTTTCTAATTGTCCAATTGAGTTTTTAAGTGAGCTGTTTTGTTGTATGAAATTTTTTTTTCCATTTTGCCAATTTAATTTTTTAGAGAGCTATTTTCTGTTTCCAGTTCACTAATTCTATTTTTCAAGGATTTGGTTTCTTTATACACTCTGTCTTTAAAGGAGTGGGATGACTTATCCAGACTCTCTTGCCAAGCCTCCCTTTCTTTTCTCCATTTTTCTTCTAGCTCTCTTGTGAGAGCCTTTTTAATTTCTTCTATGAGATTCATCTGTGCTGAGGATCAGATGATCTCCTCCTTTGGGGATTCACCTGGAAACAGTCTGTTTTTAGTCTCCTCAGGATTTAAAGTCTGCTCTCTATCCATATAGAAGTTATTAATGGTTAAGGTCCATTTAAATTTTTTGCTCATTTTCAAAGACAAACTAGCAAAGAAAAAAAGAAAAAAAATGGAATCTGCTTTTTTTTGGGGGGGGGAGAGGCTGGGTGGTGTTACAGAGCTTCCTCTGCAGGGAGCAGCAGCTGGCACTAGCAGAACAGTGATGGCTGTGCTGCACCTGCACTCTGAGACTTTGAGAGCATGATGAGACACTGTGGAGGAGGGGTGTACAGGTCCCGAGAGACTCCAGCTGTTCAGGGTTGTATTCTTCACCCCCTGTGTTTTTAGCTTCTCTGCTTATCTGCTGGCTCGCTGCCAGGGCAAAGTATCCAATACTGTAGTAAAGCTCTCCCCCGTAGAGATGGCTGAGATCACACCCCACCCCCTTCTGCTCTACTCGGCTGTGAGTTGCCTGCCACACTCTTGCTGCCACTGCCTGCCCTCAGCCTGCGCCCGATATAAAACCATCCCCGTTCTCGAGCAAAAATAGACTTTTCCTGGTGAATCTCAAGGATGTCTTCTCTTGGTAATTATTTGTGGGGAGCATTAATTCAGAGGCTTGTCATGAAATGAATTTGAGAGAAAACACGGAGCTTATGTAGATGTGTGCCTCTTCTTTGCCATCTTGGCTGGAAGGCCCACAACAGGGTTTTCAAGCCTGTCTATCCAATCCGTTCCTTCTGCTCCCTTTTGCTTGGGCTCTCTAGTTTCTGTAGAAATCTTTGGAGTGCTGGGAGTGAGATACTCATACCTTGGCATTGATGAATACAATTGTGCCTGCGGGGGAAGAAAATGTTTCTAACTCTGGCTCTGCCACAGCTTCTTCCCCACACAGGAATCCTCCAGTCTGGCATTGTGTACTCAGCATGAGGGGACAGTGGACAGGGCCTTTAAGTGCTCCTCTACTTATATCAAAGAGCATAACATCTATGTCTTCTCAGACACCAGCAGTTGTGTCCTCATAAGAAGTCATTTGATACCCTGTAGTGTCAATTTTGTCAGGGTCAAGTCCCATGTATTCCAATCATAGGGACACTATCAGAAGGAATTTTACAAACTTACTGCATTGTTTAAGATATACTGTGATGTGTTTCTGTTTAGCCAATTTATACACCTGTTTACTATAGACTTTAGATTTCATCCTGGAAGGTTTATAGCACTTCCCTGGCCTCAACCATCCCGCTTAGCTTAGACTAAGCGACTACTCTATCTCTGGGTGCTCAAAACCTGGATTCTCCTAATTTCTGTCCCTGTTCAGGGTGCTAGTTGTTGGGGTCCTTAGCTAGTGCAGACCTCCTGACACCACTTGGAGTCTGAGCACTTACCCAATTATGGTCGCCTCTATGACCTTCGGACATCTCCAGATATGACAGAGCAGTCTGACACCATGCAGTTAAAGAAGCTTTATTGCTTGGTTAAATCATCTCATCCCTTCTTCTGCTTCCTCTGTCTCCCTCTGCAGTCCTATACTTCTACCCCTTTCATCTGCCCTTGACAACGTGCCCCAGCAACAAATATGTATTTAGCTTATGTATTCAGGAGCCCAACTCCTGAGACCGTGGGGGCAATATTGATTTGGTGTGTGCTTGATGCCTGTCCTGCCATGTCTACAGGGTGTGTATCCCGGACCTTTAGTCAATGAGACAGAACTTACACCTGAGACTTCAACATCCATTCCCAAGAGTGTACTGACTGAGATCCAACCAGCCAAAGACCACAAGGGTCAAGTTTGCACAAGAATTGTCTTTGCACAGACTGGTTGCCTATGCAAATGGGGCTTTGTATGCAAGGTACATGATGAAGGGTCTCAAGATTAATGCAGACTCGGACTTCCGGCCAAGATGGCGGAGAGGAAATACACTGCTGTGTAACCTCCGTGTTTTTCTCTCACTATCCATTTCATTTCATGCCTCTGAATTAATGCTTGACTGAAAAAAAAACATACAACTACTTACCAAGAGAAACCATCCTTGAGACTCATCAAGAAAGGTCTGTTTTTGCGCAAGGGCAGGGACGGTATTTAAATCGGAAGCAGTCTGCGGGCAGCAGCTGCAGCAAGAGCACAGATATCACCTCAGAGCCAAGGAGAGCGGAGAGGGGGTGGGGCGTGATCGCAGCCGTCTCTGAGGGGAGAGCTTTGCTACAGGATTAGATACTTTGCTCCGGCAGCAAGTCAGCAGCCCAGCAGAGAAGCTAAAAACACCGGGAGTGAAGAATACAACCTGAAACAGCTGGAGTCTCTCGGGACCTGGCTACCCCTCCCCCACAGTGTCTCAGAGCGCTCGGATCTCAGAGCGCAGGCGCCAGCACAGTAGGACCCGTGCCTCACGAATACCATGCCCCTACCCCAAAGAAAGCAGCCTCCATTCAAGGGTTTTTTTTCTTCTGTTTCTTTGATAGTTTGTCTTTGATTATTAGACAGAATGAGCAAGAAACTGAAAAAGACTTTAACCCTTGACAGCTTTTATACAGATAAAGAGCAGACTCCAAATCCTGAGGAGACTAAAAATAAACAGTCCCCAGGTGAATCCCCAAAGGAGGAGATCATATGTTCCTCAGCACAGATGAATCTCATGGAGGAAATTAAAAAGGCTCTCACAAGGGAGCTAGAAGAAAAATGGGAAAAGGAGAGGGAGGCTTTGCAAAAGGGGAAGGAGGCTTGGCAAAAGGAGAAGGAGGCTTTGCAAAAGGAGAGGGAGACTTGGCAAAAGCAGAGTGAGGCTCTGCAAAAGGAGAGGGAGGCTTGGCAAAAGAGCCTGGAGAAGTCAGTTAAAGAGAGAGTGGATAAAGAAACCAAATCCTTGAAAAATAGGATTGGTGAACTGGAAAACAAAATTGTCGAAATGGAAAAAAATTCCACAGAACAAAAGAACTCAATTGGGCAATTAGAAAAAGATCTTAAAAAAGTGAGTGAAGAAAACACCCCACTGAAAATCAGGGTCGAACAATTGGAATTGAATGACTCGAGGAGACAAGAAGAATCAGTCAAGCAAATCCAAAAAAATCAAACAATGGAAAAGAATGTGAAATAACTTCTGGGGAAGACAACAGACCTGGAAAACAGATCCAGGAGAGACAAACTGAGAATCATCGGACTTCCAGAAAAGTATGATGAAAAAAAGAGCCTGGACACAATCTTCCAGGAAATTATCAAAGAGAACTGCCCAGAAGTCATAGAAACAGAAGGTAAAATAGACATTGAAAGAATTCATCGATCCCCTACTGAAAGGGATCCTAAAATCAAAACATGAAGGGATATAGTGGCCAAATGCCAGAACCCTCAGACGAAGGAAAAAATACTGCAAGCGGCTAGAAAAACCCAATTCAAGTATCAAGGAGCCACAATAAGGATCACCCAGGATCTGGCAGCATCCACATTAAAGGATCGAAGGGCCTGGAATATGATATTCCGAAAGGCTAAGGAACTTGGTATGCAACCAAAAATAACTTACCCAGAGAGATTGAGCATCTTTTTCCAGGGAAGAAGATGGACATTCAACGAAATAAGCGAATTTCATCTATTTCTGATTAAAAAGCCAGAACTTAACAAAAAATTTGATCTATAAGCACAGAACTCAAGAGAAATCTAAAAAGGTAAAGATTAATCTTGGGAACTATATTTCAGCTATAAAGATGTATAAAGAATACATGTATGCCTTGTTCTAGAAACTAGATGTGGAAAGGACATTGTACCAGAAAAAAGGGAAAGTGGGGGTACTACATTTCATGAAGAGGCAAAGAAAACCTAGTAGATCTGAGAGAAAGAATGGAGAGGGATGAATATAGGGAGTATTTTACTGCTTTCAGAATTGGCATTAAGAGAAGAATTTTAGACATATTCAATCTATGGTGAAACTTCTCCCACCTCATTGAAAAGTGAGAAGGGAAAAGTGAAAAGGGAAGGAATAAGCTAAGTGGAAGGGAATACGGTAACTGGGAGGGAAAGGGGTAAGTTACGGGGGGTAACTCTAAGGGGGGGAGGGATACTAAAAAAGGGAGGGCTGTGAGAAGCAAGTGGTGCTCACAAGCTTAATACTGGGAAGGGGGGTAAGGGAGTAAGAAGGGAGAATAGCATAAACCGGGGTTAACAAGATGGCAAGTAATACAGAATTGGTCATTTTAACCATAAATGTGAACGGGGTAAACTCCTCTATAAAGAGGAAGCAGTTAGCAGAATGGATCAAAAGCCAGAATCCTACAATATGTTGTTTACAGGAAACACACCTGAAGCGGGGTGATACATGCAGGTTAAAGGTAAAAGGTTGGAGCAAAACCTACTATGCTTCAGGTGAAGCCAAAAAAGCAGGGGTAGCCATCCTGATCTCAGATCAAGCTAAAGCAAAAATTGATCTAATCAAAAGAGATAAGGAAGGGCACTATATCTTGCTAAAGGGTAGAATGAATAATGAAGCAGTATCTATATTAAACATATATGCACCAAGTAGTGTAGCATCTAAATTGTTAAAAGAGAAATTAAGAGAGCTGCAAGAAGAAATAGACAGTAAAACTATAATAGTGGGAGATCTCAACCTTGCATTCTCAGAATTAGATAAATCAAACCATAAAATAAATAAGAAAGAAGTCAAAGAGATAAATAGAATACTAGAAAAATTAGATATGATAGATCTCTCGAGAAAATGTAATGGGGACAGAAAGGAGTACACCTTCTTTTCAGCAGTTCATGGAACTTAGACAAAAATTGACCATATATTAGGACATAAAAACCTTAAACTCAAATGCAGTAAGGCAGAAACAGTGAATGCATTCTTTTCAGACCATGATGCATTGAAAATTACATTCAATAAAAACCCACAGGAAAGTAGACCAAAAATAATTGGAAACTAAATAATCTCATACTAAAGAATGATTGGGTGAAACAGCAAATTATAGACATAATTAATAACTTCATCCAAGAAAACGATAATAATGAGACATCATACCAAAATGTATGGGATGCATCCAAAGCGGTAATAAGGGGAAATCTCATATCTCTAGAGGCCTATTTGTATAAAATAGAGAAAGAGAAGCTCAATGAATTGGGCTTGCAACTAAAAATGCTAGAAAAGGAACAAATTAAAAACCCCCAATCAAACACTAAACTTGAAATTCAAAAAATAAAAGGAGAGATCAATAAAATTGAAAGTAAAAAAACTATTGAATTAATTAATAAAACTAAGAGTTGGTTCTATGAAAAAAACAACAAAATAGACAAACCCTTAGTAAATCTGATTAAAAAAAGGAAAGAGGAAAATCAAATTGTTAGTCTTAAAAATGAAAAGGGAGAACTCACCACTAACGAAGAGGAAATTAGAGCAATAATTAGGAGTTACTTTGCCCAACTTTATGCCAATAAATTCGACAACTTAAATGAAATAGAAGAATACCTCCAAAAATATAACTTGCCTAAACTAACAGAGGAAGAAGTAACTATCCTAAACACTCCTATCTCAGAAAAAGAAATAGAACAAACTATCAATCAACTCCCTAAGAAAAAAACTCCAGGACCAGATGGATTTACATCTGAATTCTATCAAACATTTAAAGATCAATTAACTCCAATGCTAAATAAACTATTTGAAGAAGTAGGGATTGAAGGAGTCCTACCAAACTCCTTTTATGACACAGATATGGTACTGATAACTAAACCAGGTAGGCTGAAAACAGAGAAAGAAAATTAAAGACCAATCTCCCTAATGAATATTGATGCTAAAATCTTAAATAAAATATTAGCAAAAAGATTACAGAAAATCATCCCCAAGATAATACACTATGACCAAGTAGGATTTATACCAGGAATGCAGGGCTGGTTCAATATTAGGAAAACTATTAACATAATTGACTATATCAACAACCAAACAAACAAAAACCATATGATCATCTCAATAGATGCAGAAAAAGCATTTGATAAAATCCAACAGCCATTCCTAACAAAAACACTTGAGAGCATAGGAATAAAAGGACTTTTCCTTAAAATAGTTAGGGGCATATATTTTAAACCTTCAGTAAGCATCATATGCAATGGGGAAAAACTGGAACC
Organism: Antechinus flavipes; assembly: GCF_016432865.1. NCBI lineage: Eukaryota > Metazoa > Chordata > Mammalia > Dasyuromorphia > Dasyuridae > Antechinus > Antechinus flavipes. The sequence goes on from NC_067398.1 coordinate 274,556,581, forward strand.
TTTCCCAGTAAGATCTGGAGTGAAACAAGGTTGCCCACTATCACCATTATTATTCAATATTGTATTAGAAACACTAGCCTCTGCAATAAGAGTCGAGAAAGAGATTAAAGGAATTAGAGTAGGCAATGAGGAAACCAAACTATCACTCTTTGCAGATGATATGATGGTATACCTAGAAAACCCCAGAGATTCTACTAAAAAGCTATTAGAAATAATTCATAATTTTAGCAAAGTAGCTGGCTACAAAATAAATCCCCATAAATCCTCAGCATTCTTATACACCACCAACAAAATCCAAGAGCAAGAGATACAAAGAGAAATTCCATTCAAAATAACTGTTGATAGCATAAAATATTTGGGAATCTACCTACCAAAGGAAAGTCAGGAATTATATGAACAAAATTACAAAAAAATTTTCACACAAATAAAGTCAGACTTAAATAATTGGAAAAATATTAAG